>NW_027515613.1:1705833-2016250 GCF_048772815.1 Callospermophilus lateralis
TGTAGGTGTTTCCCATTGGTAAGGCAAGCCGCAGTCCTTTCATAAATTGGACAGGTTGATTGCTGGGAGGCATTCTACTACACAGGACATATTCATTGATGCATTCTCTTTTCTAATGTCTACAACCACGGACACAGTGGCATACACAGAAATAGAAACACTCACCATGTCAAATGACTTATTAGAAACAGTCCATTCCAAAAGAAATAAATCACGTTTTTTCTACCTATTCTCAGAACATGAGACAAAACCACAAACTGACATCCACACACCCAGGCACCTCCTTCCCCCAAGTAGGTCTGTGACTCTTCTGAGTGTCCTCTGACTGGTAGGCCATACGATGTTCCTCTGAAATGGCCTTTCCTGTCTCAGATCTGGTGTCATTCACCAACTCTGTGAAGTTGTCAGGAGGCAGTGGTGAGCCAATTCCATTCTTGTCAGGAAAGGCCCCTCTTCAGAGCTTTCTTGGATTTTGGCCACCTTCACATGAAGAGGTACCTAGAAAGACTGATTCTATCCTTGGTAAATCCAAACAAGTGAGACCACTGGGACTTGGACGGGTAATGGCTTTGGGTGCCTGGCTTCCTGGATCCCAAATTCAGAGAATTCCATCACCAAGGAAGTAGGTGAGGTCACTTCCTTCAGGAACTGAATGAGGTCACTGACTTGGCCACCAATATGTCCTAACAGTTGCTTCCTAGGTTCTCATAAGATGGAGGCGGCCCCTACTTCTTGTGACACATTCACAAATTAGAATGGTATAGAAACCATAGGCACCTGGGAACAGCTCTCCACAAAGGCCTGGTTTGATCCGACTTCTCTACATTAAGAAGAGAGAGGCTGATTCAGAAACATCCCTTCATCCTGACTAGGTTGTTTGCCATGGAAGATGACTTTTCCTCTCTCAGGTCCTAAATAGCTGCCTAAATCTTCTCCATCGATCATTTCTGCATGGACTTTTTAGGTTCTCAGCAGATGGAAGATCCCCTACCTTCCTGTATTGTAAGATTAACTCGGTCCCTCCTCTTCTGTAAAGTTAGATTGACGGAACATTGTATGTTTAGGGTTAATAGCATGTTCGATTTTGGTTAGGAATTATTCTGCTGGATGAATAATGGTTTGGGAACCTCTGATACTTATAAGAAAATAGACGTGAAATATAAGTACGAAAAAAGAAATCTAGGTAAGATTTGAAGCCCAGAAGGGCATTTGGCGATTGATTGGCATACTCAGCTTGAATTATGTTCTGCACCGAGGTCTCAGATAAATTCATTTACAATGGCATAGGTTGCTGTACCTCAGATGACTGAATTTAGAAGAGATCATCCAGTCCAAAAGGGATAGTCCATAGGATTAGGAAGATTGTCTGTAGGATTAGGAAGAAGAGTGAGTCTAGGAGTTGGACCAAAAGTTCTTTAGCAATAGGGTTTTAGTTAGAGAGTGAATGTAAATATCAGCACATGTGAAGAGTCAGTCACAATGATGAACTGGGGAAAATATGTAGGAAAGAGAGTAAATATGTATCAATAGAGACATTAGGAAATCAGGCAACATATAAAGTGAGTGATAGGATTAGATATTTTCAACAGGGTTGAGGTTAAATATATAATCTTAGGAAGAAACAATTATTTAGTCACCAATAGGATTGACATTTGAGCGCATTAGGGAACCTAGACATGGAGGTTTTTAGTAATCCATGCTCACTTTAAATTTAGGCTTTAGTACAATCATAAGTGTGACCTTTTCATTTTGTGTCAAGAATATTACTGTGGTAAAATATATATGTAGATCAGATGACATGAGTATTTCTTCCACCAATATGAGGAGCAATATTTTGAAAACTTATAAATTAGTATTGCGGATAAAATAGGCGTACCCTGTGTTGATGAATAAGAGATGATGCATGAATAGACCATATTGTGAATAAATTATATAACTGGTTCCAACTTTAAATAATGCATTGAAATTATATTTGAAAATATATAGTAAATCTTATATTGATATATATACATTCATTCCAACCAGTTATACATCTAATGGTATTATTAGGGTTACGGTTTATCATGAAGAGTGTGTGAGTTTTGCTTCAAAAATGAGTATAGAATCGAAAATAATGTTTTTAGAAAGAAGTCTAGTGAAAAGACCACTTAAGAATCATAGAGGAATACATGTTTTCTGAAAGAGGAAGTGATTGAAAGTGAACCACATGCCTATAAATTTGTGAATTTGTGGATGAAAGGATATATCCTATGATGTCCATAAACTGAAGAAATAGTAATGTACCAGTGTGGAATAAAAATGAACTTAAAAATACATATCATGTCCCATAGGAATCTAACTGCATTGATGTTAAACTTGGTCAGTTACTATAGAAATATTAGGATATATAAGGACCATTCACTGAAGTTAGTTTTCAGTACTAGGAAACAAATATGTATGTCAGGTGGTTGAATATTTCTGAGAATAATCTGTTGAGAGCCACAGCCAAAGGAGCCCCAGCAAACTTGCAGCTGCCAGCAAACTTCCATCTGCCGGCTGATGATTGGCTCACAGCGGCCCCAGCATCATCTAGCTGATTGGCTCCTCTGTGGTGATGCACATTGGGCTGGTTCCCTGCCCTTTCAGACCATGGAACTGCTCATTGGGGGACTTTTTGGCTTCGCCCACGTGACCCAGCCAATCGGCCTCAAGAGGAGGAGACTTGTGTTTGAGGGAGAGGCTTGTGGGAAGCCTGTGGTGGCAGTTGGGCTCTGACGGCTTTTCCTGAGGAGCTGTTTTGTTTGGTGTCATCTTGTTGGGTTGTATTATAGTAGAAATACGGGATCAGAAATTAGTAAAAAAAAAAAAAAACTGAAACAGTGTTCAGTAAATTGTTAGAGGAAGGAGGCATCTCAGTAAAATCAAGAAAAGTCAGGGCATACGTTGATACAATACAAAAATGTAGCCCATGGCTTTTTCAGGAGGAGTTGTTAAATATATCACAATGGAACCATCATGGTGAAGATTTAAAAAGAATAGGAAAGAAAAGCCCAGGGACTCTGCCAGTTGGCACATTGCTATTGTGGACGTTTGTACCTTGTTTGCTTAGTGGAAAGCCTTCAGTTCAGACAATGGTAGAGGAAGGAGAAGACATATTGATTCAAGTAAAACAGAAGGTCTCTCAAGTTAGTCAGATAGAGGAAAAAATTCAAGTAAAAGAAAAGGTCTCTCGAACTAGTCAGACAGAGGAAAAAAATCAAGTAAAAGAGAAGGCCTTTCAAGCCAGTCAGACAGAGGAAGAAAGTGTAAAACAGAAAAAGCCATCAGGGGGAAAGTTACAACAGGAGACTACTACTAACACCTTTCTATCACCAGAGGGTGTAAGTGTCCAACCAACAGCACAACCTCTACAGGAGACTGCTACTAACACCTTTCTATCACCAGAGGAAGTAAGTGTCCAACTAACAAGGCCACCTCCATATGCTGGGAGGCCCCCAACCCCCACAGTTGATAGTTGGAATCCTGAGACAAGATCTGAAATATTAACATGCCCAGTATTTGAGGCAGGAGGGCAGTGAGATTACCATGCTTTAAATTTCAAAACAGTGAAGCAGCTAATAGAGGCTGTAACAACCTATGGTCCTCAAGCACCCTTCACTGTAAGCATTATCAAATCCATTAACAACATGAACATGAAGCCAGCAGATTGGGCTAATATGTGTAAAGCTGTGATAAATGGAGGAAATACCTGTTATGGAAGATTGCCAATGAGGAATTTTGCAAGGAGACGGCTAGGCAAAATGCAGCAGCTAGTTATCCTCAGAGAAATCTAGATATATTGTTAGGAAAGGGACCTTATGAGGATCAGCAGCAGCAATGTGCATATGATCCTGGTGTATATGCACAGATTGCTATAGATGCAATTAAGGCATGGAAGACTTTTCAAGGAAATGGAGGTTTACAAGGTCAGTTATCTAAGGTAATACAAGGAGCTAATGAACCTTATGCTGAATTTGTAGATAGGCTTATTCAAACAGCTACCAGAGTTTTTGGAAATACACAACAAGCAATGCCATTACTAAAACAACTGGCTTATGAGCAAGCGAATCGTTGGTGCAAAGATATCATTAGACCATGGAAACATGAAGATTTAAACACATATATTAAATTATGTAGAGACATTAAAGAACAACAGCAAGTCGTGGAAGCTGCAGTAAAACAGGCTTTAGATGCCAGAGACATTAATGAACAAGGGCAAATTGTGGCAGCTGCAGTAAAACAGGCTTTAGATGCCAGGCCAAGAACATGCTACAATTGTGAAAAAACAGGACATTTTAAAAGGAATTGTCCCATAGGAGGAGGGTTTAACAAAACTAGGTATCAAAGGAGTAGAATACCAGGTATTTGTCCACGATGCCGTAGAGGGAGACTTTGGGCTAATGAATGCTGTTCTCAAACCACCATAGAGGGTACACCATTATCAAAAACGAACAAGGACCAGGTGTTTATCCACAATATCGTGGACAAAAACATGGAGCTCCATTGCCAAAAAATGGACAAGGGGGCTCAATTCTCCGGGGCCCAAAACCACAAATATACGCAGCACTGGAGAAACCCATCAACCACATCAGGGTAGTGCCCAGGACATATTGTCCATCAGATCCCTCATCAGACAAACCAGAGGGAGCGCAGGGTTAGACATCTGTGCCTCTGCCAGAGCAGTACTAACTGCAGAGATGGGAGTTCAATTCATTTCCACAGGGGTAAAAGGACCTCTTCCCAAAGGAACAGTAGGCTTATTATTGGGACGCAGCTCTTCTACTCTAAAAGGACTTATGATAAGTCCTGGGGTAATTGATCTCGACTATGAAGGTGAAATAAAAATTATAGCCAGTTCTCCAAAGGGTATATCAGTAATTTCACCAGGAGATAGAATAGCACAGTTACTAATAATACCCAGCCTACGTGAAAAATTTTCCAGTCGTACTGTAGAAAGAGGTTCCAAGTGATTAGGCTCCACAGGTGTAGATTGGGCTATGCTTTCTTTAAATTTAGATTCTGGCCCCATGCTAAAACTAAATATTCAAGGGCATGAATTTAATGGGCTACTGGATACAGACGCAGACCTTAGCATCATCTCTCGTCAAGAATGGCCAAAACATTGGCCATTACAACAAGCCACTCAAACGCTTCGAGGCCTAGGAGTAGCGTATAATCCCCATAGAAGTGCAATGGTATTAGATTGGAAGGATCCTGAAGGATGTGAAGGAACTCTACAGCCATATATATTGGATCATCTTCCGGTAAATTTATGGGGACGAGATAGTCTCCTGGACTCATTGATATTTTTTTTCGGATTCGGTATTGCCAGTCAATCGGGTTTTGCCGGCTCCTCAGTCCTGGTCTCAGTGTTGGACGTCCATTGCCTGTCTTCATTGCCTTGTCTTATCTGTGTCATGTTTCATTGCTTTAACTGTTTGTGTATCTTTCATTATGGGACAGAGCACTTCAATGCCTCTGTCCCTGATACTTGATCACTGGACCAAAGTCCACTTAAGGGCTCAGAATCTTTGTTTTTCAGTAAAGCGCCGGATGTGGCAGACTCTCTGTGCTTCAGAATGGCCCACCTTTGGATTTGGATTACCCCTAGAAGGATCTTTCTACTTCCCACTAATTTAAAAAAGTCAGAGATATTGTCTTTCAGCCGGTGCTACATAGCCATCTGGATCAACAGCCATATATCTTAACTCGGCGGGAACTCTGCATATCTCCTCCTCCATGGGTGAAGCCTTTCCTTGTCACTGACCCACTCTGACTCCTTCCCCCAGGAACTCTCAAATCCTCTGCTCCTCCTCCTCCTACACCCTCTGTTCTCCCTGAGTCACCAGATTTCACTCTACTGGAGTCTCCTTCCCCTCCTTATCCCCTGCCCTTGTCCCCCAAAATCCAACACCCTCTAAGTGATTCCCCTGCTGCTGACTCAGCCTCTCCTCCATTGGAGGAAGCTATGCCGGCCCAGCGCCCTCCAGATAATTCCTTTGCGGCACACACAGCACCTCTTCCCTTGGAGGAAGCTGTACCATCTAAAGGAACTCGCTGGCGGTGAATGATTGAAAACCCTGGAACTCTTGGGATGCTCCCCCTCCATCCCTATGGGCCAAT
Source organism: Callospermophilus lateralis (assembly GCF_048772815.1). Taxonomy (NCBI): domain Eukaryota; kingdom Metazoa; phylum Chordata; class Mammalia; order Rodentia; family Sciuridae; genus Callospermophilus; species Callospermophilus lateralis. Next base: position 1,711,975 of record NW_027515613.1, read on the forward strand.
GATTGACGATGGCCACGGGGAAAAAATGCAAGCCTACCAGTATTAGCCTTTCTCCTCGTCAGACCTATATAACTTAAAAAAATAATAATCCCCCTTTTTCTGAGGACCCCACCAGGCTCTCAGGTCTGGTTGAGTCATTGATGTTTTCACACCAGCCTACTTCGGATGACTGCCAAAAACTCCTAGGGATTCTCTTCATGACAGAGGAACAACAGTGAATCCTCCAGGAAGCTAGAAAAAAAATCCCTCAAACAAGATCTGCTTCCGACACAACTTCCCAAGATAATCAAAGGCGGCTTTCCCTTGAACCCACCCAACTGAGACCCCAAAATCTTTGAAGGTAAAGAGCATCTGTCCCCTTATCACCGGGCTCTAATAGTGTGTCTCCAAGCAGCCGCTAGCGACAAAGTAATTTGGCCAAGGTAAGAGAGATTATTCAAGGGCCTGATGATTCTCCCACTATGTTTCTAGAGAGAATTATGGAGGCATATTGGAGATATACTCCTTTTGATCCTCAGGCAGAGAATCAAAGGCATCTGTCACGATGGCCTTTATTGGGCAAACTGGCTTGGATATTAAAACAGAGTTACAAAGCTAGATTGATTACAAGATATGACTTTCAGAGATTTAGTCAGAGAAGCCAAGAACGTATACTATAAGAGAGAAACTGAGGAAGAGAAGGGAGCAAGGGGAGGATAAAAGAAACAAAAGGCAGACTAAGGCGTTGACTAAGGTCCTGGTCACAAAAACAAATAGGCCAGAAATTAAGAAACAGGTAGACAAGAAGGGATAACATTGGCCCATGCCAGAGGCCACCCTGGCCTCAGATCAATGTGCCTACTCTAAAGAAAAAAGGACACTGGGCCAAAATTGCCCTAAAAAGCGACAGCCACACCAGCCAGCCATTCTGACTCTGGAGGATGACTAAGAAAGTCGGGGCTCAGATTCCCTCCCCAAGCTCAAGGTAACTTTTGAAGTGTTTCAAAAGTGATTATGGAAATCGAAAATAATGTGTTAGGAAAGAAGTCTCATGAAAAGATCAGTCAAGAAACATGGATGAATACATGTGTTCTGAAGCACGAAGTGAATGAAAGTCAGACAAATGCGTATAAATTTGCTAACTTGTGGATGAAATATATATCATATGATGTGCATAAAGTGAATAAATAGTAATGTAGAAGTGTTGAATAAAATTGAACATCAAAATACACATCATGTCCCATAGTAATCTACTTGAATTGATGTTAAACAGGGTCAGTTACTGTAGAAATGTTAGGATATGTTTGCACCATTCAAAGAAGTTAGTTTTCAGTACTAGGAAACAAATATGTATTTCAGGTGGATGAATATTACTGAGAATAATCTTGTGAAAAGTTGATTAAAAATCCAAATACATCAATATGAATGAATTTAGGGAGTGCATAATAAGACACATGTTTTATATATATATATATATATATATATATATATATATATATATATATATATATATATATATAAAAATAGCAATATATATGCCAATTGAAATTCATCATGAAATATATATCATCATCATATCCAAAAATATTCATTTTAATGAATATGGATTTTTATATAAGTTTGTTCAAATAGGAAGCTCACCCAAGGGTTGAATTTTCAGTTCCAACATTGTTTAGGAGGAGTGATCACTTCTCACAATTTGTATGTGCCATGTCAGCCACCTCACGAGAATGTACGTGTGACACCAGGTAGGATTCTATATGTGCATATTAAAACACATGTGCTGAATAGGCTACTGACAAAGGAAGACAGTAATTCATATATTTGTTAACTTTAAAAACACATGTAGAACTATTTCAATTAAAAATTGACTAGATTTATAACTCCTACCCTATATATTTCAAAAGGCATGTCCAACTATACACCATGCCTCCTCTGAAATGCTTGTATTTCTATTCTGTTTGGGTTATGTTTCTCCATCATATTAGGATTAGTAGTCAGAGTCTACTAGGGAATGGGTTAGTGTCAGGGATTTAGTATTTCAAATATAAGCTGCACAAAAATCTTCCCACTCTCATTCAGAACAATGCCTAGACATTACCCTCGTCCCAAGTAAGACACAATTAGAGGAGAAGAGTTAAAAATTCTGTGAATACATATCTGGAAATGAATATTCTAATGAGTTCACAACCTTGGAGGTCGTAGAGGAGTTTCCAAAAGTATGGGACAGGGTAAGCACTCCACAAACATGGAGCTCTGCTGCCCTAAAGACTTCTTGAGAAACTGCCTCTGAGGTTGGGCACTTGAAATATATGTTTTCGTAAGGAGCTTTCTTTGTACTGAGACCATCAAAGCTGGGTGTGCATCTATGCCACCTGGAGGACATGGTTTCATATTTTCCAATGAACATGAGGCAGCAGTGCTGAATTCTCTCTATGTAGGTTAACTGTGTCCACTGGGGCCTAAGTGTCTCTGCGTGTGGACTGTGAAGCCATTTGGTCATCCTCTACTTTTCCTGGTGTTTCTTGCTGCTGCACTGGGAGTTTGGTATTTGCTTATGAAGTAAAAAAAAGATCACCTGGGACACAGTGCTTGAGGGAGTTCTGTCACGTGTGGTGGGTCAGGGTCTGCAAGAGAATATACCAACCATGCTTCTATTCCACAAAGCTTTTCCCCTTGACCATAGCAACATAATTCTCAACATTTCCCTGAAACCTCTCTATATAACAAGATGCCGTTACATATAAGGGTCTGGTGGTTGTACCATGTCAGTCACAAGGCATTTCGGAGCCAATGGAAGATCAACATGGCCCCACCACAGATGTTTCATCACACACCCCCCCTCCACTGCTCTAGGCCCACTACTCAGCAGGCTCCAATTTACTGGCATCTCTGTTCTACACCATTTTGATGAAACCTAGTCAATCAAGGTGCTGTCTGGTATACTCATGATCAGCAACCGGTTTTCCAAATTTTCTACAGTGCCACCTGGTCATGGAAATTTCAATAATTTTATTGTATTTATCTAGCCATTTTTCACGGATGAAGTTGGAGGCACTGTGGATTTCAATTCGTACAGGAACCATTAAATGATGAGAAACCTCATTTCAATGAAAGCTCTGTAGAACTGTTACAGACAAGGCTTCCCAGGGAGTGGCCAAAATGTCACATAAAATCAGACCCATTGAGGTCTACAATGTGAGGTCCATGTGTGTTTTGACTGTCACCCGTGCCTGCCAAGTCTTTCAGAAAAAAAAAAATCATGTGATATCCTGGCTGAGATTCCCAGTGCTCTGTGGAAAGCCACCCTGGGCCTAGATCTCAGTTTCCAAGGGAGACTCTCATGCGTGCCCTCCTAGAACCCCAACACAATACATGGCACAAGTTCTCTGAGATCAGATCCAGAATGCACTCTCTAAGTGTAATCACACCAGAGTTCAAGCCCATGTGGACCCAGGCATCTCCTTTAACTGCCACACAATGACCACAATTAAAACCAAAACACTCCCACATGGCCCTCATCTGTTTCCATATAGATACTCATCATAACCTCTGGCTGGAGGTTTCCATGAGGGGCGCAGTCCAAGACAGTGTCCAAAATAAGCTCCCTTGCCCCTCATTTGCCTAAAGTCAGGGTGGCCTGGACATACTTCCTGTGAACCAGGAGTGATCAAATAGGCATGCCTTTAATACTGCAGCGCTTCTTCAATTTGAGGCCTACTGAGTTAGAGGTATAGATTGTTTATGTGAATTAGAGTCATGAGAAAACCCAAGCACCTCTGCAGGGCTTTGAAGAACTCAATTGACACAAAGGATCCCTATTCTCACTTGATAGAGGTCAGGAACCTCACAGAGGAAAGCGAGACTTTATCCACAATGACTGGTCTATTTGCCATTTTGGTTTTAGATGCACACATGGGATCTTTCTTTAGATCCATCTGGTGCTGAGAATCTAAGCCACAAACTCACACAGGGCCAAGATGCTAATTCAGACACATCCCTTTCCAAAGCAATTAAGCAAAGAGCCACAGGTGATGCCCATTCATTTCCATTTGAAAACTGTTTACTTCAGGCTTCACAAAGGGGTGGCCAGAGCAAGAACTTCCTGACATTCAGTTCAACAGAACAATATATGAGCAAAATGCCCAAAGCAGGGTTTTTCCACTGAGAATTTCCTGGTCACACTGATATCTGAGTTTTTTGAGATGCTCGCCATTCCCTTCAGCTATCCAGTACATGACCATGTCACAGAGCTTGGAGGTGGTACATATGTTAGACACAAAACCATGAGCCTATCCTGGAGAGTGAACAGAATTCATGAAGAAACCTGGAAATTAGGAATGTAGTAGGTTATGCCCATCTTTAAGTAAAGCCGCAATCCATTCATAAATTGGGCAGGATGAAATGGGAAGCTTTCTACTAGACAGGACACATCCATTGATGCACTCTCTTTTCTAATGTCTACAACCACGGACACCATGGGATACACAGACATAGAATCACTCGCCTTTTCAAACGACTTACGAGAAACAGTTCACTCCAAACCATACAAACCACCTTTCCTTCCTATTCTCACAACATGAGACAAATTCACAAACTCACAACCACACCCACAAATTCACCTCCTTACCCTAAGTATGTCTGTGACTCTATGGAGTGTCCTCTGACTGGTGGGCCACACAATGTTCCCCCGAAATGTCCTGTCCTGTCTCAAATATGGTCTCCTTGGCCAACTCTATGAAGTTGTCAGGAGCCAGCAGTGGGCCACTACCTGCTTTTTCAGGAAAGGCCCCTCTTCAGAGCTGTCCTGGCTTTTGGCCATTCTAACATCAGTAGGTACAAAGAAAGACTGACTCTGTCCTTGGTAATTCCAAACAAGTGAACCCACTGGGACTGGTACTGGGACTGGCTCTGTGTGCCTGGCTTCCAGGATCCCAAGTTCAGAGAGTTCCATCACCAAGGGAGTAAGGTGAGGTCACTTCCTTCAGGAACTGAATTAGGTCACTGCCTTGGCAACCACTTTATCCTAACAGTTGCTTCCAAGTGTCTCATTAAATGGAGGCTTCCCCTACTTCCTGTGAAACATTCACAAGTTAGAATGGTATATCAAGCATAGGAACCCGGTAATAGCTCTCCACACAGGCCTGGTTTGGTCCATCTCCTCTACATTGAGAAGAGAGGTTCTGATTCAGACACATCCCGTCATCCTGACCAGGTATTTTGCCATGGAAGATTACTTTTGCTTTCTCAGGTCCTCCATAGCTGACTACATATTCTCCAGGGATCATTTCTGCATTGAACTTGTGGTTCTAAACAGCTGAAAGATCCCCTACATTCCTGTAGTGTAAGACCAACTCTGTCCCTGCTCTTCATTAAATTTACATTGAGGGAACAGTGTATTGTTAGGGTTAATAAAATGTTTGATTTGGGTTAGAAATCATTCTGCTGGATGTATAATGGTACTGGGAACCTGGGATATTTTTAAAAATATAGAGGTGAAATATATAAATGAAAAAAGGAAGTCTAGGTAATTTTGAAGCCCAGAGAGGCAATGGGCCCTTCATTGGGATACTTAGCTTTGATTTATGTTGTGCACAGATATCTCAGATAAATCGATATGCAATGGCATAGGACCTTGTACCTTGGATGATTAAAATTCGAAGAGAACATCCAGTCAAAAAGGGATAGTCGGTAGGATTAGATAGATATTCGGTAGGTTAACAAAGAGTGAGTATAGGATTTGGAACAAAAGTTCTTTAGCAATAGGGTTTGGGTTAAAGTGTGAAAGTAAATATCAGCACACTTGAAGGGTCAGTCACAATGATGAACAGGGGAAAATATGTAGGAAAGCAGATATCAATAGAGATATTACAAAATCAACAAGTGGGCCAAGGACCTGAACAGACACTTCTCAGAAGAAGACATACAATCAATTAATAAGTACATGAAAAAATTCTCACCTTCTCTAGCAGTCAGAGAAATGCAAATCAAAACCACCCTAAGATACCATCTCACTCAAGTAAGATTGGCAGCCATTAGGATGTCAAACAATAATAAGTGGTGGCAAGGATGTGGGGAAAAGGGTACACTTGTACATTGCTGGTGGGACTGCAAAATGGTGCGGCCATTATGGAAAGCAGTATGGAGATTCCTGGAAAAGCTGGGAATGGAACCACCATTTGACCCAGCTATCGCCCTCCTTGGACTATTCCCTGAGGACCATAAAAGAGAATGCTATAGGGATACTGCCACATCAATGATCATAGCAGCACAATTCACAATAGCCAGACTGTGGAACCAACCTAGATGCCCTTCAATAAATGAATGGATAAAAAAAATGTGGCATCTATACACAATGGAGTATTATGCAGCACTAAAAAATGACAAAATCATGGAATTTGCAGGGAAATGGATGGCATTAGAGCAGATTATGCTAAGTGAAGCTAGCCAATCTTTAAAAAACAAATGCCAAATGTCTTCTTTGATTTAAGGAGAGCAACTAAGAACTGAACAGAGGGAAAGAGCATGAGGAAAATATTAACATTAAACTGAGAAAAGTGATGGGAGGGAAAGGGAGAGAGAAGGGAAATTGCATGGAAACGGAAGGAAACCCTCATCGTTATACGAAATCACATATACAAGGTTGTGAGGGGAAAGGGGGGGGAGGGAGAGAACGGAACAATAACAGATGAGGTAGAGAGGGAAAATGAAAGGGGAGGGGAGGGGGGATAGTAGGGGATAGGAAAGTCAGCAGAATACAACAGTCACTAATATGGTATTATGTAAACATTGTGAATGTGTAACTGATGTGATTCTGCAATCTGTATTTGGGGTAAAAATGGAAATGCATAACTCACCTGAATCAAATTTATGAAAGATGAAAAAAATAAAAATTTTAAAAAGTACTAAATTGGCTCATCCTAACATTAAAAAAAGAGATATTACAAAATCAGGCAAAGTATAAAGTGAGTGATATGATTAGATATTTTCAACAGGGTTGATTTTGAATATATAATCGTAGGAAGAAACAAATATGTAGTCACCAATAGGATTGATATTTGAGAGCATTAGGCAACCTGAACATGGAAGTAATCCATGTTCACTTTCCATTTAGGCTTTAGTACAATAATAAGTGTGAACTTTGCATTTTGTGTCCAGAATATTACTGTGATAAAATGTATATGTAGATTAGGTGACATCAGTATTTCTTTCACCATTTCTGTGAGTAATATTTTGAAGACATATACATAAGTATTGGTTGTACAAAAAGCTGTACCCTGTGTCTATGTATATACAGATAATGCATGAATAGACCATACTATGAATAAATAATATAGCTGGTTCCACTTTAAATAATGGATTGAATTCATATTCACAAAGGAGTGGTCTGAGGCAAAAACCTTCCTGAAATTCAGGGCAACAGAACAATAGGTAAACAAAACGCACAAAGCAGGGTTTTTCCACTGAGACTTTCCTGGTCACACTGATATCTGAGTTTTCCTAGATGCTCGCCTTTCCCTTCAGCTATCCAGTACATAGCCATATCACATAGCTTTGAGGTAGTACATATCTTAGTCACAAAACAATGAGGCAATTCTGGAGAGTGTCCAGAATTCAGGATGTAAACAGAAACTTTGGAAGATAGCAGGTTTTGCCCTTCAATAAGGAAAGCCGCAGTCCATTAATAAATCGGGCAGGATGAATGTTGCGAAGCTTTCTCCTAGACAGGACACATCCATTGATGCATTTTCTTTTCTAATGTCTACAACCACGGACAGAGTGGGATACACAGACATAGAAGCACTCGCCTTGTCAAAGGACTTACTAGAAACAGTCCACGCCAATTCAAACAAACAGCCTTTCTTACATCTTCTCAGAACATGAGAAAAAAACCATACACACACCTACACCCACAAAGGCACCTCCTTTGTGGAGTGTCCTCTGAATGGTGGGCCATACTATATTCGCCAAAAATGGCCTGTTGTATCTCAAATCTGGTCTCCTTGGCCAACTCTGTGCAGTTGTCAGGAGCCAGCGGTGAACCAATACCTGCTTTCTCAGGAAAGGCCTTTCTTCAGAGCTTTCCTGGCATTTGGCCATCCTCACATCTGTTGGTACTAAGAAAGACTGACTCTGTCCTTGGTAAATTGAAACAACTGAGACCACAGGGACTGGGACTGCAACTGGCTCTGGGTGCCTCTCTTCCTGGATCCCAAGTTCAGAGAGTTCCATCACCAAGGAAGTGAAGTGAGGTTACTTCCTTCAGGAACAGAATGAGGTCACTGCCTTGGCAACCTCTTTGTCCTAACAGTTACTTCTAAGGGTCCCATGAGATGGAGTCTGTCCCTACTTTCTGTCACACTTTCACAAGTTAGAATGGTATATCAACCATTGGCACCTGGGAAGAGCTCTCCACACAGGCCTGATTTGGTCCATCTTCTCTACATTTAGAAGATAGAGGTTGATTCAGACACATCCATTCATCCTGATCAGGTTGTTTACCATAAAAGATGACTTTTCCTCTCTCAGGTCCTTCATAGCTGCCTACATCTTCTCCAGGGATCATTTCTGCATGGACCTTTGATGTTCTCAGAAGGTGGAAGATCCCCTACATTCCTGTATTGTAAGACTAACTCTGTCCCTCCTCTTTTGTAAAGTTAGATTGAGGAAAGAGTGTATGTTTAGGGTTAATAACATGTTTGATTTGGGTTAGGAATCTCTCTGCTGCATGAATAATGGTATTGGGAACCTGTGATATTTACAAGAATATATAGGTGAAATGTAAGTATGAAAACAGAAATCTAGGTAAGATTCGAAGTCAGAAGGGCATTGGGTCCTTGAGTGGGATTTTTAGGTTTGAATTATGTTCTGCATATATGTCTCCGATAAATTGAAATACAATGGTTTAGGACCTTATACCTTGGATGATTAATTGTCTAAGAGAACATGGAGTCAAAAAGCAATAATCAGTAAGATTAGGAAGATAGTCAGTAGGTTTAGAAATAAAAGTGAGTATAGGATTTAGACCAAAATTTCTTTAGCAATAGGGTCTCGGGTAGACATTGAATGTAAATGTCAGCATATAAGAACTGTCAGACACAATGATGAACTGTGGAATATATGTAGGAAAGCAGATATCAATAGAGATATAAGGAAATCAGGCAAAGTATAAACTGAGTGATAGAATTAGACATTTTCAACAGCCTTTAAGTTGAATATATAATCTTAGAAAGAAACAAATATGTAGTCACCAATAGGATTCACATTTGAGAGCATTAGGCAACCTGGACATGGTTGTTTTTAGTAATTCATGCTCACTTTCCATTTAGGCTTTGATACAATCATGAGTGTGACCTTTGTTTTTTGTGTCCTGAATATTACTGTGATAAAAAAAGAAACATATATATATATATATATATATATATATATATATATATATATATATATATATATATATATATATACACACACACACATATATAGATAGATAAGGTGACATGAATATTTCTTCTACCATTTCTGGGAGCAATGTTTTGAAGAGGTATAAATTAGTATTGGGGGAACAAAGAGGTGTACACTGTGTCTATGAATATAGAGATAATGCATTAATAGACCATACTGTGAATAAATAACATACCTGGTTCCAACTTTAATAATGGATTGAATTGAAATGTGAAAATGTACAGGAAATCTTATATTGATATACACACATTCATTCCAACCACTTATACATCTAATGGTAATATTAATGTTATGGTTTATCTTGAAGAGTGTGTGGGTTTAGCTTCAAAATTGATTATGGAAATTGAAAATAATGTGTTTGGAAAGAAGTCTCATGAAAAGACCAGTCAAGTAACATGGAGGAATACATGTGTTCTGAAGCAGAAAGTGATTAAAAGTGAAACAAATTCCTATAAATTTGTGAACTTGTGAATGAAATATATATCCTATGATGTGCAAAAACTGAAGAAATAGTAATGTACCAGTGTTGAATTAAAATGAACATCAAAATAGACATCATGTCCCCTAGGAATCTATTTGCATTGATGTTAAACTGGGTCAGTTACTGCAGAAATATTAGGATTTGTAAGCAACATTGATTGAAGTTAGTTTTCATCACTGGGAAACAAATAGGTATTTCAGGTAGATGATTATTTCTGAGAATAATGTTGTGAAATGTTGATTATAAATCCACATACATGAACATGAATGAATTTATGGAGTGTATATAAGACACATATATTTCATATTTTATAAAATCTGTAGAGTGCATATATATACATATATATATATATATATATATATATATATATATATATATATACAAAAAAACCCACAAAAATTCATTAAAAAGTATCAATATATATATGCCAATCGTAATTCATCATGTAATATATATCATCCACAGACGCAAAAATATTTATTTTACTAAACATGGGTTTATGTATAATATTGTTCTAATAGGAAGCTCACCCATAGTTTGAATTTTCAGTTCCAACAGCGTTTAGGAGCACTGATCTCTTCTTACAATTTGTTTCTGCCAAGTCAGCCAACTCATAAAAATATACGTGTGATACCAAGTAGGAATCTATATGTGCATATAAAAAGTACAAGTGCTGAGTAGGCTACAGAGAAAGGGAGACAGGAAATCACATATTTGTTAACTTTAAAAACGCATCGAGAGAGCTGGGGATGTGGCTCAAGTGGTAGCGTGCTCACCTGGCATGCGTGCGGCATGGGTTCGATTCTCAGCACCACGTGAAAACAAAGATGTTGTGTCCGCCGATAACTAAAAAATAAATATTATAGAATTCTCTCTCTCCTCTCTCACTCTCTCTTTAAAAAAAACACATGGAGGACTATTTCAATTAAAAATTGAGTAGATTTATAAAACCGACCCTTTATCATGCAAGAGGGAAGTCCAACTATACACCATGCTTCCTCTGAACTGCTTGTATTTTCATTCTTTTGTGGTATTTTTCTCCATCATATTAGGATTAGTAATCAGAGTCTAGTAGGGTATGAGTTAGTGTCAGGGATTCAGTATTTCGAATGGAAAATTGGAAAATGGATCAATGTGTATGCAAATGTGTACTACAAAAAAATTTTCCCACTCTCATTCAGAACAATGCCTTGACATTACCTTCACCCCAAGAAAGACACAATTAGAGGAGAAGAGTTAGAAAATCTTTGAATGCATATCTGAAATTGAAAATGCTTAGGGTTGACAACCTTGGAGATTGTAGAGGAGTTTCCAAAAGTAAGGGACAGTGTAAAAACTCTACAAACATGGAGATTTGCCTGCCTAAAGACGTCTGGAGAAACTGCCTTTAGGTTGGGCACTTGAAATATATGTTGCTGTCAGGAGCTTTAGCTTCCTTTCTAGTGAGACCATCAAAGCTGGGTCTTCATCTCTGTGATCTGGAGGACATGGTTTATAATTTTCCAATAAACATGAAGGAGCAGTGCTGAATTCTTGCTTTGTAGGTAATCTGTGGCCACTGGGGGCTAAGTGTCTCCCCATGTGGACTGCGAAGCCATTTCATCATCCTCCACTTTTCATAATGTTTCTTCCTGCTGCACTCGGAGGTTGGTATTTGCTTCATGAAATACAAGGAGTTCAACTGGGACACAGTGCTGCAGCGAGTTCTGTCACGTGTGGTGGATCAGGGTCTGCTTGAGAATGCACCAACAGGGCTTGTATACCACATAGGATGCCCCCTTGACCATAGCAACCTGATTCTGAACATTGCCCTGAAACCTCTCCATATAACAAGTTGCCTTTACATATAAGGGTCTGCTCGCTGCACCATGTCAGTCACAAGCCATTTGGAAGCCAATGGCAGATCCACATGGCCCCACCTCAGATGTTTTATCACACATTTGCTCACTACTGCTCTAGGCCCACTACTCAGCAGGATGCAAATTACTGAGATCTCTGTTTTACACCATTTTCATCAAAACCAGTCAATCAAGGCACTGTCTGGTACACTCGTGATCAGCAACAGGACATCCAAAGGTTCTTCATTGCCACCTGGTCATTGGAATTTCAAAAATTTCATGGTATTTATCTAGCAAATTTTCAATTATGAAGTTGGAAGCACTATGGCTTTCAAATCATTCAGGAATCATTCAATGGTGAGGAAGCTCATTTCAATGAAAGCTTTGGAGAACTCTCACAGGCAAGGCTTCCCAAAGAGTGGCCTAAAGGTCACATGAATCCAGTCCCATCGAGGTCTACAATTGAGGTCCATGTGTGTTTTGACTAGCAAATATGGCTTCCAAGTCTTTCAGAATAAAATAATGTGATATCCTGGCTGAGATTCCCAGTGCTCTGTGGAAAGCCACCCTAGGACTAGATCTCAGTTTCCAACGGAGACTCTCATGTGTGGCCTCCTAAATTCCCAACACAATTCATGGCAATACTTCTTTGATGATTGATCCAGAACTCAGTGTTTAAGGGGAATGACACCAGAGTTCAAGCCCAGGTGGATCCAGTCATCTCTTCCAACTGCCACATGAATGACTACAATTAAAACCAAAACACTCCCACATGGTCCTTACCTTTTTCCATATAGACACTCATCATTACCTCTGGCTAGATTTTTTCATGTGGGACGCATCCCAAGAGAGTGTCCAAAATAATCTTCCTTGCCCCTCATTTGCCTAAAGTCAGGGTGGCATCGTCAACCTTCCTGTGAACCTGGAGTGATCCAATAGGCCTGCCATGAATACTGCTCTGCTTCTTCAATTTGAGTCCTACTGACTCTCAGGGATAGATTCTTTAAGTGATTTGGAGTCACAAGAAAACACAAGCACCTCTGCAGTTCTTCAAAGAACTCATTTGACTTAAAGGATCCCTATTCTCACTTGACAGAGGTCAGAATCCTAACAGAGGAAGACAAGAGACTCATCAACAATGACAGATTTTTGGCCATTTTGGTTTTGATTGCACACATGGAATCTATCCTTAGATCCATCATGTGCTGAGAATCTAAGCCACAACCTCATACAGGGCCAAGAGGCTGATTTAGACACATCCTATTACAAGCAATTAAGCAAAGAACCACAGGTGATGCCCATTCATTTCCATTTGAAAATTGTTTTCTTCAGGCTTCACAAAGGGGTGGCCTGAGGCAAAGACCTTCCCGACATTCAGGACAACAGAACCATAGGTAAGAAAATGAACCAAAGCAGGATTTCTCCACTGAAAATTTACTGGTCACACTGATATCTGAGTTTTCTAAGATGTTCCCATTCTCTACAGCTATCAAGTGTATAGACATGTCTCAGAGCTTGGAGGTGGTACATATCTTGGAAACAAAACCATGAGCCTATTCTGGAGAGTGGCCAGAATTCAGGAAGAAAACAGGAACTTAGGAATTTAGTAGGTGTTGCCCATCCATAAGGCAAACCACAGTCCATTCTTTAATTAGGCAGGATGAATGCTGGGAAGTTTTCTACTAGACAGGACACATCCTTTGATGCCTTCTCTTTTCTAATGTCTACAACAACGGACACAGTGGGATACTCAGACATAGAAACACTAGCCTTGTCAAACGACTTACTAGAAACAGGCCACTCCAACCCAAACAAACAGCCTTTCCTACCTATTCTCAGAACATGAGAGAAAACCACAAACTCACTACACACCCACAAAGGCACCTCCTTAACCCAAGTAGGTCTGTGACTATCCGGAGTGTCCTCTAACTGGTGGGCCATACTATGTTCCCCTGAAATGGCCTGCCCTTTCTCAGATCTGGTCTCCTTTGCCAACTCTGTGAAGTTGTCAGGAGCCAGCGGTGAACCAATACCTGCTTTCTCAGGAAAGGCCCCTCTTCAGAGATCTTCTGCCATTTGACAATCCTCATATCAGTCGGTACCAAGGAAGACTGACTCTGTCCTTGGTAAATCCAAACAAGTGAGACCACTGGGACTGGGACTGGGACTGGCTCTGGGTGCCTGGCTCCCTGCATGACAATTTCAGAGTGTTTGATGACCAAGGAAGAGAGGTGAGGTCACTTCCTTCAGGAACTGAATGAGGTCACTACCTTGGCCACCACTTTGTCCTAACAGTTGCTTCGAAAGGTCCCATGAAATGGAGGCTGCCCCTACTTCCTTTGACACTTTCACAAGTTAGAATGGTATATCAACCATAGGCACCTGGAAACAGCTCTCCACACAGGCATGGTTTGATCAGTTCTCTACATTAAGAAAGGAGAGGCTGATTCAAACACATCTCTTCATACTGACCCGGTTGTTTGCCATGGAATATGACTTTTTCCCTCTTAGGTCCTTCATAGCTGCCTGCAACTTCTTAAGGGTATAATTTCTGCATGGTCCTTTGATGTTCTCAGCAGGTGGGAGATCCCCTACATTACTGTATTGTAAGACAAACTCTGTCTCGGCTCTTCTGTAAAGTTAGTTTGAGGGAACAATGTATGGTTAGGCTTAATAACATGTTTGATTTGAGTTAGGAATCATTCTGCTTAATGAATAATGGTATTGGGAACTTGCGATATTTACAAGAATATATTGGTGAAATATAAGTTTGAAAACAGAAATCTAGATAAGATTTGAATCCAGGAAGGGCATTGGGCTGTTGATTGGGGTACTTAGCTTTGAATTATGTTCTGCAAAGATGTCTCAGATAAATCAATATACAATGGCATAGGACCTTGTACCTTGGATGATTGATTGTCGAAGTGATCATCCAGTCAAAAAGGGATAGTCTTTAGGATTAGGAAGATAGTCGGTATGTTAGAAAAAAGAGTAATATAGGATTTGAACCAAAAGTTCTTTAGCAATAGGGTTTCGGATAGAGAGTGAATGTAAATGTCAGCACATGTGAAGAGTCAGTCACAATGATGAACTGGGGAAAATATGTAGGAAAGCAGATATCAATAGACATTAGGAAATCAGACAAAATATAAAGTGACTGATAGGATTAGTCATTTTCAACAGGGTTGAGGTTGAATATATTATCTTAAGAAGAAACAAATATGTAGTCACCAATAGGATTGATTTGAGAGCATTAGGCAACCTGGACATGGATGTGTTTAGTAATCCATGCTCACTTTAAATTTAGGCTTTGGTGAAAGGTTAATAAAATAGGTACTTGTTACTTACTGTTTTTCTGTATGCTTAACAAAACACTGTTGAAGTCTTGAGGACTGTTTGCTAATCTTGTTTCCAGAATGTGCTGTCCCCAACTGCCAAACTGCAAATGTATACCCTCACCCGTTTGCACGCAAACCACCCACTTGCCCTGACCCATCAATAAACTTCCCTCCCTGCCCTCTCCAAGGAAAGCATATAAGCTCTGCTTAAGCTGTTCTCATTGCTCTCTGCTCTATTCAAGTGAGCTCTGAGCCCCAGAATGCTGGACCCATAATAAACCATTTACTGTTGAAGGAGACATTCTCTTGGTGGTCTCTTCCTCTGATGCTTGCCCGACCTTTACTTCTGGAGGCACCAGCAAGATCCCACAGCGGCGGATGAAAGATCCCCAAGGGGCTCCTTTCAGGGTAAGTAAGGGAACTCTTTTTGGTTTTAGGTTTCAGGTTAGGGCTTGGCAAAATGGCTATGGGTGATGAGCGTGACCTCTCTCTGACATAGGCTGACATACGTGTCACAGAGCCACAGGCCACGTCCCTGGGGGATGCCCCAGAGGACTCAGGAAATCGAGGAACAATAGTCTCCTTGACTCAGTGATATTTTGCTTCGGATTCGGTATTGCCAGCCCATCAGGTTTTGCCGGCTACTCAGGCCTGGCCTCAGTATTGGACGTCCAATGCCTGACTTTATTGTCTTGTCTTGTCAGTGTAGTGTGTCGTTGCTTTCACTGTTTGTGTATCTCTCATTTTGGGAGAGAGAACTTCAACACCTCTCTTCCTGACCCTTGATCACTGGAACAAAATCCGCTTAAGGGCCCAGAATCTTTCTTTTTCAGTAAATCGCTGGACCTGGCAGACCCTCTGTGCCTCAGAATGACCCACCTTTGGAGTTGGATAGCCCCTAGAAACATCTACGTCCCACTAATTCGAAAAGTCAGAGATTTTGTATTTCAACCGGGGCCACATGGACATCCAGATCAACAGCCATATATCTCAACTTTGCAGGACCTCTGCAAATCTCCTCCTCCATGGGTGAAGCTTTTCCTTGTCTCTGCCCCCGCTCCTACTCCTTCCACCATGATTCTATCTCTCAAACCCTCTGCAAATCCTCCTCCACCCTCTCTTCTCCCTGAGTCTCAAGACTCTACTGGACTCTCCTCGCCTTCTTATCCGCTGCCCTCGTCCACCAACCCCCAACAACCTCTAAGTGATTCCCCTGCTGCTGACTCAGCCTCTCCGCCACTGGAGGAAGCTAGGCCAGCCCAGCGCCCACCAAATGACTCCCCCTTGTCACACACACAGCCCCTCCTTCCCTGGAGGAAGCTGGCCTGGCAAAAAGAACTCAAAGAACTCCCTGGCGTTTTCAAACCTGCCTACTTGGGATGACTGCCAACAAATCCTAGGGATTCTCTTCATGACAGAGGAATGAGAGAGAAACTTCCTGGAAGCTAGAAAAAAAAATATCCTCGGACCAGATGGGTGACCAACAAAACTTCCCAACATAATCAAAGCCGGCTTCCCCTTGAACTTACCCAACTGGGACCCCAACACCTTTGAAGGTAGGGAGCATCTGTCCACTTATTGCCGGGCCCTAATAGTGGGTTTCCAACCGGCCGCTAGGCAACCAAATAATTTGGCCAAGGTAAGAGAGATTATTCAAGGGCCTGATGAACATCCCTCTATGTTTCTAGAGAGAATTATGGAGGCATATAGGAGATATACTCCTTTCGATCTTCAGGCAGAGGATCAAAAGGCATATGCCATGATGGCCTTCATTGGGCAAGCTGATCTGGATATTAAAAGAAAATTACAATACTTAGATGGATTACAAGATATGACTTTGAGAGATTTAGTCAGAGTAGCCGAGAAAGTATCCTATAAGAGAGAAACAGAGAGAACGAAAGGGAGCAAAGGGAGGATGAGAGATGAAAAAGACAGATTAAGGTATTAACTAATGTCCTGGTCACAACAATAAATAGGCCAGAAATTAAGAAACAGGGAGACAAGAAGTGATACCTGGGTCCCCTCCAGAGGCCACCATTGGCCTCAGATCAATGTGCCTACTGTAAAGAAAAAGGACACTGAGCCAAAGAGTGCCCTAGAAAGAGAAAGCCACGCCAGACAGCCTTTCTGACTCTGGAGGTTGACTAAGAATGTCGGGGCTCAGATCCCTTCCCCGAGCTCAGGGTAACTTTTGAAGTGAAGGGGACCCCATAAACTTTGAAGTGGATACAGCAGCAGTATACTCAGCCCTTAAGGCCCCACTGGGCCCTCTATCAAATAAAAGATCTCTAGTTCAAAGGGCTAACAGCAGTAAATATCAGACTTAGACAAGTAAGAGGACCATGGACATGGGGAAAGACAAAATCCAACATTCCTTCCTAGTAATCCCAGAATGCCTGGCCCCATTGATGGGCAGAGATCTGCTCAGTAAGCTCCGGGACAAAACAACTTTTAACCCCGAAGGCCCCAATATGAAATTTCTAAATCCTTCATTAAAAACTCCTATAGTCATGGCTTTATAAATGTCAGTCGAAGATGAACATCCACTTTTCACACACCCCAAGACTGATCAAACAGGCAAGCTACCCCAGAAATGGAAAACAGATTACCCAGATGCCTGGGCAAAATTGTTGGGTTAGGCCTAGCCATGAAACAACCTCCAAGAACAGTGGAGTTAAAAACCTCAGCCTCCCCAATCAATGTCAAACAACATCCTCTGAGCAAAAAAGGTAAAGATGGGATAAGGCCCCATATTCAGAAATATCTGGCCTTAGGGTCCTAAGGCCCTGTCAATCGGCCTGGATCACTCCCCTGCTACCGGTAAAAAATCCAGGAACTGGGGACTATCCCCCATACAAGACCCAAGAGAGATCAACAACAGAGTGCAGGACATTCACCCCATGGTAAATAATTCGTACGATCTGCTTATCACTCTGAACCCTGAGTAGAAATGGTATGGACATAAAGATGCTATCTATTGCATGCCTCTGCATAAAGACAGTCAGGTGCTGTTTGCTTTTGAGTGGGTAGACCCAGAAACCGGAACGTATGGTAAACTAACATGGACTAGACTCCCACAGGGGTTCAAAAACTCCCCCACTCTCTTTGATGAAGCCCTCCACAGAGATGTCAACAACTTCAGACCTATGCACCCTGAAGTCACCCAGCTTCAATACATGGATGACCTGCTACTGCAGCCAACACCAAGGAAAACTGTGAGTCTGGGAACCAAGCACTATTATATAAGCTTGCTCAACTCGGGTATAGAGCTTCTTCCAAAAAACCCCAAATTTGCCAGCAAGAAGTAGTCTTCCTGGGCTATTTCCTTAGGGGTGGTAAACGATGGCTCACTGAGCCCAGAAAACAAACGGTTGTGCAGATACACCCCCCCCCCAGCAGCAGACAACACAGAGAGTTTCTTGGGACTACTGGGTTTTGCAGGTTATGGATTCCTGTGTTTGCGTCCTTAATTTCTCTTTTATACCCGCTGTTAAAGGGAGATGCCCAATTCCAATGGACCCCTGAGCACCAGCAAGCTTTTGATAACATCTAACAACACTGGCACTGAAATCCTCAAGTTCACTGAGCCAAGCCTGCAATTTCAGAAATCCCTACACTACGTTAAAAATGTACATCAATTCACACACCTTGGTTCAAAGAAACTGCAGGCATTCCTGAAGGATCAAGAACAGAGTTTTCCACTAACTGACTCACAGCGAAAGGACATAACTGAACGGGTAACAAAACCCTGTCCGTTCTGTCAATAGGTTAATGCTTACCCTTCCAAGCTTCCTGCAAAAAAGCACCTATGAACAACCAGACCAGGACAATTCTGGGAAGTGGACTTTACTGAAATTAAGCCAGCGAGGTATGGACTTCAATATCTCCTAGTGTTTGTAGATATATTTTCAGGATGGATTGAAGCCTTCCACACAAAAAAAGGCACAAATGGTGGTAAAAAATCCTGAAAGATATTTTTCCATGATACGGCCTACCTAAGGGTATATTGTCTGATAATGGACCGGCGTTCATGGCCCAGGTAAGTAAGGGGTTAGCCAGGACCCTGGGAATAAATTGGAAGTTACATTGTGCTTTTTGACCCCAGAGCTCAGGACAGGTTAAAAAAAAATTAATAGAACCATTAAAGAGACCTTAACGAAATTAAGCTTAGAGAGGGCATCAAAGGTTGGACTATGCTCCTGCCTTATGCACTGTTTCATGCAAGAAATACTCCCTCTGTTTCTTTGAGTAACCTCACCTCCTATGAAATTCTCTATGGGGCCCCTCCTCCAGTAAGGACCTAACCCCAACTCTAAGACCTACCGATCCCTTCCACACCCCCTTGCTTGACAAACTTAAAGCTCTTGAAAGAACTCAGCGATACCTGTCAAACCAGCTGGCCACTGCCTACCAACCTGGTGAAGAGGAGACTCCACATCGATATCAAATAAGAGACTTTGTCTACATAAGATGACTTCAGGTGTCATCCCTGGAACCCCAATGGACAGGACCATACCAGGTGCTACTTATAAAACCTACAGTGGTAAAGGTAGACGGAATCACTTCCTGGATCCTAATTCTCATCTCAAGCCTGCGCCCTGTCCAGACTCTGGCTTGAAAGTGGAAAAGACTGGTAACCCTTTCAAATTGCATATTGTTCATGTGGATAAGGCTATTGACTCTCCCCTTGGCCACCACTAGTCGTAACCATCATCAGCCCATTCATCAGCGATGGCTGATCACAAATCCTATTAGACAAGAAGTATGGTCTGTCTTGCATACAGCCCCCTTAGGGACCTGGTGGCCATCTCTCCACCCAGATATTTGTCAGCTGAGTATACGTCTTTCCAATTGGGATATCTCTGATGAAGAGGATCCCATTAAAATTCCATTAAATTTCTTCCGTACCATAGATAATGGAAACAAACATTATGGATGTAGGGACACGCAAGCCTGATGCAGGTTGGCTAGCCTAGATTACTATGTTTGCCCGGTGGACTATCAAAGCCACAAACAACCACAGCTGTGTGGGGGAAAAGCCGTCTTCTTCCGTAAGTCATGAGGATGGGAGCATACAGGGGCTGCCTGGTGGAACCCAAACTCCTCATCAAATTCAGTTCACAGCATTGGCCATATTACCAATTAGACAACCAAAACCGATGGCCCCCAGAGGGGTCTCTAGATCCTCAAATTCTGTGTGACTTTTTCAACTTCGGCAGGTGCTCAAAAGGATGGAAGAAAATTCCCCTATGTGTATGCCTTTTCCCTCCTTTGCTCACATCATGAACTATGTTTCTCCAATAGATCCTTCTGCTCCAGACTCTCTGCTGTCACTCTCACATCAACAACCTGATTTCTCCCCTCCAATTACTAGATCAAAAACCCAAACCTCCGCTGGTTCTCAGACCATTGCCCCCTTGCTGAGGTAGCAGGTACTGAGGTACCCTTCCACCCACTCACTCCTCTCTTCTCCTGTCAGTGCCCACACCAGGTCCCACCAGGTCCTCTTACCAGCTAACCCAAAGCTCAAACCAGCTGAGGAGTGCCCTCAGACGCCTATCCAAGTTGTAATGAAAATGGCCTTTAAAGTTGCTTTGTCATCACTAAAAACAGGTTACTAAGAATTTAATGTCCCTCACAGGCTTTTTGGGATATTCACTCCTGTCTTCCCACCTGCTCTACCTGTTCTACTGCTCACGTTTTGTTGCCAGGAAAATCCCAAACCCTTTTCCCATTATTCTTTTATATCTCTTTTTCCTCATTCTCAGAACCACAGAACTGCTCTCACCCCCCGCCTTCCCCGTCTTCCCCTCTGTACCAGGCCCACAGAAAAATCTTAAATGGCCTTCTCCAGAAGTCTTCATCGTGGCTGACTTTAGGACTTTCAGCAACAAAGTCCCTATAAAAGAGTTCAGTGTACTTAAACTTCCTCTTTTCGTGTTGCTCTGTTATACTTGGCCACTGGCTGGAAAAATCAGCACTTCTAAGCTAGACACCCCCTTACTAGTTTTTCACAAAATATGTGAACAAGGCCTCTGGCCTTGAGCTCAGGCTTCCAGAGATGGCTACATTTCCAAGATAAAGAAGTTACCAACTGGGCTCCATGGTAACAGCTGGCAGGGAGAAAATAAAAGAGAAGAAAAAAGCTCTCCCCCTCCCAGATGTTCTTAAAAAGTTATCTTTCCCAGAGAAGAGGAAAATAAAAACAGAACCAAAAACTGCTTTTTGTGAACTTCTGCAGACTGTAAATTTCTGAGTCTTTTCTCTTACATGTTGGGTACAAAATTCTGAAACTACCTAAACTTGGGATTCAGGGGATTAATTGATTACAATAGAAGCAATGCCCTCTATATCCGGTTGCAACCAAATAGGACTGTTTCCCTGTCTTCGGTGCTATCTTAGGTGCTTTGCCTTGTCCATACCTACAACAGTATAATTCTATATACTTAAACATTGTTTATTCATAGAATTATCAACAGATGTGATTAATTATGTAATGGTGCAGATGTTTCCCCGAGTGCTCTATCATGAGGCAGGATCATTTAAATTTCAAATAGGGGGGCATACAACCCGGTTCTGCTGGCAACCTGTATCTTTCACTTTAGCCATCCTATGAGGAATAGTAGTTGCTGCAGAGGTGGGCACAGGTACCACTGCCCTAATCCATGGGACACAACAAATGACCCAATTAGAAGCAGCAATACACCAAAACTTAAAGATATTAAAAAACCACCATCACAGCTTTACAAGAATCTTTAACCTCTCTCTCTGAAGTTGTTTTACAGAACAGGCGAGGGTTCGACCTCCTCTTCATGAGAGAAGGGGCCTTTGTCCTGCATTGAGGGAAGAATGTTGTTATTATGCCTACCATACTGGAGTTGTAAAAGAATCTATGATTAAATTAAGAAGACGCATTGAAGAGCATCAACAAGAGAGAGAGGCCCAAAAAGGGTGGTTTGAGTCTTGGTTCACAGAGTCCCCCTGGTTAACTACGCTTTTATCAGCCCTGGCCGGTCCCTTAATAATCCTCACATTATTGCTAACTGTAGGACCCTGTTTGCTCAACCGTGTAATTTCCTTTCTCCAAGCTCAAATTGGACAAGTTAAACTTATGGTAATCAGAAATCAATATACCACACTAGCAGACATAAAATGTGACATCCCCAATGATCACTATTATGATTTAATGTAACCAAAAGAAAGTGGGGAATGAAAGGTAAATAAAATAGGTAATTGTCACTTCCAGTTTTACAGTATGCTTAACAAAACACTGTTGATATCTTGAGAACTGTTTGCTAATCTTGTTCCCTGAATGTGCTGTACCAACTGCAAAACTGCAGAATGTACTCCCTCACCCATTTGCACGCAAACTACCCACTCGCCCTGACCCATCAATAATCTTCCCTCCCTGCCCTCTCCAAGGAAAGTATATAAGCTCTGCTTAAGCTGTTCTCAGGGCTCTCTCCTCTATTCAAGGGAGCTCTGAGCCCCAGCATGCTGGACCCCCATAAACTTTTGGCTGTTGCATTAGACAGTCCCTGGTAGTCTCTTCCTCCGATGCTCGCCTGACATTTACATTGGTAAAATAATAAGTGTGACCATTGCTTCTGTGTCCAAATGTACAAATTAATATTGGGGGTACAAATAGGTGTACCCTGTGATATGAATATAGAGATAATGCATGAATAGGCAATAGTGTGAATAAATAATAAAATGGGTTGCAAATTTAATAATGGATTCAATTGATATCTGAAAATATACAGGAAATCTTATATTGATACACATACATTCATTCCAACCAGTTATACATCTAAACGTTATATTAGGATTATGGTTTGTCATGAAAAGTGTGTGAGTTTTGCTTCAAAACTGATTATGAAAGTTGAAAATAATGTGTTTGGAAAGAAGTCTCATGAAAAGACCAGACAAGAAACCTGGAGGAATCCATGTGTTCTGAAGCAGGAAGTTATTGAAAGTGAAACAAATGCCTATAAGTTTGCTAATTTGTGGATGAAATATATATCCTATGATGTGCCTAAATTGAAGAAATAGTAATGTACCAGTGTTGAATAAAAATGAACGTCAAAATACACATCATGTCCCATAGTAATCTACTTGCATTGATGTTAAACTGGGTCAGTTACTGTACAAATATTAGTATTTGTATGCAACATTAACTGAAGTTAGTTTTCAGTACTGGAAACAAATATGTATTTCATGTGGATGAATATTTCTGAGAATAATCTTGTGAATACTTGATTATAAATCCATATACATAAACATGAATGAATTTAGGGAGTGTATATAAGACACATATATTTCATATTTTGAAAAATCTGGAAATATATATATATATAATATATACAAAAAAACACACACAGAGACATTAAATTACCAATATATATGCCAATCGAAATTTATCATGAAATATATATCATCAACAGATGCAAAAATATTTCTTTTACTGAACATGGATTTATGTTTAATGTTGTTCAACTAGGAAGCTCACCCATAGGTTGAATTTTAAGATCCAACAGGGTTTAGGAGGAGTGATCTCTTCTCATAATTTGTATCTGCCAAGTCAGCCACCTCACAAGAATGTACATGTGATACCAGGTAGGATTCTATATGTGCATATAAAATTACATGTTCTGAATAGGCTACAGAGAAAGGGAGACAGGAATTTATATATTTATTAACTTTAAAAACACAAGGAGAACTATTTCAATTAAAAATTAACTAGATTTATAACACCTACCCTTCATAATGCAAATGGCAAGTCCAACTATACACCATGCCTTTTTTGAACTGCTTGTATTTCTATTCTGTTTGGGTTAGTTTTCTCCATCATATTAGGATTAGCAGTCAGAGTCTAGTAGTTTATGAGTTACTGTCAGGGATTAAGTATTTTGAATGGAAAATTGGAAAATGAATCTAATGTGTATGCATATATGTGCTACACAAAAATCTTCCCACTCTCATCCACAACAATGCCTTGACATTAACTTCGTCCCAAGTAAGACACAATTAGAGGAGAAAAGTTAGAAAATCTGTGAATGCATATGTGGAATGGAATATACTCAGGAGTTCACAACCTTGGAAGTGGTAGAGCAGTTTCCAAAAGTAAGGCACATGGTAAACACTCCACAAACATGGAGCTCTGCTGGCCTAAAGACTTCTTGATAAACTGCCTCTGAGGTTGGGCACTTGAAATATATGTTGTTGTCAGTAGCTTTAGCTTACTTTCTAGTGAGACCATCAAAGCTGGGTCTGCATCTATGTGACCTGGAGGACATTGCTTCTAATTTTCCAATGAACATGAGGCAGCAGTGCGAATACTCTCATTGTAGTTAAACTATGGCCACTGGGAGCTAAGTGACTCACCGTGTGAACTGTGAAGTCATTTGGTCCTCCTCCACTTTTCGTGGTGGTTCTTGCTGCTGCACTGGGACTTTGGTATTTTCTTCATGAAATACAAGGAGATCAACTGGGACACAGTGCTGGAGGGAGTTCTGTCACATGTGGAGCTCACGGTCTGCATGTGAATGCACCAACCAGGATTTTATCCCACATGGGTTGCCCCTTTGTCCATAGCAACCTGATTCTGAACATTGCCTTGAAATCTCCCTATATAAAAAGATGCCTTTACATGGAAGGTTCTGCTGGCTGTACCATGTCAGTCACAAGCCATTTGGAAGCAAATGGCAGATCCACATAGCCCCACCACACATGTTTTATCACACACCTTCACACCACTGCTCTAGGCCCACTAATTTGCAGGTTCCAACTTACTGGCATCTCTGTTCTACACAATTTTCATGAAACCCAGTCAGTCAAGGCACTGTCTGATACACTCATGATCAGCAAAGGACATCCAAAGATTCTCCAGTGCCACCTGGTCATGGGAATTTCAAAAATTTCATGGTGTTTATCTAGCCATTTTTCGAGGATGAAGTTGGAGGAACTTTGGGTTTCAAAAACCATTAAATGTTGAGGAAGCTCATTTCAATGAAACTCTGGAGAACTCTCATAGGCAAGGCCTCCCAAAGAGTGGACAAAAGGTCACATGAAGCCAGTCCAATTGAAGTCTACAATGTGAGGTACATGTGTGTTTTAACTCTCAACTATGGCTGCCAAGACTTTAAGAAGAAAATCATGGATTATCTTGGCTGAGATTCCCAGTGCTCTGTGGCCTTGATCTAAGTTTATAAGGACTACTTTCATGCGTGGCCTCCTAAAATCCCAACAAAACTCATGGCAATTCTTCTCTGAGGTCAGTTCAGGAACTCAGTCTCTATGTGGATTCACACCAGAGTTCAAGCCCAGGTGGACCCAGTGATTTCTTCCAATCGCCACACAAATGACCAAAATTTAAACGAAAACACTCCCATATGGCCCTCATCTTTTCCACATAGACACTCATCATAACCTCTAGCTGGAGGTTTCTATGAGGGGCGCTGGACAAGACAGTGTCCAAAATAAGCTCCCTTGCCCGTCATTTGCCTAAAGTCAGGGTGGCCTGGAAACCCTTCCTGTGAACCAGGAGTGATCAAATAGGCCTACCATTATTACTGTTCCACTTCTCCAATTTGAGGCCTACTGACTGTGGGGTTTAGATTCTTCATGTGGATTGGGGTCATGAGAAAACCCAAGCACCAATGGGCTAGACTCTGAAGGGCTTTGAAGAACTCATTTGACCCAAAGGATTCCTATTCTCACCTTATGGAGGTCAGGAAACTTACAGAGGAAGGCGAGAGACTTCATCCATAATGAATGCTCTTTTGGCCATTTTGGTTTTGGATGCACACATGGCATCTTTCTTTAGATCCATCAGGTGCTGAGAATCTAAGCCACAGCCTCACACAGGGCCAACAGGCTGATTCAGACACATCCCTTTCGAAATCAATTACTCAAAGAGGGACAGGTGATGCCCATTCATTTGCATTAGAGAACTGTTTTATTCAGGCTTCACAACGGGGTGGCCTTGGCAAAGACCTTCCTGACATTTAGTGCTATAGAACAATAGGTAAGCAAAAGTCCCAAAGCAGGGTTTCTCCACTGAGACTTTTCCTGGTAACACTGATATCTGAGTTTTCTGAGATTCTTGCCATTCCCTTCAGCTATCCAGTACATGGCCAAGTCACAGAGCTTGGAGGTGGTACCTATCTTGGTCACAAAATCATGAGCCTATTCTGGAGAGTGGCCAGAATTCAGGAAGAAAACAGGAACTTAGGAAGATTACAGGTCTTGCCCACAAATAAGGCAATCCACTGTCCTTTTATAAATTGGGCAGCGTGAATGTTGGGAAGCTTTCTCCTAGACAGGACACATCTATTGTTGCATTTTCTTTTGTAATGTCTACACCCACGGACAAAGTGGGATACACAGACATAGAAACACTTGCCTTGTCAAATGACTTAATAGAAACAGTCCACTCCAAAACAAACAAACCAACTTTCCTACGTATTCTCAGAACATGAGACAAAACCACAAACCCACACTCATTCCCACAAATGCACCTCCTTCCCCCAAGAAGGTCTGTTACTAACCGGAGTGTCCTCTGCCTGGTGAGGCATTCTTTGTTCACCCGAAATGGCCTGTCTATTCTCAAATCTGGACTCCTTGGCCCACTCTGTGAAGTTGTCAGGAGCCAGCTTTGAGCCGCCACTACCTGCATTCTCAGGAAAGACACCTCTTCAGATTTTTTCTGGCATTTGGCCATCTTCACATCTGTAGGTACCAAGAAAGACTGACTCTTTCCATGATAAATCCAAACAAGTGAGATCTCTGTGACTGTTACTGGGCCTGGCCCTGGGTGCCTGGTTTCCGGGATCCCAAGTTCAGAGAGTTCCATCACAAAGAAGTGAGGTAGGTCACTTCCTTCATGAACTGAATGAGCTCACAGCCTTGGCAAACACTTTGTCCTAACAGTTTCTTCCTAGGGTCCCATGAGATGGAGGCTGCCCCTACTTCCTGTGACACTTTCACAAGTTAGAATGATATATCAACCATAGGTACTGGGGGAGAGATCTCCACACAGGCTTGGTTTTGTACATTTTGTCTACATTAAAATGCGAGAGGCTTATTCAGACACATCTCTTCATCCTGACAAGGTTATTTGCCATGGAAAATGACTTTTGGTCTCTCAGGTCCTTCATAGCATTCTATATCTTCTTCAGGGATAATTTCTGCATGGATCTTTGAGATTCTCAGCAGGTGGAAGATCCCCTATATTCCTGTATTGTAAGATCAACTCTATTCCTGCACTGCTGTAAAGTTAGATTAAGGGAACAGTGTATGGTTAGTGTTAATATCATGTTCTATTTGGGTTAGGAATCATTCTGCTGGATGAATAATGGTATTGGGAACCTGAGATATTTACAAGAATATATAGGTGAAATATAAGTATGGAAACAGAAATCTAGGGAAGACATGAAGCCATGTAGGACATTGGGCCCTTGAGTAGCATACTTTGCTTTGAATTATATTCTGCACAGATGTCTCAGATAAATCGATATACAAAGAAATAGGATCTTATACACTGGATGATTGAATAACATACAGAATATCCAATAAAAAAGGGATAGTCTGTAGGATTAGCAAGATAGTCAGTAGATTTAGAAAGAAGAGTTAGTATAGCATTTGTACCAAAAGTTCTTTACACATAAGGTTTCGGGTAGAGAGTGAATGTAAATGTCAATGACGAATTGGGGAAAATATGTAGGAAAGCAGATATAAATAGAGACATTAGGAAGTCAGTAAAAGTATAAAGTGTGTAATTTGTTTAGACATTTTCAACGGTTTGAGTCTGAATATATAATCTTAGGCAGAAACTAATATGTTGTCACAAATTGGATTGACTTTTGAGAGCATTAGGTAACCAGGACATGGATGTTTTTATTAATCCATGCTCACTTTTTATTTAGGCTTTGGTAAAATCATAAGTGTGACCTTTGCATTTTGTGTCCAGAATATTATTGTGATAAAATGTATATGTAGATCAGGTGACATGAGTATTCCTTCCACCATTTCTGGGAGCACTATTTTGAAGAAATATAAATTAGTATTGGGGGTACAAAGGGGTATACCATGTGTCATAGAATATATTGATAATGCATCAATTGACCATCATGTGAATAAATAATATAACTGGTTCCACTTTAAATAATGGATTGAATTGATATCTGAAAATATAAAAGAAATCTCACATTGATATACAATCATTCACTGCAACCAGTTATACATCTAATGGTAATATTATGGTTGTGGTTTATCCTGAAAGGTGTGTGAGTTTTGTTTCAAAAGTGATTATGGAAATCAAAAATAATGTGTTTGGAAAGAAGTCTCATGAAAAGAATAGTCAAAAAACCTGTAAGAATACATGTGTTCTCAAGCAGGAAGTGATTGAACATTATATATCATACTATATATAATGTGCATAAACTGCAGAAATAGTAATGTACCGGTGATGAATAAAAATGAACATCAAAATACACATCATGTCCCATAGGAATCTACTTGCATTGATGTTAATCTGGGTCAGTTACTGTAGAAATATTAGGATTTTTATGCACCATTCACTGAAGTTACTTTTCAGTACTAGGAAAAAAGTATGTATTTAAGTTGGATGAATATTTCTGAGAACAATCTTGTGAAAATTTGATTATAAATCCACATAAATCACAAAAAATTATGAACACAAAAGTCACATGGACATTAAAATTTAGCAATATATATGCCAATTTAAATCCATCTTGAAATATATATCATCCACTGATCCAAAACTATTTATTTAATGAACTTGAATTTATGTATAATGTTGTTCAGCTAGGAAGCTCCCCCATAGATTGAATTTTCTGTTCCAACAGTGTTTAGGAGGAGTGATCTCCTAAATGTGTATGCAAATATGTGCTACACAAAAATCTTCCCACTCTCATCCAGAACAATGCCTTGATATTACCTTCACCCCAAGTAAAACACAGTTGGAGGACAAGAGTTAGAAAATCTGTGAATACATATCTGGAATGTAAAATGGTCAGGAGTTCACAACCTTGCAGGTTGTAGAGGAGTTTCCAAAAGTAAAGGACAGGCTTGATAGACCCAACCTGATCTTTTATTAGAATTGGGAGCCATCTTGCCAGAAAGCCGTGAAAAGACAATTTGGGCTTTACTATAAATTACTGCAAATTCTGAACCTGCTTGGAATGCGTGCCCGTGCCTTGAACTCATCCATGCCTGGCTCTCTGACCAGATAACAGTGCTCTCTGAAACATTAGTGACACCTAATAAATATTGGCCTTCCCAGGCCAGACAACGACCCTCTCTGAGTCTCTAATGGTCCTCATAATTTCTGATGTTGGGGCCAGCAAAAAAAAATGTAAACTACCATTAGTGTGATGCTTTCAAAGTTCTGTTATCTGTAACCCCCTTTTTGTGTAACTTTCTGGGCTACATAGCTGGGCTGTAGGAAAGGTGGTGTTGCTGTCTTGTTCCCTCCATTTTTGGAGGGAGAGGCAGCCTGGCCGGTTTTAATAATAAGCTTGCCTTAATTTGATTTTAATTGGAGTCAGTGGTCTTTTCTTGCATCCTAGTCCAACATTTTGGAGTTCCCCAGTGAGATGACCCTGCCCGACCAGATCACAAGGCCAGACTGCTGAAAATTCTGAAGCTGGCCTTCCCTCCAGGGCTACGGGCTGGGGAGCCACTCTAGGGGGTGCACAACTTGAGAGGTTCCAAGGCCTTGGAGTGAGCCGTCGGTCTGGGGAGCACTGCAGTGAACCACCGCACTGAAACTATTAGCAAGCACCTGGTGGAGGAGGCCTCCATAGGTAAGTGGCACCTTGATAACATCTTATATCTGGTTAAGGGAGATCTCTTCTAATGACAGAGAGGTGGCCTGGGGAGGCTCACATACACTCCTGTCCAGGACAGTAATGAGAATCGTTCTGTCCTCTGTTCCGTTCTGTAGGGAATTCCTTTCAAGGTTAGAGAGGTGCCGAGGGACACGCACGTGCTCCTACCCCAGAGCTTTAGCAAGACGTTGAATTGCTCCTCTGTTTTTCTGTTTTGGCACCGGGATTCTGTTTTTTTTTTTTTTTGTTTTTTTTTTTTTTTTTTTTTTGTGTGTGTGTGTGTGTGTTTTGTTCTGTGTTCTATATGTTTTTTTGTTTTTGTGCATTTTGTTTTGTGATTTCTGTGATAAAATCTTAAGGATATTGAACGTGAAAATGGGTAACAAAGCAAGTAAGCCTGACACCCCTTTGGACTGTGTTTTAAGGAACTGTGATGAACTTTACCACCATTTGTTAAGCAGAATGAGAGAAGCCCCTAGCTGGATGCCTGGAGCACACCCAGTGCAGATGGCAATGCCTGCTGGAGAATGAAGAACTGAGTATCTCCCAGCATCTGCCAAAGCCCTGTTTATTCAGGGAATTCCCTCCTTCGTTCCCTGCACTGTAAGGATAATGCCGCCTCTGTCTTCTTAAAAAAAGAGAAAAACAAAAAGAGGACACTAAATGCAGTAAAGTCACCATGGAGACACTTTATTTTACATTTCAGGTTGCTCCTCTGTGAAAACATTTGGTCCCCATGTGGAGACATCTGTGGTGCCACTGGGGAAGGAGATTTTTCTCTTATTTGCTCTGTTTTAAAGGGTTCTGTCTGTCAGCCATTGTCTGGAGTTCATTTCTGTCTGTCTTGTGCCTTTTTTCTGGCCCTTTAAGACATTGCAATAATGTGTTAATATTATTAATTGTTGCTTGGAAATGATCTTAGCTGAATTTGTGTCTAAATGATGATGTTTCATTGTACCAATCTGGTATCTGAATGGGTTTTTGAAGCATTTCACAACCTTGCAGTTAAAAGTCGGGTTTAGGTAATTGCTTAGTTTATGGTTTCAGATAATTCATGCCAGAGAACATAAATACTTAGGATAGAAAACTAAAGAACTCTACTTCCAAGTTGGCAAGTAACTTCCCAATCATTCAGTCTTTTTTTCACCAGTTTTAAATTAGGTAGCCTGGGAAAATGTCACTGTGTGTACCAGTGCATTAATTTGGACAAGGATACTAAATCATAGTATGATATCTGTTGACAAAACAACTTGTAAAGATATAAAATTTTGTGAATTGTATCTTAAACTTGTATCATAATTTTCAACATCCTAATCTGAAAATAATGGTTAAAATACCTTAGGCCTAAGGTTTCTGCTCAGAATAGCCATTTTTTCCTGCTTCTTCCAGACCTCAGCCAGGGATTATTTTGAAATGCAAATGAAAGAAGCCTGTAAGCTTAGTAGGAGACTTATTTGAGGCCTAAGGGAAAAAAAGTAAATTGTATGGTATTTACTTATTACTGGCCAGTCATTTTTTCTAGGACTCATATTTTTTTCTTTAGATTCTTTATTTATTTTTTGAGCTCATGATTTTGCTCCTACAGACCTAGGTTAATGTTTTTCTGATCAGTAATATCTTTGACCAACTGTGGAATTTTTAAATCATTGCAGTGGAGATTTCACCTGTGAAAAGCTACAAGGCCTTCACTTTTATTATGTGTGCACAATTTGTTATGTGTTGTATGTCTATATATGTATACATGTGTCCGTATATCATATATATAATACACAAATTAACATATATAAGGAGCACTCATATTAAAAAGCACTCATAAAAACAATTTTAAAAAGTGGATCCAAAGATCTTTAATTCACGTGATTTTAATGTTTCAATTTAAATTGGGTAAACTGATAAATATAAATTTCTTTAAATTTAAGCTTACAAGTTTTTCTAGGTGTTCAAAAATCTAATAAAGTATTAATGTCTACAAAAGTTCTAATATGCCTATGTTCCAGGACTTTTCTTTCAATCAAAAAATGGCTTACACTGTTCAAAACATTTGTCTAATATTTTGATAAATAAGTAAAGTAAATTTGATATGGGATTACTCATTCGTGAGTACTTTTGTTTGATATCTGATTGATATACTAAGGTCTGTATAAGTTTGTACTAAAGTCTGTATAAGATTGTAAAAATCAGTCATGTGTTAAAGAGACAAAAATTTCTTAAACATAAGTTTACCCATAACATTTAGTTTATTAAGATTTAAATTTTCTAGAGCAGGCAACCATAAAAATTAAACAACTGTTTAATTAAGAACTGTTATTTTAGAGCACTGTACTGCCATTTCTTTAAAAGCTAAACTTGGTTAATGTAGAAACATCAATGTAATTGTGATGCTATTAATGTGCTCATATCTTCCAGTTATAAAACTCTATAAGGTAGAAACTTTAAAAGAGCATTATATCAAGCAGGTGTTCTGAAGTTGTATGGTAAATAAAATATATATTGGGGATTTATTTACCTGTTATCAATAATATATGTAAAGTTTTATGTTACTTTTTACATTGTGGAACAATTTAAATGTATTTTTAAGTTAATGAGACCCTAATCTATGTAAAGGTTAAAATCTTTCAGCCGTACTTTAATTCATGTTTTAAATGTGATATCATATGGTGTGAGCTAATGTTCATGTGACCTCAAAAAATTTATGTAAACTTTGTAAAATGATATTTAAAAAACAAAGATCAGCTTTAGAACTAAAGCATTTAAGGTTTATAAGGAGCCCTGCTTACCTGAGATAAGACTCTGTGTCCCATCTTACTACATGTGAGAATGACTACGAAAGCAGTAGGTCAGATTTTATTTCATTTAAAGTTATGTTCAAATTTTTTTTTCTGTCAAGATTACTAGGATCTCAAAAAGATGATATAATATATAACTCACCCAAAAAATTCAGGGTAGCTATTACATGAACTAAGTATTTTTACTCTTGTTAAAAAAATTTTATTTTTTAATTTCCTTATAAGTGATCTAAAGATTCCCTGTTGGTGTTTTACAGAAGTGTTGCTTTAAGAACACAACATGGGTTAATTTAAGATAATAAGTCATCAACTACAAGACAGACAGAATAATAAGATCCCAAATAATAATATATAAATAATTATAAACTTATACACATTAAAGCACAGTACTCTTAATATATGGCTGTTAAAATTCATTTGCTGGTTGTTTCAGATTAGGATTGAAAATTAAAGTTAAATAAAAAGGTCCAAAAAAAACGATATTTGACTCTTGCCCTCTGAGTCAGTCTGAATCCAGGGAACAAGGGATTTCTCTATGAGCTTTGCAACTCTGGGCCACATAACCTCCCGATCAGAGAGATTAATGAGACCACTGGAGAACAGAAAGCCAATCAGTGCATTTGCTACAAAGAGGTGAGTCATCAGGAAAGGGAGACATCCCTGATGCTTCTGAGGGAAGCCACATGGTCAAGCAAGACCTGGACCCACATAGCTCAAATTGCACTACCAGAACTGAGAAGCTGCTCTCAAGTTTCCCAAAAAATGACTCCCATTAAAGCTCAGCTGACTGCTAACAATAGATAGAAACAAAAGTCAGTTTGACTGCTTCATCTTAAACTCTTAGCAAAGACAGTTAAAACCAAAATACAGCCAATCCTGGGCATTTTAAATAATAATAATAAAAATA
The DNA here is from genome assembly GCF_048772815.1 of Callospermophilus lateralis. Lineage (NCBI taxonomy): Eukaryota > Metazoa > Chordata > Mammalia > Rodentia > Sciuridae > Callospermophilus > Callospermophilus lateralis. The sequence goes on from NW_027515613.1 coordinate 1,745,618, forward strand.
ATAATAATAATAATAATAATAATAATAATATTTTAAGGTATACACTTTATGTTAGCCTCCCAAAATAAGTAAAACTGTTGGCTACAAACAAGGATTCTCAGAGAGGAATGCCTGATAACAATAAAAATAGACTATCAAGAGGAGCTGCCAGAGGTAGAAGTTTTTAGTTTAAGGCCTACAGATATTCCTAACCTACACAGGTAGGCTTGGTGTTTGCTAGTACAATTATCCAGCCCTGAGTAACAGAATTAAATGTTTCTCTATTAAACACAGAGGTCATACTAGTGAAAGGATTCTGCAAAATCAGATGACATTAAATTATTAAACTGTATATTATGGGGAGGGACAACTGTATCACTAAAAGTTAAATATTAAGTTCACAGTCCTGATAATTGGGGATATTAAAGACTGGTGAGGGTACTTCATACAGTGACATGATCCAGCTACAGCAACATTTATTCAATACTCATGTTTTTTGTTTCTCTCATAGAAGAACCCATCCCCAGATGACTTTACAACCTGTTCTTCCTCAAAAGACTTCAAAAAGAACTGACTTCAAAAAGGCAACTCATGTCCCTCACGCCATGCACACTCATGTCACCCTTTCTCAGGTGAGAATAAGCCAAAATGAGAGACGACTCTCTACTTACACCAATGGAGCCAAAAATAAATATACTATCAATATAAGTAATTAATTAAGTCAGGTAATATCAGGGAGACTGGTTTTCGGTGAGTTCTAAAAATTTGGTGACTGTTAACTGAGTGATTAAAATTTCCTCAGTGCTTTTCCACTAACCTATCAAGGATTACAAAGGGACACATAAGAAAAGGGGGGAATGATGCACCCAACCTTACCTTTTATTAAAATTGGGAGCCATCTTGCAACAAAGCCATGAAAAAATCATTTTGGCTTTACTGTAAATTACTGCAAATTCTAAACCTGCTTGGAATGACTGCCCGTGCCTTGAACTCACCCGTGCATGGCTCTCTGACCAGATAGCAGCCCTCTCTGAAACTTTGTCACACCTCATAAATATTGGCCTTTTGTGGCCAGACAATGACCCTCTCTGAGGCTCTAATGGTCCTCATAAATTTTGATGTTGGGGCTAGCAAAAAAAAAAAAAAATGTAAACTCCCATTAGTGTGATGCTTGTCAGAGTTCTATTATCTGTTACCCCATTGTTGTGTAACTTTCTGGGCTACAAACCTGGGCTGTAGTAAAGGTGGGGTTGCTCTCTTGTTCTCGCAATTTTGGGAGGGAGTGGCAGCCCAGCCAGTGGAAATAATAAGCTTACATTAATTTGATTTTAATTGGAGTCAGTGTTCTTTTCTTACATCCTGGTCTAAGAGGTAAACACTCCACAAACATAGAGCTCTGCTGGCCTAAAGACTTCTTGAGAAACTGCCTCTGAGGTTGGATACTTTAAATATATTTTATTGTCAGAAGGTTTAGCTTCTTTTCTAGTGAGACCATCAAAGCTGGGTCTGCATCTATGTGAATGGAGAGCATGGTTTCTTATTTTCCAATGAACATGAGGCAGCAGTGCTGAATTATCTCTTGGTAGGTAAACTGTGGCCATTGGGGGCTAAGTGTCTCCCTGTGTGGACTGTGAAGCCATTTGATCATCCTCCATTTTTGTGGTGTTTCTTGGTGCTGCACTGGGAGTTTGGTATTTGCTTCACGAAATACAAGGAGTTCAACTGCGACACAGTGCTGGAGGGAGTTCTGTCATGTGTGGTGGGTCAGAAACTGCAGGAGAATGCACCAACCAGGCTTCTATTTCACATAGCTTTTTCCTTGACCATACCCACCTGATTCTGAACATTGCCTTGAAACCTCTCCATATAATAAGATGCCTTAACATGTAAGGTTCTGCTGGATGCACCATGGCAGCCAAAAGGCATTTGGAAGTCAATTGGAAATCCACACGGCCCCACCTCAGATATTTTATCACACACCTGCACACCACTGCTCTGGGCCCTCTATTCAGCAGTGCAAATTACTGGCATCTCTGTTCTTCACAATTTTCATGAAACCCAGTCAATCAAGGCACTGTCTGGTACACTCATGATCAGCAACAGGAGATCCAAAGGTTCTCCAGTGCCACCTGGTCATGGGAGTTTTAAAAATTTCAGGGTGTTTATCTAGCCACTTTTCAAGGATGAAGTTGGAGAAACTGTGGGTTTCAATTCATTCAGGAACCATTTAATGTTGAGGAACCTCATTTCAATGAATGCTCTGGAGAACTCTCAAAGGCAAGGCTTCCCAAAGAGTAGCCAAACGGTCACATGAAGCCCAGCCCATTGAGGTCTACAATGTGAGGTCCATGTGTGTTTTGACTCTCAACTATGCCTGTCAAGTCTTTCAGAATAAAATCATGTGATATCCTGGCTGAGATTCCCAGTGATCAGTCGAAAGCCACCCTTGGCCTAGATTTCAGTTTCCAAGGGCGACTCTCATGCGTGGCATTCTAAAATCGCAACACAATTCATGACAATACTTCTCTGAGGTCAGTTTCAGAACTCAGTCTCTAAGGGGAATCATACCAAAGTTCCAGCCCTGGTGGATCCAGTCATTTCTTCCAACTGCTACACAAATGAACACAATTAAAACCAAAAAACTCCCACATGGTCCTCACCTTCTTCCATATAGACACTCATTATAACCTCTGGCTGGAGGTTTCCATGAGGGGTGCAGCACAAGACGGTATCCAAAACAAGCTCCCTTGTCCCTTATTTGCTTTAAGTCAGCTAGGCCTGGACACCATTCCTGTGAACCAGGAGTGATAAAATAAGCCTGGCCTTAATACTGCTCTGCTTCTCCAATTTGAGGCCTAATGACTGTCAGGTATAGATTCTTTATGTGATTTGGAATAATGAAAAAACCCAAGCTCATATGGGCTAGCCTCTCCAGGGCTTTGAAGAACTCATTTGACTCAAAGGATCCATATTCTCACTTGATGGAGATCAGAAACCTATCAGAGTAAGGCAAGATACTCCATACACAGTGACTGATCTTTTTGTCATTTTGGTTTTGAAAGCACACATGGAATCTTTCTTTAGTTCCAACAGGTGCTGAGAATCTAAGCCACTGCCTCACACAGGGCCAAGTGGCTGATTCAGACACATCCCTTTCCAAAGCAATTAAGCAAAGATACACAGGTGATGCCCATTCATTTCCATTTGAAAACTGTTTTCTTAAGGCTTCACAAATTGGTGGACTGAGGCAAAGACCTTCCTGACACTCAGAGCAACAGAAAAATAGGTAAGCAAAAGGCCCAAAGCAGGGTTTCTCTACTGAGACTTTCTTTGTCACACTGTTATCTGAGTTTTCTGAGATGCTTGCTATTCCATTCAACTATCCAGTGCATGGACATGTCACAGAACTTGGAGGTGGTACATATCTTGGACAGAAAACCATGAGCCTACTCTGGAGAGTGGCCAGAATTCAGGAAGAAAACAGGAACTTCAGAAGATAGTGGGTGTTGCCCGTCCCTAAAGCAACCTGCAGTCCACTCATAAATTGGACAGGATGAATGTTGGCAAACTTTCTACTAGACAGGACACATCCATTGATGCATTATCTTTTATAATGTCTACAACCACGGACACAGTGGGATACACAGGCATACCAACAATCGCCTTGTCAAATGACTTACTATAAACAGTCCACTCCAAAACAAACAAACCGCCTTTCTTACCTATTCTCAGAACATGAGACTAAACCACAAAATCACAACCACACCCACAACGACACCTCCTTTATTCAAGTAGGTCTGTGACTAATTGGAATGTACTCTGACTGATGGGCCATACTATGTTTCCTTGAAATGGCCTGTCCTTCTCAGATCTGGTCTCTTTGGCCAACACTGTGAAGTTTTCAGGAGCCAGTGGTGAGCCACTACCTGCTTTCTAAGGAAATTCCCCTTTTCAGAACTCTCCTGGCATTTCGCAATCCTCACATCAGTAGGTACCAAGGAAGACTTACTCTGTCCTTGGTTATTCCAAACAACTGAGCCCACTGGGAAAGAAACTGGGACTGACTCTGGGTGCCTGGCTTCCTGGATCCCAAGTTCAGAGAGATCCGTCATCAAGGAAGAGAGGTAGGTCACTTCATTCAGGAACTGAATGAGGTTACTGCCGTGGCAACCACTTTGTCCTAACAATTGCTTTCAAGGGTCCCATGATATGGAGGCTGCCCCTACTTCCTGTGACAATTTCACAAGTTAGATTGGTATATCAACCATTGGCTCCTGGGAACAGCTCTCCACACAGGCCTGGTTTGGTCCATCTTCTCTACATTAAGAAGAGAGAAGCTGATTCAGACACAACCCTTCATCCTGACCAGGTTGTTTGCCATGGAGGATGACTTTTGCTCTCTTAGGTCCTCCATAGCTGCTTACAACTTCTCCAGGAATCATTTCTGCATGGACCTTTGAGTTTCTCAGCATGTGGAAGATCCCCTATATTCCTGTATTGTAAGACCAACTCTATCCCTGCTCTTCCGTAAAGTTAAATTGACTGAACAGTGTATGGTTAGGTTAACTAACAGGTTCGATTTGGATTAGGAATCTTTCTGCGCGATGAATAATGGTATTGGGAAACTGCGATATTTACAAGAATATATAGGTGAAATATAAGTATGAAAACAGAAATCTAGCTAAGATATGAAGCCCAAAAGGGCATTGGGCCCTTGATTGGGATACGTAGCTTTGAATTATGTTCTGCACTGATGTGTCAGGTAAATCGATATACAATGGCTTAGGTCCTTGTACCATGGATGATTAAATGTAGAAGAGAACTTCCAGTCAAAAGGGATAGTCGGTAGGATTCGGAAGATTCTCAGTAGGTTTAGAAAGAAGAGTGAGTATAGGATTTGGACCAAATGTTGTTTAGCAATAGGGTTTCGGTAGACAGTGAATGTTAATGTCAGCACAAGTGAAGAGACTGTCACAATGATGAACTGGGGAAAATAGTTAGGAAAGCAGATATCAATAGAGACATTACGAAATCAGGCAAAGTATAAAGTGAGTGATAGGATTAGATATTTTCAACAGGGTTGAGTTTGAATATATAATCTAAGAAAGAAACAAATATGTAGTGACCAATAGGATTGACATTTGACAGCATTAGGCAACCTGGACATGGATGTTTAGTAATCCATGCTCACTTTTCATTTAGTCTTTGCTACAATCTTAAGTGTGACCTTTGCTTTTTTTGTCCAGAATATTACTGTGATAAAACGTACATGTAGATCAGGTGACATGACTCTTTCTTCCACCATTTCTGGCAGCAACATTTTCAAGACGTATAAATTAGTAATGGGGGTAAAAAGAGGTGTACCCTTTGTCTGTGCATATAGAGATACTGCATGAATAGACCATACTGTGAATAAATAATATATCTGGTTCTGACTTTAAATAATGGATTGAAATTATATCTGAAAAAATACAGGAAATCTTATATTGACATACAAACATTCATTCCAACCAGTTATATATCTAATGGCCACATTAAGGTTATGGTTTATCATGAAGGGTGTGTGAGTTTTGCTTCAAAAGTGATTATGGAAATCGAAAATAATGTGTTTGGAAAGAAGTCTCATGAAAAGACCAGTCAAGAAACCTGGAGGAATACATGTTTCACGAAGCAGGAAGTGATTGTGAAACTAATGCGTATAAATTTGTGAACTTGTGGATGAAGTATATATTTCCTATGATTTGTAAAAACTGAAGAAATAGTAATGTACCAGTGTTGAATGAAAATAAACGTCAGAATACACATCATGTCCCATACGAATCTACTTGATTGATGTTAATCTGGGTCAGTTACTGTACAAATATTAGGATTTAAGCACCATTTACTGAAGTTAGTTTTCAGAACTATGAAACAAATGTGTATTTCAGGTGGATGAATATTTCTGAGAATAATTTTGTGAAAAGTTTATTATAAATCCACATTTTTGAACATGGATGAACTTAGGGAGTGTATTTAAGAAACATATATTTCATATTTTAAAAATCAGGACAGTGTATATATATATATATATATATATATATATATATATATTCATAATTATATATATGTGTATATACATATATATATGTCTATATATATATATATATATATACACACACACACACACACACACACAAAACACACACAGAGACATTTAAATGTAGTTATATATATGCCAATCGAAGTTCATCATAAAATATATAGCATCCACAGATGCAAAAATATTTATTTTACTGAACAAGGATTTATGTATAATGTTGTTCTACTAGAAAGCTCACCCATAGTTTGAATTTTCAGTTCCAACAGCGTTTAGAGGAGTGATTTCTTCTCACAAGTTGTATCTGCCAAGTCAGTCACCTCACAAAAATGAACATGTGATACCAGGTAGAATTCTATATAAGCATATAAAAATAAATGTGCTGAATAGGTTACAGAGAAAGGGAGAGGAATTTACATATTTGTTAACTTTAACAACACATGGAGAACTATTTCAATTAAAAAATTGACTAGATTTATAACACCTACCATTTATCATGCCAATGGCAAGTCCAACTATACCCCATGCCTCCTCTAAACTGCTTGTATTTCTATTATGTTTGGGTTGTTTTTCTCCATCATGTTTGGATTAGTAGACAGAGTATAGTAGGGTATGGGTTATTGTCAGGGATTCAGTATATTCAATGGAATATAGGAAAATGAATCCAATGTGTATAAAATATATGCTACACAATTATCTTCCCACTCTCATCCAGAACAATGCCTTTACATTACCTTCACCCTAAGTAAGACACAATTAGAGTAGAAGAGTTTGAAAATCCGTGAATGCATATCTGGGGTGGAAGCAGTACTAAGAAAGAAATAAGTATTTCAGGTGGATTAATATTTCTGAGAATAATCTTGTGAAAAGTTGATTATAAATCCACAACATAAATATGAATGAATTTAGGAAGTGTGTAATAAGACACATATTTCATGTTTTGAAAAATCTTGAGAGTGTATCTATATATATATATATATATATATATATATATATATATATATATACATATTTATATACACAAACAGAGAGAGACATTAAAAATTGCAATATATATGCCAAACGAAATTCACCATGAAATGTATATCATCCACAGATCCAAATATATTCATTTTACTGAACATTGATTTATGTATAATGTTGTTCAACTAGGAAGCTCACTCACATTTGAATTAAATGTTCAAGCAGCATTTAGGAGGAGTGATCTCTTCTTCCAATTTGTATCTGCCAAATCAGCCACCTCACAAGAATGTACGTGTGGTACCAGGTAGGATTCTATATGTGGATATAAAAATACGTGTGCTGAATAGGCTACAGAGAAAGGGGGACAGGAATTCACTTATTTGTTAACTTAAAAAACGCATTGTGAACTATTTCAACAAATAATTGACTAGATTTATAACTGCTACACTATACCATGCAAAAGGCAACTCCAACTATAAAACATACCTCCTCTAAACTGCCTGTATTTCTATTCTGTTTGTGTTATTTTTCTCCATCATATTAGGATTAGTAGTCAGAGTCGAATAGGGTATATGTTAGTTTCAGGGATTCAGCATTTCTAATGGAAAATAGGAAATTGAATCCAATGTGTATGCAAATATGTGCTACACAAAATTCTTCCCACTTTCATCCAGAACAATGGCTTGACATTACACTCTCCTCAAGTAAGACACAATTAGAGGATAAGAGTTAGAAAATCTGTGAATATATATCTGGAATGGAGAATACTCAGGAGTTTACAACTTTGGAGGTGGTAGAGAAGATTCTAAAAGTAAGGGACAGGGTAAACATTCCACAAATATGCAGCTCTGCTGGCCTACATACTTTTTGAGAAACTGCCTCTAAGGGTGGGCACTTGAAATATTTGATGTTCTGAGGAGATTTAGTTCATTTGTAGAGAGACCATCAAAGCTGGGTCTGCATCTATGTGACTTGGAGGACATGGTTTCTTATTATCCAATGAACATGAGGCAGCAGTGATGAATTCTCTCTTTGTAGGTAAACTATGGACACTGGGGTCTAAGTGTCTTTCAGTGTGGACTGTGAAGCCAATTGGTCATCCTCCACTTTTCGTGGTGTTTCTCGCTGCTCCACTGGGAGTTTGGTATTTGCTTCAAGAAATACAAGGAGTTAAAATGGGACAGAGTGGTGGAGGGAGTTCTTTAAGGTATGGTGAGTCAGGGTCTTCAGGAGAATGCACCAACCAAGGTTCTATCCCACCTAGATTGCACCCTTGAGAATAGCAATATGATTCTGAACATTGCAGTGAATCCTCTCCATGTAACAAGATGCCTTTACATATATGGGTCTGCTGGCTGCACCATGTCAGTCACAAGCCATTTGGAAGCCAATGGCTGATCCACATGGCCACAACACAGATGTTTTCTCACACAATTGCATACCACTGCTCTAGGTCAACTATTCACCAGGCTCCAACTTACTGGCATATCTGTTCTACACCATTTTCATGAAACAAAGTCAATCAAGGCAGTGTCTGGTATACTCAGGATCAGAAACAAGACATCCAAAGTTTTTCCAGTGCCAGCTGAACATGAAAATATCAAAAATTTCATGGTAATTTTGTAGCCATTTTTCACGAATAAAGTTTGCGGCTCTGAGGGCTTCAATTAATTCAGGAACCATTAAATGGTGAAGAAGCTAATTTCAATGAAAGCACTGGAGCACTCTAACAGGCATGGTTTCCCTAAGGGTGGCCAAAATGTCACATGAAGCCAGGCCCATTGAGATCTACAATGTGAGGTTCATGTGTGTTTTAAACTCAAATATGGCTGCCAAGTCTTTAAGAAAAATTGAATGTAATATCCGGGCTGAAATTCCCAGTGTTCTGTGGAAATCCAACCTGGGCCTAGATCTCAGGTTCCAAGGGCGACTCTCATGTGTGGCCTCCTAAAATCCCAACACAATTCATGGCAATACTTCTCTGAGGTCAGTTAAAGAACTCAGTCTCTAAGGGGAATCACACCAGAATTCAAGCCCAGTGGAACAGTCATCTCTTCCAACCGCCACACAAATGACCACAATTAAAACCAAAACACTCCCACATGGTCCTCATCTTCTTCCATATAGACACTCCTTATAACGTCTGGCTGGAGTTTTCAATGAGGTCCACAGCCCAAGTCAGTGTCCAAATTAAGGTCCTGTTCCCCTCATTTGTCTAACATCAAGGTGGCCTGGACACACTTCCTGTAAACCAGGAGTGATCAAATAGGCCTGCCATTAATACTGCTCGGCTTTTTCAATTTGAGGCCTTCTGACTCTGTGGTTTAGATTCTTTATGTGAATTTGAGTAATGAGAAAACCCAAGCCCCTCTGCAGAGATTTGAAGAACTCATTTGGCATAAGGATTCCTATTCTCCCTTCATGGAATTCAGGATTCTAACAGAGGAAGGTAAAAGAATTCATTCACAATGAGTGAATATTTGCCATTTTGGTTTTGGATGGACACATGGGATCTTTCTTTTAATCCGTCAGGTGCTAAGAATCTAAGCCACTGCCTCACACAGGGCCAAGAGGCTGATTCAGACACATCCTTTTCCAAAGCAATTAAGCAAAGAGCCACAGGTGATGCCCATTCATTTCCATTTGAAAACTGTTTTCTTCAGGGTTCACAAAGGTGTGGCCTGAGGCAAAGACCTTCCTGACACTCAGAGCAACAGAAAAATAGGTAAGCAAAAGGCCCAAAGCAGGGTTTCTCTACTGAGACTTTCTTTGTCACACTGATATCTGAGTTTTCTGAGATGCTTGCTATTCCCTTCAGCTATCCATTATATGGCAATGTCACAGAGCTTGGAGGTGGTACATATCTTGGACAGAAAACCATGAGCCTGCTCTGAAGAGTGGCCAGAATTCAGGAAGAAAACAGGAACTCCGGAAGATAGTAGGTGTTGCCCGTCCCTAAAGCAACCTGCAGTCCACTCATAAATTGGGCAGGATGAATGTTGGCAAGCTTTCTACTAGACAGGACACATCCATTGATGCATTATCTTTTATAATGTCTACAACCACGGACACAGTGGGACACACAGGCATACCAACAATCGCCTTGTCAAATGACTTACTATAAACAGTCCACTCCAAAACAAACAAACCGCCTTTCTTACCTATTCTCAGAACATGAGACTAAACCACAAAATCACAACCACACCCACAACGACACCTCCTTTATTCAAGTAGGTCTGTGAATAATTGGAATGTACTCTGACTGATGGGCCATACTATGTTTCCTTGAAATGGCCAGTCCTTCTCAGATCGGGTCTCCTTGGCCAACACTGTGAAGTTTTCAGGAGCCAGTGGTGAGCCACTACCTGCTTTCTTAGGAAATTCCCCTTTTCAGAGCTCTCCTGGCATTTGGCAATCCTCACATCAGTAGGTACCAAGAAGACTTACTCTGTCCTTGTTGATTCCAAACAACTGAGCCCACTGGGAAAGAAACTGGGACTGACTCTGGGTGCCTGGCTTCCTGGATCCCAAGTTCAGAGAGATCCGTCATCAAGGAAGAGAGGTAGGTCACTTCATTCAGGAACTGAATGAGGTTACTGCCGTGGCAACCACTTTGTCCTAACAATTGCTTTCAAGGGTCCCATGAGATGGAGGCTGCCCCTACTTCCTGTGACACTTTCACAAGTTAGATTGGTATATCAACCATTGGCACCTGGGAACAGCTCTCCACACAGGCCTGGTTTAGTCCATCTTCTCTACATTAAGAAGAGAGAAGCTGATTCAGACACAACCCTTCATCCTGACCAGGTTGTTTGCCATGGAGGATGACTTTTGCTCTCTTAGGTCCTCCATAGCTGCTTACAACTTCTCCAGGAATCATTTCTGCATGGACCTTTGAGTTTCTCAGCATGTGGAAGATCCCCTATATTCCTGTATTGTAAGACCAACTCTATCCCTGCTCTTCCGTAAAGTTAAATTGACTGAACAGTGTATGGTTAGGTTAACTAACAGGTTCGATTTGGATTAGGAATCTTTCTGCGCGATGAATAATGGTATTGGGAAACTGCGATATTTACAAGAATATATAGGTGAAATATAAGTATGAAAACAGAAATCTAGCTAAGATATGAAGCCCAAAAGGGCATTGGGCCCTTGATTGGGATACGTAGCTTTGAATTATGTTCTGCACTGATGTGTCAGGTAAATCGATATACAATGGCTTAGGTCCTTGTACCATGGATGATTAAATGTAGAAGAGAACTTCCAGTCAAAAGGGATAGTCGGTAGGATTCGGAAGATTCTCAGTAGGTTTAGAAAGAAGAGTGAGTATAGGATTTGGACCAAATGTTGTTTAGCAATAGGGTTTCGGTAGACAGTGAATGTTAATGTCAGCACAAGTGAAGAGACTGTCACAATGATGAACTGGGGAAAATAGTTAGGAAAGCAGATATCAATAGAGACATTACGAAATCAGGCAAAGTATAAAGTGAGTGATAGGATTAGATATTTTCAACAGGGTTGAGTTTGAATATATAATCTAAGAAAGAAACAAATATGTAGTGACCAATAGGATTGACATTTGACAGCATTAGGCAACCTGGACATGGATGTTTAGTAATCCATGCTCACTTTTCATTTAGTCTTTGCTACAATCTTAAGTGTGACCTTTGCTTTTTTTGTCCAGAATATTACTGTGATAAAACGTACATGTAGATCAGGTGACATGACTCTTTCTTCCACCATTTCTGGCAGCAACATTTTCAAGACGTATAAATTAGTAATGGGGGTAAAAAGAGGTGTACCCTTTGTCTGTGCATATAGAGATACTGCATGAATAGACCATACTGTGAATAAATAATATATCTGGTTCTGACTTTAAATAATGGATTGAAATTATATCTGAAAAAATACAGGAAATCTTATATTGACATACAAACATTCATTCCAACCAGTTATATATCTAATGGCCACATTAAGGTTATGGTTTATCATGAAGGGTGTGTGAGTTTTGCTTCAAAAGTGATTATGGAAATCGAAAATAATGTGTTTGGAAAGAAGTCTCATGAAAAGTCCAGTCAAGAAACCTGGAGGAATACATGTTTCATGAAGCAGGAAGTGATTGTGAAACTAATGCGTATAAATTTGTGAACTTGTGGATGAAGTATATATTTCCTATGATTTGTAAAAACTGAAGAAATAGTAATGTACCAGTGTTGAATGAAAATAAACGTCAGAATACACATCATGTCCCATACGAATCTACTTGATTGATGTTAATCTGGGTCAGTTACTGTACAAATATTAGGATTTGTAAGCACCATTTACTGAAGTTAGTTTTCAGAACTATGAAACAAATGTGTATTTCAGGTGGATGAATATTTCTGAGAATAATTTTGTGAAAAGTTTATTATAAATCCACATTTTTGAACATGGATGAACTTAGGGAGTGTATTTAAGAAACATATATTTCATATTTTAAAAATCAGGACAGTGTATATATATATATATATATTCATTATTATATATATGTGTATATATATACACATATAATTATATATATGTATATACACACACACACACACACACACACACACACAAAACACACACACAGACATTAAAATGTAGGAATATATATGCCAATCGAAGTTCATCATATAATATATAGCATCCACAGATGCAAAAATATTTATTTTACTGAACAAGGATTTATGTATAATGTTGTTCTACTAGAAAGCTCACCCATAGTTTGAATTTTCAGTTCCAACAGCGTTTAGAGGAGTGATCTCTTCTCACAAGTTGTATCTGCCATGTCAGTCACCTCACAAAAATGAACGTGTGATACCAGGTATTCTATATAAGCATTTAAAAATTCATGTGCTGAATAGGCTACAGAGAAAGGCAGAGAGGAATTTACATATTTGTTAACTTTAACAACACATGGAGAACTATTTCAATTAAAAATTGACTAGATTTATAACACCTACCATTTATCATGCAAATGGCAAGTCCAACTATACCCCATGCCTCCTCTGAACTGCTTGTATTTCTATTCTGTTTGGGTTGTTTTTCTCCATCATATTTGGATTAGTAGACAAAGTATAGTAGGGTATGGGTTATTGTCAGGGATTCAGTATTTTCAATGGAATATAGGAAAATGGATCCAACGTGTATAAAATATATGCTACACAATTATCTTCCCTCTCTCATCCAGAACAATGCCTTTACATTACCTTCACCCCAAGTAAGACACAATTAGAGTAGAAGAGTTTGAAAATCCGTGAATGCATATCTGGGGTGGAAACAGTACAAAGAAACAAATACGTATTTCAGGTGGATGAATATTTCTGAGAATAATCTTGTGAAAAGTTGATTATAAATCCACAACATAAATATGAATGAATTTAGGAAGTGTGTAATAAGACACATATTTCATGTTTTGAAAAATCTTGAGAGTGTATATATATATATATATATATATATATATATATATATATTTATATACACACAAGGAGAGAGACATTAAAAATTGCAATATATATGCCAAACGAAATTCACCATGAAATTTATATCATTCACAGATCCAAATATATTCATTTTACTGAACATGGATTTATGTATAATGTTGTTCAACTAGGAAGCTCACTCACATTTGAATTATCAGTTAAAGCAGCGTTTAGGAGGAGTGATCTCTTCTTCCAATTTGTATCTGCCACGTCAGCCACCTCACAAGAATGTACGTGTGGTACCAGGTAGGATTCTATATGTGGATATAAAAATACGTGTGCTGAATAGGCTACAGAGAAAGGGGGACAGGAATTCACTTATTTGTTAACTTAAAAAACGCATTGTGAACTATTTCAACAAATAATTGACTAGATTTATAACTGCTACACTATACCATGCAAAAGGCAACTCCAACTATAAAACATACCTCCTCTAAACTGCTTGTATTTCTATTCTGTTTGTGTTATTTTTCTCCATCATATTAGGATTAGTAGTCAGAGTCTAATAGGGTATATGTTAGTTTCAGGGATTCAGCATTTCTAATGGAAAATAGGAAATTGAATCCAATGTGTATGCAAATATGTGCTACACAAAAATCTTCCCACTTTCATCCAGAACAATGCCTTGACATTACATTCTTCTCAAGTAAGACACAATTAGAGGATAAGAGCTAGAAAATCTGTGAATATATCTGGAATGGAGAATACTCATTAGTTTACAACTTTGGAGGTGGTAGAGAAGATTCTAAAAGTAAGGGACAGGGTAAACATTCCACAAACATGCAGCTCTGCTGGCCTAAATGCTTTTTGAGAAACTGCCTCTAAGGGTGGGCACTTGAAATATTTGATGTTCTGAGGAGATTTAGTTCCTTTGTAGAGAGACCATCAAAGCTGGGTCTGCATCTATGTTACCTGGAGGACATGGTTTCTTATTATCCAATGAACATGAGGCAGCGGTGCTGAATTCTCTCTTTGTAGGTAAACTATGGACACTGGGGTCTAAGTGTCTTTCAGTGTGGACTGTGAAGCCAATTGGTCATCCTCCACTTTTCGTGGTGTTTCTCGCTGCTCCACTGGGAGTTTGGTATTTACTTCAAGAAATACAAGGAGTTAAAATGGGACAGAGTGGTGGAGGGAGTTCTTTAAGGTATGGTGAGTCAGGGTCTTCAGGAGAATGCACCAACCCAGGTTCTATCCCACGTAGATTGCCCCCTTGAGAATAGCAATATGATTCTGAACATTGCAGTGAATCCTCTCCATATAACAAGATGCCTTTACATATATGGGTCTGCTGGCTGCACCATGTCAGTCACAAGCCATTTGGAAGCCAATGGCTGATCCACATGGACGCAACACAAATGTTTTATCAGACAATTGCATACCACTGCTCTAGGCCAACTACTCACCAGGCTCCAACTTACTGGCATATCTGTTCTACACCATTTTCATGAAACAAAGTCAATCAAGGCAGTGTCTGGTATACTCAGGATCAGAAACAAGACATCCAAAGTTTTTTCAGTGCCAGCTGAACATGAAAATATCAAAAATTTCATGGTAATTTTCTAGTCATTTTTCACGGATGAAGTTTGCGGCTCTGAGGGCTTCAATTAATTCAGGAACCATTAAATGGTGAAGAAGCTGATTTCAATGAAAGCACTGGAGCACTCTCACAGGCATGGTTTCCCTAAGGGTGGCCAAAATGTCACATGAAGCCAGGCCCATTGAGATCTACAATGTGAGGTTCATGTGTGTTTTAAACTCAAATATGGCTGCCAAGTCTTTAAGAAAAATTGTATGTAATATCGGGCTGAAATTCCCAGTGTTCTGTGGAAATTCAACCTGGGCCTAGATCTCAGGTTCCAAGGGCGACTCTCATGTGTGGCCTCCTAAAATCCCAACACATTTCATGGCAATACTTCTCTGAGGTCAGTTAAAGAACTCAGTCTCTAAGGGGAATCACACCAGAGTTCAAGCCCAGTGGAACAGTCATCTCTTCCAACCGCCACACAAATGACCACAATTAAAACCAAAACACTCCCACATGGTCCTCATCTTCTTCCATATAGACACTCCTTATAACGTCTGGCTGGAGTTTTCAATGAGGTCCACAGCCCAAGTCAGTGTCCAAATTAAGGTCCTGTTCCCCTCATTTGTCTAACATCAAGGTGGCCTGGACACACTTCCTGTAAACCAGGAGTGATCAAATAGGCCTGCCATTAATACTGCTCGGCTTTTTCAATTTGAGGCCTTCTGACTCTGTGGTTTAGATTCTTTATGTGAATTTGAGTCATGAGAAAACCCAA
The DNA here is from genome assembly GCF_048772815.1 of Callospermophilus lateralis. Taxonomy (NCBI): domain Eukaryota; kingdom Metazoa; phylum Chordata; class Mammalia; order Rodentia; family Sciuridae; genus Callospermophilus; species Callospermophilus lateralis. Next base: position 1,761,442 of record NW_027515613.1, read on the forward strand.
GCCCCTCTGCAGAGATTTGAAGAACTCATTTGGCCCAAAGGATTCATATTCTCCCTTCATGGAATTCAGGATCCTAACAGAGGAAGGTAAAAGAATTCATTCACAATGAGTGAATATTTGCCATTTTGGTTTTGGATGCACACACAGGACCTTTCTTTTGATCCATCAGGTGCTGAGAATCTAAGCCACAGCCTCACACAGGGCCAAGAGGCTGATTCAGACACATCTTTTTTCAAAGCAATTAAGCAAGGAGCCACAGGTGATGCCCTTCATTTCCTTTTGAAAAAATGTTTTCCTCAGGCTTCCCAAAGGGGTGGCCAGAGGCAAAGACATCCTGAGATTCAGGGCAACAGAACAATAGGTTAGCAAAAGAGCCAAAGCAGGGTTTCTCCACTGAGACTTTTCTGGTCACACTGATATCTGAGTTTTCTGAGATGTTGGCCATTCCCTTCAGATATCCAGTACATGGCCATGTGACAGAGATTGGAGGTGGTACATATCTTGGACACAAACCCAAGAGGCTATTCTGAAGAGTTGTCAGAATTCAGAAAGAAAACAGGGACTTAAAAAGGTAGTAGGTGTTGCCTATCGATATGGAAACCACGCTCCATTCATTAAATGGGCAGGATGAATACTGGGAAGCTTTCAACTAAAGAGGACACATGCATTGATGCATTCTCTTTTATAATGTATACAACCACGGACACAGTGGGATACACAGAAATAGAAACACTCACCATGTAAAACGACTTACTAGAAACAGTTCACTCCAAACCAAAGAAACCTCCTTTTCTACCTATTCTCAGAACAGAGACAAAACCACACACCCACACTCAAAAAGACACCTCCTTCCCCAAAGTAGGGCTGTGATTATCCGGAGTGTCCTCTGACAGGTTTGCCATACTATGTTCCCCGTTAATGGTCTGTCCTGTCTCAGATCTGGTCTCCTTGTCCAACTCTGTGAAGCAGTCAGGAGCCAGGGGTGAGCCACTACATACTTAGTCAGGAAAGGCCCGTGTTCAGATCTTTCCTGGCATTTGGCCATCCTCACATCAGTCAGTACCAAGAAGACTGACTCTGTCCTTGGTGATTCCAAACAAATGAGACCACTTGGACTGGGACTGGGACTGGCTCTGGTGCTTGGTTTCCTCGGTACCAAGTTCAGAAAGTTCCATCAACAAGGAAGTGAGGTAGGTCACTTCCTTCAAGAACTGAATGAGGTCACTGCCTTGGCAACCACTTTGTCCTAACAGTTGCTTCCAAGGGTCCCATGAGATGGAGGCTGCCCCTACTTCCTTTGACACTTTCACAACTTAGAATGGTATATCAACCTTAGGCACCCGGGAACAGCTCTCCACACAAGCCTGGTTTGGTCCATCTTCTCTACATTAAGAAGAGAGAGGCTGATTCAGACACAACCCTTCATCCTGACCAGGTTGTTTGCCATGGAAAATGACTTTTTGTCTCTCAGGTCCTTCATTGCTGCCTACATCTTCTCCAGGGATCATTTCTGCATGGACCTTTGAGGTTCTTAACAGGTGGAGCATCCCCTACATTCCTGTATTGTAAGAACAATCTGTCTCTGCTCTTCTGTAAAGTTAGATTGAGTGAACAGTGTATGGTTAGGGTTAATTTCATGTTCGATTTGGGTTAGGAATCATTCTGCTGGATGAATAATGGTATTGGGAACCTGTGATATTTATAAGAATATCGAGGTTAAATATATGTATGAAAACAGAAATTAAAGTAAGATTTGAATCCCAGAAGGGCTTTGGGCAGTTGATTGGGATATTTAGCTTTGAATTGTGCACATATGTCTCAAATAAATGGATATACAATGGCAGAGGAACTTGAACCTTGGATGATTGAATGCTGAAGAGAACATCCAGTCAAAAGGGATTGTCGGTAGGATTAAGAAGATAGTCGTTATGTTTAGCAAGTAGAGTTAGTATAGGATATGTAACAAAAGTTCTTTAGCAATTTTTTTTCGGGCAGTGAGTGAATATAAATGTCAGCACATATGAAGAAATCAGACACAATGATGAAATGGGGAAAATTTGTAGAAAAGCAGATATCAATAGAGACATTAGGAAATCAGGCAAAGTATAAAGTGAGTGATAGGATAAGACATTTTCAACAGGGTTGAGATTGAATATCTAATCTTAGGAAGAAACAAATATGTAGGTCACCAATAGGATTGACATTTGAGAGCATTAGGCAACATGGACATGGATGTTGTTAGTAATCCATGTTCACTTTCCATTTAGACTTTGGTACAATCCTAAGTGGGACCTTTGCATTTTGTTTCCAGAATATTACTGTGATAAAATGTGTATGTAGATCAGATGACATGATTATTTCTTCCACCATTTCTAGGAGCAGTATTTTGAAGACGTATAAATTAGCATTGGGGGTAAAAAGAGTTGTACCCTGTTTCTATGAATATACAGATAATGCATGAATAGACCTTAATTTCAATAAATAATATAACTTGTTCCACTTTAAGTAATGGATTGAATTGATATCTGAAAATATATAAGAAATCTTATATTGATATGCAATCATTCATGACAACCAGTTATACACCTAATGTTAATATTAGGTTACGGTTTATCATGAAGTTTGTGTGAGTTTTGCTTCAAAAGTGATTATGGAAATCGAAAATAATGTGTTTGGAAAGAAGTCTCATGAAAAGGCCAGTCAAGGAACACCAAGGAATTCATGAGTTCTGAAGAAGGAAGTGATTGAAATTGAAAAAAATGACGATAAATTTGCTTACTTGTGGATGAAATATTATAATATGATGTGAATAAACTGAAGAAATAGTAATGTACCAGTGTTGAATAAAAATGAACATCAAAATACACATCATGTCCCACAGGAATCTACTCGCATTGATGTTAAACTGAGTCAGTTACTGTAGAAATATTAGGATTTCTTTGCACCATTCACCAAAGTTAGTTTTCCTTTTTTTTAATTTTTATTTATGCTTGTTTGAAACATTACATAGTTCTTGATATATCATATTCCACACTGTGATTCAAGTAGGTAATTAACTCCCATTTTTACCCCGTAAACAGATTGCAGAATCACATCAGTTACACATCCATTGATTTACATATTGCCATACTAGTGTCTGTCGTATTCTGCTGCCTTTCCTAACCTCTACTATCCCCCTCCCCTTACCTCCCCTCCCCTCTTCTCTCTCTACCTCTTTACTGTAATTCATTTCTCCCCCTTGTATAATTTTTTCCTTTCCCTCACCTCCTCTTGTATGTAATTTATATAACCCTGAGGGTCTCCTTTTATTTCCATGCAATTTCCCTTCTCTCTCCCTTTCCCTTCCTCCTCTCATCCCTGTTTAATGTTAATTTTCTTCTCATTCTATTCGTCCCTACTCTATTCTTAGTTACTCTCTTTATATCAATAAAGACATTTGGCATTTGGTTTTACGGATTGGCTAGCTTCACTTAGCATAATCTGCTCTAATGCCATCCATTTCTCTGCAAATTAAATCATTTTGTCATTTTTTAATGCAGAGTAATATTCCATTGTGTATAAATGCCACATTTTTTATCCATTCATCTATGGAAGTGCATCTAGGTTGGTTCCACAGTCTTGCTATTGTAAATTGTGCTGCTATGAACATCAATGTAGCAGTGTCCCTGTAGCATTTTTTTTTAGGTCTTTAGGGAATAGACTGAGAAGGGGAATACCTGGGTCAAATGGTGGTTCCATTCCCAGTTCTACAAGAAATCTCCATACTGCTTTCCAATTTGGCTGCACCAATTTGCAGTCCCACCAGCAATGTACAAGTTTACCCTTTTCTCCACATCCTCACCAGCACTTGTTGTTGTTTGAGTTCATAATAAATATCTGGAATGGAAAATGCTCAGGAGTTCACAACCTTGAAGGTGGTAGAGGAGTTTCCAAAAGTAAGGGACAGGGTAAATACCACAAACATGGAGCTGTGTCGGCCTTAAGACTTCTTGAGAAAATGCCTCTGAGGTTGGGCACTTGAAATATATGTTGTTGTCAGGAGCTTTAGCTTCCTTTGTAGTGAGACCATCAAAGCTGAGTCTGCATCTATGTGACCTGAAGAACATGGTTTTTTATTTTCCTTTAAACACGAGGCAGCAGTCCTGAATTCTCTCATTGTAGGCAAACTGGGGCTACTGGGGGCTAAGTGTCTCCCCGTGTGGACTGTGAAGCCATTTGATCATCCTTCACATTTCTTCATGTTATTTGATGCTGCACTGAAAGTTTGGTATTTACTTTACGAAATAAATGAGTTTAACTGCAATACAGTGCTGCAGGGAGTTCTGTCACGTGTTGTGGTCAGGATCGGCAGGAGAATGTACCAAGCAGGCTTCTATCACACATAGTTGCCCCCTTGACCATAGCAATATGATTCTGAACATTGCCCTGAAACCTCTCCATTCAACAAGATGCCTTTACATCCAAAGGTCTGCTAGCTGCACATGTCAGTCACAAACCATTTCTAAGCCAATGGCAGATCCACGTGGCCGCACCACAGATGTTTTTACACACACCTACACTCTACTGCTCTTGGCCCACTACTCAGCAGGCTCCAACTTACTGGCATCTCTTTTCTACACCATTATCATGAAACTCAGTCAAACCAGACAATGTCTTGTATACTCATGATAAGCACCAGGACATCAAATGGTTTTCCAGTGCCAGCTGGTAATGGAAATTTCAAAAATTTCATGGTATTTTCTAGCCATTTTTCAAGGATGAAGTTGGAGGTACTGTGGGTTTCAATTCATTCAGGAACCATTAAATGTTGAGGAAGCTCATTTCAATGGAAGCTCTAGAGAACTCTCACAGGCAAGTCTTCCGAAAGAGTGGCCCAATGTCACATAAAGCCAGCCACATTGAGGTCTACAATGTGAGGTCCATGTGTGTTTTGACTCTCAACTATTGCTTCCAAGTCTTTCAGAATATAATCAAGTGATATCCTCGCTGAGATTCCCAGTGCTCTGTGGAAAGCCACCCTGGGCCTAGATCTCAGTTTCCAAGGGTGACTCTCATGTGTGGCCTCCGAAAATCCCAACACAATTCATGGCAATACTTCTCTAAGGTCAGTTCCAGAACTCAGTCTCCAAGGGGAATCCCACAAGAGTTGAAACCCAGGTGGACACAGTCATCTTTTCCAACTGCCACACAAATGACCACAATTGAAACCAAAACACTCCCACATGGCCCTCATGTTTTTCCATATAGACACTCATCATAACCTCTCGCTGGAGGTTTCCATGAGATGCGCAGACCAAGACACTGTCCAAAATAAGCTCCCTTGCCCCTAATTTGCCGAAAATCAGGGTGGCCTACACACCCTTCCTGTGAACCAGAACTGATCAAATAGGGATGTAGTTAATACTGTTCTGCTTTTCCAATTTGAGGCCTACTGACTGTCAGGTATCGATTCTTTATGTGATTTGGAGTCATCAGAAAACCCAAGCACTTCTTCAGGGGTTCAAAGAACTCATTTGAACTAAAGGATCCTGATTCTTACTTGATGAAGGTCAGGAATCTAATAGAGGAAGGCAAGAGACTCATTTGCCATTTCTGTTTTGAATGCACACATGGAATCTATCTTTAGATGCATCAGGTGCTGAGAATATAAGCCACAACCTCACACAGAACCAAGAGGCTGATTCAGACACATCCTTTTACAAAGCAATTAAGCAAAGAGCAACAGGTGATGCCCATTCATTTTCATTTGAAAACTGTTTTCTTCAGGCTTCACAAAGGGGTGGCCAGAGGCAAAGACCTTCCTGACATTTAGGGCAACAGAAAAACAGGTAAGCAAAAGACCCAAAGCAGGGTTTCTAAACTGAGACTTTCCTGGTCACACTGATATCTGAGTTTTCTGAGATGCTCCCCATTCACTTCAGCTATCAAGTACATGGTCATGTCACAGAGCTTGGAGGTTGTATATATCTTGGACACAAAACCATGAGCCTATTCTGGAGAGTGGCCAGAATTCAGGAAGAAAACAGGATCTTAGGAAGATAGTAGGTTTTGCCCATCCAGAAGGCAAGCCGCGGTCCATTCATCAATTGGCCAGGATGAATGCCAGGAAGCTTTCTACTAGACAGGACACATCCATTAATTCATTCTCTTTTCTAATGTCTACAACCACAGACACAGTGGGATACACAGACATAGAAACACTCACATGTCAAACGACTTACTAGAAATAGTGCAATCCAAACCAAACAAACCGCATTTTCTACCTATTCTCAGAACATGTGACAAAACCACAAAACCACAACCACTCCCACAAAGGCACCTCCTTCCCCCAAGTAGGTCTGTGAGTATCCAGAGTGTCCTCTGACTGGTGGGCCATACAATGTTCTCCCGAAATGTCCTGTCCTGACTCAGATCTGGTCTCCTTGGCCAACTCTGTGAAGTTGTCAGGAGCCAGAGGTGAGCCACTACCTGCTTTCTCAGAAAAGGTCCCTCTTCAGAGCTCTCCTGGCCTTTGGCTATCCTCACATAGGTAGGTACCAAGAAAGACTGACCCTGTCCTTGGTAAAACCGAACAAGTGAGCCCACTGGGACTGGGACTGGGACTGGCTCTGGGTGCCTGTCTTCATGGATCCCAAGTTCAGAGAATTCCTTCACCAAGGAAGTGACGTAGGTCACTTCCTTCAGGAACTGAATCATGTTACTGCCTTGGCAACCAATTTGTCCTAACAGTTGCTTCCAAGAGTCCAATGAGTTGGAGGCTGCCCCTACTTCCAGTGAAACTTTCACAATTTTGCATGGTATATCAACCATAGGCACCCAAAAAAAGCTCTCCAGATAGGCCTGGTTTGGTCCATCTTCTATACATTAAGAAAAGAAATGTTGATTCAGACACATCCCTTCATGCTAACTAGGTTGTTTGTCATGGAAGATGACTTTTGCTCTCTGACGTCATTCATAGCTGCCTACATTTAATCCTGGGATCATTTCTTTAATGACCTTGGAGGTTCTCAGCAAGTGGAAGATCCCCTAATTTCTGTATTGAAAGACCAACTCTGTCCCTGCTCTTCAGTAAAGTTAGATTGAGAGAACAGTGTATGGTCAGGGTTAATAACATGTTCCATTTGGGTTAGGAATCATTCTGCGGGATGAATTATGGTATTGGGAACGTGCGATATTTATAAGAATATAAGTGAATTATAAGTATGAAAACAGACATCAAGGTAATATTTGAAGCCCAGAATTGCATTGAACCCTTAGCTGGGATTCTTAGCTTTGAATTATATTCTGCACAGATGTCTAAGATAAATCGATATACAATGGCATAATTACTTGTACCTTGGTTTATTGAATGTTGAAGAGAACATCCAGTCAAAAAGGGATAATTTGTAGGATTAGTAAGATAGTTGGTAGGTTTTGAAAGAAGAGTGAGTATAGGATTTGGATAAAAAGATCTTTAGCTGTAGGGTTTCGGATAGAGTGAATGTAATTGTCAGCACATGTGGAGAGTCTGTCAAAAGGATGAACTGGGGAAAAAAGTACGAATGCAGATATCAATTGACATTAGGATATCAGGCAAAGTATAAAGTGAGTGATAGAATTATACATTTTCAACAGGCTTGAGTTTGAATATATAATCTTAGGAAGAAACAAACATTTAGTCAACAATAGGATGAACTTTTGAGAGCATTAGGCAACATGGACATGGATGTTTTCCGTAATCCATGGTCACTTTTCATTTAGGCTTTGGTACAAACATAAGTTTGACCTCTTCTTTCTGTGTGCAGAATACTACTGTGGTAAAATGTATATGTAGATCAGGTGACATGAGTATTTCTTCCATTTCTGGGAGCAATATTTTGAAGACGTATAAATTATTTTTGGAGGTGAAAATGGTGTACACTGTGTCTATAATTATAGAAATAATGCATGAATAGACCATACTGTAAATAAATATTATAACTGGTTCTAACTTTAAATAATGGATTGAATTGATATCTGAAAATATACAGAAAACCTTACATTGATATACAATCCTTCATTCCAACCAGTAATATATCTAATGGTTATATCAGCATTATGGTTTTTCATGAAGAATGTGTGAGTTTTGCTTCAAAAGTGATTATGGAAATCGGAAATAATGTGTTTGGAAAGAAGTCTCATGAAAAGACCAGTCAAGAAACCTGGAGGAATACATGTGTTTTGAAGCAGAAAGTGATTGAAAGTGAAACAAATGCCTATATATTTGTGAACTTGTGGATCAAATATATATCCTATGATGTGCATAAACTGAAGAAATAGTAATGTACCACTGTTACATAAAAATGAACGTTTCAAAATACATATCATGTCCTCTCCCACAGGAATCTACTTGCATTGATGTTAAACTGGGTCAGTTATTGTAGAAATATTAGGATAATGCCGCAGTCTTTCTGGGCACAATCAGGAGCCACTTGCCAAAAGAAACGAACTTTATATTTAGAACCACACATGCCAAACAAAACAGCCTCTCAGGAAAAACCTTCAGAGCCCCAACTGCCACCACTGGCTTCCCAAAACCTCTCCCTCCCACATGAGCCTCTATCCGCCTCCCACAATCCTCCTGCTCTTGAGGCCGATTGACTGGGTCATGTGGGCAAAGTCAAAAAAAGTCCCCCAATGAGCAGTTTTGTGGTCTGAAAGGGCAGGGAAACAGCCCATTGAGCATCACCGCAGAGGAGCCAATCAGCTAGTTGTTGCTGGCGCCGCTGTGAGCCAACCATCAGCCGGCAGCTGGAAGTTTGCTGGCAGCAGGAATTTTGCTGGGGCCCCTTCGGCTGTGGCTCTCAACATCTTCCCCTCTCTGTTTAAACAACACGCATGTGGCTTAGGGACCGTGCCTGCCTTAGGTTGTCCAATAGTACATATGGTCTTTACCCGTTAAGTTGGTACCATTGCAATTGGATCTTACTCGTCACTGACTACCCGTCCAGTATAGAGCCACACCTGTGGAGAGGTCTTTGTACCAGCGGGGGTGGGTGAGGTTCTTTGCCTCACCTCTGTTGGCCCCCCCAAATTTTAGCTGGACGATCATGACACGCAGAAGGGAGGAAGATACACCAAGCCAATTGACGGCTCCTTTTGGAAAAATTGTACCACCGATGACATCATCAGCAAATATACCCCAACACTACGACAAGTCGCTGCACCAACAGATAGTTCACAATGCATTTAGGTGAGTTCACATGTGTCCAGGCAAGTTCTGCAAGCAGTACAGGGATGGCTATTGCAGAAGCTGTAGATTGGAATTATCTTTGATTTCACCTGCACTGGGATGAAGATAGAAACTCTGGCAATAATGTCTAAAGAAAAAAATTATGTAACATTCCAGAAGGCACTAAAACCAAAAAAAAAAAAACATATGTAACATTCCAGAAGGCACATCAAAAACCAAAATGGCCCAAAAAGCATTCATTGAGGATGAAGTCTCTCACCTTCCTCTGTAAGGTTCCTGACCTCCATAAAATGAGAATAGGGATTTATTGGGTCAAATGAGTTCTTCAAAACCCTGCAGAGGGTAGCCAATGGGTTATTGGGTTTTTTCATTACTCCAATTCACATCAAGAATCTATACTCCACAGACAGTAGGCCTCAAATTAGAGAAGCAGAGCAGTACTAAAGTCAGGGTTATTTGATCACTCCTGGTTCACAGAATGGGTCTCCAGGCCACCTTGACTTTAGGCAAATGAGAGGAAAGGGAGATTATTTTGGACACTGTCTTGGGCTGTGCCCCTCAAGGAAACGTCAAGCCAGAGGTTATGATGAGCGTCTATATGGAAGAAGATGAGGGCCATTTGGGAGTTTTTTGGTTTTCCTTGTGGTCATTTATGTGGCAGTCGGAAGAGATGACTGGGTCCACCAGGGCTTGAACTCTGGTGTGATTCCCCTTAGAGACTGAGTTCTGAAACTTACCTCAGAGAAGTATTGCCATGATTTGTGTTGGGATTTTAGGCGGCCACCCATGAGAGTCGCCCGTTGAAACTGAGATCTAGGCCCGGGGTGGCTTTCCACAGAGCACTGGGAATCTCAGACAGAATATCATATGATATTATTTTGAAATACTTGCCAGACATAGTTGAGAGTCAAAACACACATGGACCTCACATTGTAGACCTCAATTGGCCTGGCTTCATGTGACTATTTGGCCACTCTTTGGAAAGCCTTGCCTGTGAGAGTTCTCCAGAACATTCCTTGAAATGAGCTTCCTCAACATTGAATAATTCCTGAAAGAATTGAAACAAATAATGCCTCCAACTTCATCCTTGTAAAATGGCTAGATAAATACCATGAAATTTTTGAAATTCGCATGATGAGGTGGCACTGGAGAACCTTTGATGTTCTGTTGCTCATCATTAGTGTACCAGACAGTGCCTTGATTGATTGGGTATAATGAAAGTGGTGTAGAACAGAGATGCCGGTTAGATGGAGACCGCGGAGTATTTGGCCCAGAACTGTGGTGTGCAGGTGTGTGATAAAATATTTATGGTGGTGCCATGTGGATCTGCCATTGATTTCCAAATGGCTTTTAGCTGACATGGTGCACCCAGCAGACCCTTATATGCAAAGGCATCTTGTTATATGGAGAGGTTTCAGGGCAATGTTCAGAATCAGGTTGCTATGGTCAAGGGGGCAAGCTATGTGGGATAGAAGCCGGAATGGTGCGTTCTCCTGGAGACTCTGACCCACCACATGTCACAGAACTCCCTCCAACACTGTGTCCCAGTTGAACTCCTTGTATTTCTTGAAGCAAATACCAAACTCCCAGTTCAGCACCAAGAAACACCATGAAAATTGAAGGATGACTAAATGGCTTCATCGTCCACACAGTTAGACACTTTGGCCCAGTGGCCTCTGTTTACCTACAAAGAGAAAAATCAGCACTGCTGCCTCAGGTTCATTGGAAAATAAGAAACCATGTTCTCCAGGTCACATAGATTCAGACCCAGCTTTGATGGTTTCACTACAAATGAAGACAAAGCTACTGACAACAACATATATTTCAAGTGCCACACCTCAGAGGCAGTTTCTCCAGAAGTCTTTTTTCCAGCAGACCTCCATGGTTGTGGAGTGTTTACCCAGTTCCTTACTTCTGGAAACTCCTCTACCTGCTCCCAGGTTGAGAACTCCTGAGAATTTTCCATTCCAGATATGTATTCACAGATTTTCTTACTCTTCTCCTCTAATTGTGTCTCACTTGGGGCAAAGGTAATGTCAAGGCATTGTTCTAGGTGAGAGTGGGAAGATTATTGTGCAGCACATATTTGCATACACATTGGATACATTATCCTATTTTCCATTTGAAATACTGAATTCCCGACACTAACCCATACCCTACTAGACTCTGACTACTTATCCTAAAATGATGGAGAAAAAGAAACCTAACAGAATAGAAATACAGGCCTTTTGTAGGAGGCATGGTGTATACTTGGATTTTCCTTCTCCTTTATCAAGGATATGTGTTATGAATCTAGTAAACTTTTCATTGTAATATTTCTCCATGAGTTTTCAAAGTTAACACATATGTAAATTCCTGTCTCCTTTTCTCTGTAGCCTCTTTAGAACATATATATTTTTATGCATATATAGACTCCTACCTGGTAACACACGTACATTCTTGTGAGCTCACTGACTTTGGAATATACAAATTATGAGAATAGATAACTTCCCCTAAATACTGATGGAACTGAAAATTCAACCTATGGGTGAGCTTCCTAGTGAACAACATCATACATAAATCCATGTTCAGTAAAATGAATATTTTTAGATATGTGGATGATATATATTTCATGATAAATTTTGATTGGCATATATATTGCTACATTTTATTTTTGTGTGTGTGTGTATATGTATATATATGTGTATATATATATATATATATATATATATATATATATATATATATATATATATATTCACGAGATTTTCCAGATTTTCCAAAATATGAAATAAATGTGTCTTATTATACACTCCCTAAATTCATTCAAGTTCATGTATGTGGATTTAAAATCAACATTTTACATGATTATCATCAGTCTGGCTGGGCACAATTCAGGAGCCAATTGTCAAAAGAAACGAACTTTAATTTTAGAACCACACAAACCAAACAAAACAGCTTCTCAGGAAAAACCCTCAGAGCCCAAATGCCACCACAGTCTTCCCACAAGCCTCTCCCTCAACCACAAGCCTCCTCCTTTTGAGGCCGATTGGCTGGGTCACATGGGCGGAGCCAAAAAAGTCCACCAATGAGCAGCTCCGTTGTCTGAAAGGGCAAGGAAACATCCCATTGAGCATCACCACAGAGGAGCCAATCAGCTAGATGTTGCTGGGGCCTCTGTGAGCCAATCATCCACTGGCAGTCTGAATGGGCGGGGAAACAGCTCAATGAGCATCTGCAATGAGCATCACCACAGAGGAGCCAATGAGCTAGATGTTGCTGGGGCCGCTGTGAGCCAATCATCAGCCGGCAGCTGGAAGGTTGCTGGCAGTTGGAGGTTTCCTGGGGCCCCTTTGGCTGTGGCTCTCAACATCTCCCCCTCTCTGTTTAAACAACTAGCATGTGGCTTAGGGACCATGCCTGCCTTTGGTTGTTCAAAAGTACATATGGTCCTTACTGGAGAACCTTGGCTGTGGCTATCAACAGGATTTGTATGTACCATTCACTGAAGTTAGTTTTCAGTACTAGGAAACAAATATGTATTTCAGGTGGATAAATATTTCTGCGAAAAATCTTGTGAAAAGTTGATTATAAATCCACATACTTGAACATAAATGAATTTAGGGAGTGTAAATTAGATACATATATTTCATATTTTGAAAAATCTGGAGAGTGTGTGGGTGTGTGTGTGTATACACACACACACACACAGATATTAAAATGTAGCAACATATATGCAAATCGAAATTCACCATGAAATATACATCAATCACAGATCCAAAAATATTCAATTTTCTTAACAGGGATTTATGTATAATGTTGTTCTACTAGGAAGCTCACCCATTATTTGAATTTTCAGTTCCAACAGCATTTAGGAGGAGTGATGTCTTCTCACAAATTGTATCTCCCAAGTCAGTCACCTCACAAGAATGTAGGTGTGACACCAGGTAGGATTTGATATGTGCATATAAAAATACATTGCTGAATAGGCTACAGACAAAGGGAGACAGGAATTCACATATTTGTTAGCTTTAAAAACACATGGAGATCTATTTCAATTAAAAATAGACTGGATTTATAACACCTAACATTTATCATGCAAAAGGCAAGATCAACTATACACCATGCCTCGTCTGAACTGCTTGTATTTCAATTCTGTTTGTGTTACTTTTCTGCATCATATTAGAATTAGTAGTCAGAGTCTAGTAGGGTATGGGTTCGTGTCAGGGATTCAGTATTTCAAATGGAAAATTGGAAAATGAATCCAATGTGTATGCAAATATGTGCTACACACAAAAAATTCCCACTCTCATTCAGAACAATGGCCTGAAATAACCACACCCCATGTAAGAAACAATTAGAGGAGAAGAGTTAGAAAATCTGTGAATACATACGTAGAATGGAAAATGCTCAGTAGTTCACAACCTTTGAGGTGGAAAAGACGTTTCCAAACCTTAGGGACAGGGTAAAACTCCACAAACATGGAACTCTGCTGGCCTAAACACTTCTGGAGATACTGACAATGAGGTTGGGTACTTGAAATATATGTTGTTGTCAGAAGCTTTAGCTTCCTTTGTAGTGAGACCATCAAACTTGGGTCTGCATTTTTGTGACCTGGAGGACATGAATTCTTATTGTCCAATGAACATGAGGCAGCAGTGCTGAATTCAGTCTTTGTAGCTAAACTGTGGCCACTGGGGGATAAGTGTCTCCCCGTCTGGAATTTGAAATCATTTGGTCATGCTCCACTTTTCGTGGTGTTTCTTGCTGCTGCAGTGGGTGTTTTGTATTTGGTTCATGACATACAAGGAGTTAAACTGAGACACAATGCTGGAGGGAGTCCTGTAACGTATGGTGTGTCAAGGTCTGCAGGAGAATGCACCAACCAGGCTTCTATCCCCCATTGCTTGCCCCCTTTACCATAGGAACTTGATTCTGAATATTGCCCTGAAAACTCTCCATGTAACATTATGCCTTTACATACAAAGTTCTGCTAGCTGCACCATGTCAGTCACAAGCCATTTGAAAGCCAATGTAAGATCCACATGACCCCACCACAGATGTATTGTCACACACCTGCACACAACTGCTCTAGGCCCACTACTCAGCAGGCTCCAACTTACTGGCATCTCTGTTCTACACCATTTTCATGAAACGCAGTCAATGAAGGCATTTTCTGGTACACTCATGATCAGCAACAGGACATCCAAAGGTTCTCCAGTGCCACCTGGTCATGGGAATTTCAAAATTTGGTGGTAGTTATCTAGCCATTTTTGAAGGATGAAGTTGGAGGCACTGTGGGTTTAAATTCATTCAGGAGCCATTAAATATTGAGTAAGCTCATTTCGATGAAAGCTCTGGAGAACTCTCACAGGAAAGGCTTCCCAAAGAGTGGCCCAAGGTCACATGAAGCCAGGCCCATTGAGGTCTACAATGTGAGGTCCATGTGTGTTTTGACTCTCAACTATGGCTGTCAAGTCTTTCAAAATAAAATCATGTGATATCCTTGCTGAGATTCTCAGTGCTCTGTGGAAAGGAACCCTGGGCTTTGATCTCAGTTTCCAAGGGTGACTCTCATGCATGGCCTGCTAAAATCCCAACACAATTCATGGCAATACTTCTCTGAGGTCAGTTCCAGAACTCAGTCTCTAAGGTAAATCACACCTGAGTTAAATCCCAGGTGGACCCAGTCATCTCTTCCAAACGCCACACAAATGACCACAATTAAAACCAAAACACTCCCACATGGCCCTCATCTTCTTCCATATAGACACACATCATAACCACTGGCTGGTGGTTTTCATGAGTTGCGCAGCCTAAGACAGTATCCAAAATATGCTCCCTTGCCCCTCATTTGCCTAAAGTCATGGTGGCCTGGACACCCTTCCGGTGAACCATGAGTGATCAAAAAGGCTTGCTGTTAATACTGCTTCGATTTTCCAATTTTAGGCCTACTGACTCTTCGGTTTAGATTCTTAATGTTAAATGGAGTCATGAGAAAAACCAAGCACCTCTGGGCTAGCCTCTTCAGGGCTTTGAAAAACTCATTTGACCAAAAAGATCTTGATTCTCACTTGATGGAGGTCAGGATCCTTAGAAGAATTCGATAGACTTCATCCACAATGACTGCTCTTTTGGCCATTTTGGTTTTGGATACACAAGAGATCTTTCTTTAGATCCCTCAGGTTCTGAGAATCTAGGCCACAGCCTCACAGGGGGCCAAGAGCCTGAATCAGACACATCCCATTCCAAAGCAATTAAGCAAAGAGCCACAGGTGATGCCCATTTATTTCCATTTGAAAACTGTTTTCTTCATGCTTCACAAAGGGGTGGCCTGAGGCAAAGATGTTCCTGACATTCAGTGCAACAGAACAATAGGTAAGCAAAATTCCCAAAGCAGGGTTTCTCCACTGAGACTTTCCTGGTCACACTGATATCTGAGTTTTCTGAGATGCTCACCATTCCCTTCAGCTATGTAGTACATGGCCATGTCACAGAGCTTGGAGGTGGTACATATTTTGGACACAAAACCATCAGTCTATTCTGGAGAGTGCCCACAATTCAGGAAGAAAACAGGAACTTAGGAAGATAGTAGGTGTTGCCCATCTATAAGACAAGCCACAGTCCATTCATAAATCGGGCAGGATGAATGCTGAGAAGATTTCAACTAGACAGGACTCATCCATTGATGCATTTTCTTTTCTAATGTCTACAACCAGGGGCACAGTGGGATACACTGATATCCAAACACATGCCTTGTCAAACGACTTACTACAAACAGGTCCCGCCAAAACAAAGAAACCGCCATTCCTACCTATTCTCAGAACATGAGACAAATTCACAAATCCCCACCCACACCCACAAAGACACCTCCTTCCCCCAAGTAGGTCTGTGACTATCTGGAGTTTCCACTGACTCGTGGGCCATAGTATGTTCCAAATAAATGGCCTTCCTGTCTCAGACCTGCTTTCCTTGTGCAACTCTGTGAATTTGTCAGGAGCCAGCAGTGTGCCACTACCTGCTTTCTCAGGAAAAACCCCTCTTCAGAGCTTTCCTGCGTTTTGGACATCCTCACATCAGTAGGTACCAAAAATGAATGTCTGTGTCCTTGGTAAATCCAAACAAGGAGACCACTGGGACTGGGACTGGACTGGCTATGGGTTCCTGTCTTCCTGGATCCCAAGTTCAGAGATTTCCATCACCAAAGAAGTGATGTGAGGTCACTTCCTTCAGGAACTGAATCAGATCACTGCCTTGGCAACCTCTTTGTCCTAACAGTTGCTTCCAAGGCTACCATGAGAAAGAGGCTGCCCCTACTTCCTGTGACACTTTCACAAGTTAGAATGCTATATCAACCATAGGCACCCGGGAGCAGCTCTCCACACAGGCCTGGTTTGTTCCATCTTCTCTACATTAAAAAGAGAGAGGCTGATTCAGAAACAACCCTTCATTCTGACCATGTTGTTTGCCAGGAAAGATGACTTTTGCTCTCTCAGGTCCTTCATAGCTGCCTACATCTTCTCCAGTGATCATTTCTGCATGGAATTTTGTGGTTCTCAGCAGGTGGAAGATCCCCTACATTCCTATATTGTAAGACCAACTCTGTCCCTTCTCGTCTGTAAAGTTAGATTGAGGGAACAGTGTATGGTTAGGGTTAATAACATGTTCTATTTGGGTTAGAAATTATTCTGCTGGATGAATAATTGTACAAGAATAATGAGGTGAAATGTATGTAGGAAAACAGAAATCTAAGTAAAATTTGAAGCCCAGAAGGGGATTGGGCTTCAAGGGATTGTGATACTTAGCATTGCGATCAAGGGATTGTGATACTTAGCATTGAATTATGTTCTGCAGAGATGTCTCAGAGAGATCGATATACAATGGCATAAGACCCTGTACCTTGGATTATTGAATGTAGAAGAGAACATCCAGTCAGAAAGCATTAATAGGTAGGATTAGGAAGATAGTCAGTAGGTTTAGGAGGAAGAGTGATTATAGGATTTGGAACAAAAGTTTCTTAGCAATAGGGTTTCAATTAGAGTGTGAGTGGAAATGTCAGCACATGTGAAGAGTCAGTCACAATGATGAACTGGGGAAAATATGTAGGAAAGCAATCAATAGAGACATTATGAAATCAAGAAAATTATAAAGTGAGAGAAAGGATTAGATGTTTTCAACAGGGTTGAATTTGAATATATAATCTTAGGAAGAAACAAATATATTGTCACAAATAGGATTGATTTTTGAGAGCATTAGGCAACTTGGACATGGATGTTTTTAGTAATCCATATTCACTTTACATTTAGGCTTTGGTACAAACATAAGTGTGACCTTTTCTTTTTGTGTCCAAATATCACTGTGATAAAATGTATATGTAGATAAGGTGACATGAGTATTTCTTCCATCATTTCTGAGACCAATAATTTGAAGACGTATAAAATAGTATTGGGTTTACAAAGAGGTGTACCCTGTGTCTATGAATATAAAGAAAAAGCATGAATAGACTGTACAATGAATAAATAATATAACTGGTTTCACTTTAAATCATGGATTGAATTGATATCTGAAAATATATAAGAAATATTATATTGATACAAAATCATTCATTCCAACCAGTTATACATCTAATGGTAATATTGGGGTTATGGATTATCATGAAGGGTGTGTGAGTTTTGCTTCAAAAGTGATTATGGAAATCGACAATAATGTATTTGGAAAGAAGTCTCATGAGAAGACCAGTCAAGAAACATGGAGAAATACATGTGTTTCGAAGCAGAAAATGATTGAAAGTGAAACAAATGCCTATAATTTTGTAACTTGTGGATGAAATATATATCTTATAATGTGCATAAACTGAAGAAATAGTAAAATACCAGTGGTGAATAAGAATGAACATAAAAATACACATCATGTCCCATAGGAATCTACTTGCATTAATGAGAAACTGGGTCAATTATTGTAGAAATATTAGGATTTGTATTCACGATTCACTGAAGTTAATTTTCAGTAATAGGAAACAAATAGTATTTCAGGTGGTTGAATATTTCCGAGAATAATCTTGTGAAATGTTGACTATAAATCCACATACATGAACTAGAATGAAATTAAGGAGTGTATAATAAGACACATATATTTAATATTTTAAAACATCTGGAGTGTGTATACACACACACACACACACACACACATTAAAAAGTACTAGTATATATGCCAATCGAAATTCATCATGAAATATATATCATCCACAGATCGAAAAATATTCATTTTCCTGAACATGGAATTATGTATAATATTGTTCAACTAGGAAGCTCACACAGAGGATGAATTTTCAGATCCCACAGTGTTTAGGAGGAGTGATCACTTCTCACAATTTGTATCTGCCAAGTCAGACACCTGACAAGAATGTACGTGTGATACCAGGTAGGATTCTATATATGCATATAAAAATAGATGTGCTGAATAGGCTACATAGAATGGGAGAGAGGAATTCACATATTTGTTAACTTTAAAAACACATGGAGAACTATATCAATTACAAATTGACTAGATTTATAACACCAACACTTTGTCACGCAAAAGCCGTGTCCAACTATACACTATGCCTCCTCTGATATGCTTGTATTTCTATTCTGTTTGAGTTATTTTTCTCCATCATATTAGGATTAGTAGTCAGAGTATAGTAGGTTATGGGTTAATGTCAGGGATTCAGTATTTCAAGTAGAAAATAGGAAAATGAATCTAATAAGCATGAAAATATGTGCTACAAAAAATATTCCCACTCTCATCCAGAAGAATGCCTTGAAATTATCTTCGCCCCTAGTATGACACAATTAGAGGAGAAGAGTTAGAAAATATGTGAATACATATCTGGACTGGAAAATGCTCAGCATTACACAACTATGGAGGTGGTAGAACAGTTTCCAAAAGTAAAGGACAGTGTAAACCCTCCACAAACATGGAGCTATGCTGGCCTAAAGACTTCTTGAGAAACTGCCTCTGAGTTAGGGTAGTTGAAATATATGTTGTTGTCAGGAGCTTAACTTCCTTTGTAGTGAGACCATCAAAGTTTGGTCTGCATCTATGTGACCTGGAGGACATGGTTTCTTATTTTCCAATGAACATGAGGCTGCAGTGCTGAATTCACTCTTTGTAGCTAAACTGTGGTCACTGGGGGCTAAGTGTCTCCCCATGTGGACTTTGAAGCCATTTGGTCATCCTCCACTTTTCCTGGTGTTTCTTGCTGCTGCACTGGGTGTTTTGTATTTGCTTCACAACATACAAGGAATTCAACTGGGAAACAGTGCTGGAGGGAGTCCTGTAACATGTGGTGGGTCAGGGTCTGCAGGAGAATGCCCCAACTTGGCTTCTATCCCACATTGCTTGCCCCCTTGACCATACCAACCTGATTCTGAACATTGCCCTGAAACCTCTCCATATTACAAGATGCCATTTCATATAATGGTCTGATGGCTGCACGAAGTCAGTCACAAGCAATTTGGAAGCCAATGTAATATCCACATGGCCACACCACAGATGTATTATCACACACCTGCACACCACTGCTCTAGGCCCACTACTCAGCACGCTCTAACTTACTGGCATCTCTGTTCTACACCATTTTCAAGAAACCCAGTAAATCAAGGCACTGTCTGGTACACTCATGATCAGCAATGGGACATCCAATGGTTATCCAGTGCCACCTGGTCATTGGGAATTTCAAAAATTTTATGATATTTATCTATCCATTTTTCAAGAATGAAGTTGAAGGCACTTTGGGGTTTCCATTCATCCCGGAACCATTAAATGGTGAGGAAGCTCATTTCAATGAAAGCTCTGAGGAACTCTCACAGGCAAGGCTTCCCAGAGTGTGCCCAAAAGGTCACATGAAGCCAGGCCCTTTAAGGTCGATAATGTGAGGTCCTTGTGTGTTTTGACTCTTAACTGTGGCTGCCAAGTTTTTCAGAATAAAATCATGTGATATCCTTGCTGAGATTCTCAGTGCTCTGTTGAAAGCTTTCCTGGGCCTAGATCTCAGGTTTCAAGGGCGACTCTTACCCATGGCCTCCTACAATCCCAACACAACTCATGGCAATACTTCTCTGAGGTCAGTTTCAGAACTCAGTTTCTAAGGGGAATCACACCAGAGTTCAAGCCCATGTGGACCCAGTCATCTATTCCAAACGCCACAAAAATGACCACATTTAAAACCAAAACATTCCCACATTGCCCTTATCTTTAACCATATAAACACTCATCATTAACTCTGGCTGCAGGTTTCCAAGAGTGGCTCAGCCCAAGACAGTGTCCAAATAATGCACCCTTGCCCCTGATATGTCCAAAGTAAGGGTGGCCTGTTCACCCTTCTTATGAACAAGGAGTGATCAAATAGGCCTGCCATAAATACTGCTCTGCTTCTCCAATTTGAGGCCTACTGACTGTCAGGTATAGATTCTTTATGTGATTTGGCATCATGAGACAACCCAAGCAGTTCTGCAGGAATTTGAAGAACTCATTTGATCCAAAGGATCCCTATTCTCACTTGATGGAGGTCAGGAAACAAACAGAAGAAGGCAAGAGACTTCATCCACAATGACAGATTTTTTGCCATTTTGGTTTGGATGCACACATGGGATCTTCTTTAGATCTATCAGGAGCTGAGAATTTTAGCCACAGACTCAAACAGGGCCTAGTGTCTGATTAAGACACATCCCTTTCCAGAGCAATTAAGCAAAGAGCCACAGGTGATGCCCATTCATTTCCATTTGAAAACTATTTCTTCAGGCTTCACAAAGGGGTGGCCTGAGGCAAAGACCTTCCTGACATTCAAGGCAACAGAAACATAGATAAGCAAATGGAGCCAAGCAGGGTTTCTCCACTGAGACTTTCTTGGTCACACTGGTATCTGAGTTTTCTGAGATGTTCCCATTCCCTTCAGCTATCAAGGACATGGCCATGTCACAGAGTTTGGAGGTGGTACATATCTTGCACAATAAACCATGATACTATTCTGGAGAGTGGCCAGAATTCAGGAAGAAAACAGCAACTTAGGAAGTTAGTAGGTGTTTCCCATCCATAAGGCAAGCAACAGTCCATTAATCAATTGTGCAGGATGAATGCTGTGAAGCTTTCTACTAGACAGGACACCTCCATTGATGCATTCTCGTTTCTAATGTCTAAAACCACAGACACAGTGGCTACACAGACATAGAAACACTCGCCTTGTCTAAAGACTTACTAGAAAAAGTCGACTCCAAACCAAACCAACCACCTTTCCTACCTATTCTCAGAACATGAAACAAAACCACAAACTCACACCCACAACCAAAAAGGCACCTCCTTCCCAAAAATAGGTCTTTAACTATCTGGAGTGTCCTCTGACTGGTGGGCCATACTATGTTCCACTCGAAATGGCCTGTCCGGTCTCAGATCTTGTCTACTTGGCCAACTCTGTTATTCTGGGAGGAGCCAGTGGTTAGCCACAACCTGCTGTCTCAAGAAAGGCCCCTCTTCAGAGCTCTACTGGCATTTGGCCATCCTCACATCACTAGGTACCAAGAAGGTCTGACTCTGTACTTGGTAAATCCAAACAAGTGAGCCCACTGGGACTGGGACTGGGACTGGCTCTTGGTGCCTGGCTTCTTGCATCCCAATTTCAGAGAGTTCCATCACCAAGAAAATGAGGTATGTCACTTTCTTTGGAACTGAATGAGGCCACTGCCTTGGCAACAACTTTGTCCTAACACTTGCTTACAATGGTCCCATGAGTTGGAGGGTGCCCCTACTTCCTGTGACAATTTGACTAGTTAGAATGGTATATCAAAATAGACACCATGGAACAGCTATCCACGAAGGCCTGGTTAGGTCCATCTTCTCTACATTAAGAAGAGAGAGTCTGATGCATACACATCCCTTCGTCCTGTGCAGGTTGTTTGCCATGGAAGATGGCTTTTGCTCTTTCAGGTCCTTCATAGCTGCCTACATCTTCTCCAGGGATAATTTCTACATCGAACTTTGAGGTTCTCAGCAGTTGGAAGATCACCTACATCCCTTATTGAAAGAATAGCCCTGTCCCTGCTCTTTTGTAATGTTAGATTGAGGAAACAGTGTATGGTTAGGGTTAATAACAGGTTCGATTTGGGTTAGGAATCATTCTGCGGGATGAATAATGGTATTGGGAACCTGCAATATATAGAAATATAGTGGTTAAATATAAGTATGGAAACAGAAATCTAGGTAAGATTTGAAGCTCAGAAGTGCATTGGGCAATAGATTGGGACACGTAGCTTTGAATTACGTTCTGCATACATATTTCAGAAAAATCGATATACAATGGCATAGGACCTTGTACCTCGGATGATTGAATGTAGTAGAGTACATCCACTCAAAAAGGGATAGTCGATAGGATCAGGAAGATAGTCAGTATGTTTCGGAAGAAGATAGAGTATAGGATTTGGACCAAAGTTCATTAGCAATAGGGTTTTGGTTAGAGAGTGAATGTCAATGTCAGCACATGTGAAGGGTCAGTCACAATGTTGAACTGGGAAAAATATGTAGGAAAGTAGATATCAATAGAGACATTAGGAAATCAGGCAAAGTATAAAGTGAGTGAAAAAACTAGACATTTCCAACAGTTTTGAGGTTGAATATATAATCTTAGGAAGAAACAAAAATGTGGTCACAAATAGGATTGACATTTGAGAGCATTAGGCAACCTGGATATGGATGTTTTTAGTAATCCATGTTCAGTTTCCATTTAGGCTTTGGTACAATCATACGTGTGACTTTTGCATTTTGTGTCCAGAATATTACTGTGGTAACATGCATATGTAGATCAGGTGACATGAGTATTTCTTCCACCATTTCTGGGAGCAATATTTAGAAGACGAATAAATTAGTATTGGGCATACTAAGAGGTGTACCCTGTGTCTATGAATATAGAGATAATGCATGAATAGACCATATAGTGAATAAATAATATAACTGGTTCCACTTTAAATAATGGATTAAACTGATATCAGAATATATATAAGAAATACTATATTGATATGAAATCATTCCTTCCAACCAGTTATACATCTAATGGTGATATTATAGTTATGGTTTATCATGAAGTGAGTGTCAGTTTTGCTTCAAAAGTGATAAAGGAAATAAAAAATAATGTATTTGGAAAGAAGTCTCATGATAAGACCAGTCAAGAAACCTGGAAGAATCCATGTGTTCTGAAGCAGGAAGTGATTGAAAGTGAAACAAATGCCTATAAGTTTGCTAACTTGTGGATGAAATATATATCCTATGATGTGCATCAATTGAAGAAATAGTAATGTACCAGTGTTGAATTAAAATAAATTTCAAAATACACATCATGTCACATAGGAATGTACTTGCATTGATGTTAAACTGGGTCAGTTACTGTAGAAGTATTAGTATTTGTATGCAACATTAACTGAAGTTAGTTTTCAGTACCGCAAACAATATGTATTTCAGGTGGATGAATATTTCTGAGAATGATCTTGTGAAAAGTTGATTATAAATCCATATACATGAACATGAATGAATTTAGTGAGTGTAAATAAGACACATATATTTCATATTTTGAAAAATCTGGAGAGTGTATATATATATATATATATACAAAAAAAACACACACAGACAATAAATTAGCAATCGAAATTTATCATGAAATATATATCTTCCACAGATGCAAAATTATTTCTTTTAGAACATGGATTTATGTATAATGTTGTTCTTCTAGGAAACACACCCCTAGGTTAAATTTTCAGTTCCAACAGAGTTTAACAGGAGTGATCATTTCTCACAAATTGTATTTGCCAAATTAGCCTCCTCACAAGAATGTAGGTGTGATACCAGGTAGTGTTCTATATGTGCATTTAAAAATACATGTGCTGAATAGGCTACAGAGAAAGGGAGAGAGGAATTCACATATTTGTTAACATTAAAAACACATGGAGAACTATTTCAATTAAAAATTGACTAGATTTATAACACCTACAATTAATCATGCAAAAAACAAGTCCAACTATACACCATGATTCCTCTGAACTGCTAGTATTCCTATTCTGTTTGTGTTATTTTTCTCCATCATATTAGGAGTAGTAGTCAGAGTTTATTAGGGTATGCGTTAGTGTCAGGGATTCAGTATTTCGAATGGAAAATTGGAAAATGACTCTAAAGGGTATGCAAATATGTGCTACACAAAAATGTTCACACTCTCATCCAGAAGATTGCCTTGGCATTACCTTAGTTCCAAGTAAGATACAATAAAGGAGAAAAGTTAGAAAATCTGTAAATACATATCAGGAATAAAAAATGCTCAGGAGTTCACAAACTTGTAGGTGGTAGAGGAGTTTCCAATAGTAAGGGACAGGGTAAACACTCCACAAACATTGAGCTCTGCTTGTGTAAAGACTTCTTGAGAAACTCTCTGAGGTTGGGCTCTTAAAATACATGTTGTTGTCAGGAGCTTTAGCTTCCTTTGTTGTGTGACCATCAAATCTGGGTGTGCAAATATGTGACCTGAAGGACATTGTTTCTAATTTTCCAATGAAAATGAGGCAGCAGTGCTGAATACTCTTTTTGTAGTTAAAATATGGCCACTGGGGTGTAAGTGTCTCCCCGGGTTGACTGTGAAGCCATTTGGTCATCCTCCAATTTTCGTGGTGTTTCTTGCTGGTGCACTGGGAGTTTGGTATTTGCTTCATGAAATACAAGGAGTTCAACTGGGACACAGTGCTGGAGGGAGTTCTGTCACGTGTGGAGGGACACGGTCTGCATGAGAATGCACCAACCAGGATTCTGTCCCACATAGGTTGCCCCTTTGTCCATAGCAACCTGATTCTGAACATTTCCCAGAAACCTATCCATATAACAAGATGCCTTTACATATAAGGGTCTGCTGGCTGTACCCTGTCAATCACAAGGCAATTGGAAGCCAATGGCAGATCCACATGCCCCAACACACATGTTTTTTCACACACCTTCACACCACTGCACTAGGCCCACTAATGAACAGGCTCCAACTTACTGGCATCACTGTTCTACACAATTTTCATGAAACCCAGTCAGTCAAGGCACTGTCTGATACACTCATGATCAGCAACAGGACATCCAAAAGTTTTCCAGTGCCACTTGGTGATGGGAATTTCAAAAATTTCATGGTATTTATCAAGCCATTTTTCGAGGATAAAGTTGGAGGCTCTGTGGGTTTCAATTCATTCAGGAACCATTAAATGTTGAAGAAGCTCATATCAATGAAAGATCTTGAGAACACTCACAGGCAAGGCTTCCCAAAGAGTGGCCAAAAGGTCACATGAAGTCAGGCCCATTGAGATATACAATGTGAGGTCCATATGTGTTTTGACTCTCAAGTGTGGCTTTAAAGAATTTCAGAATAAAATCATGTGATAACCAGGCTGAGATTCCCAGTGCTGTGGGCAAAGCCACCCTGCACCTAGATCTCCCTGCACCACAATTAATACCTGAGATGTTGGTTGCATGGCCTAGTAAAATCCAAACACAATTCATGACAATACTTCTCTTATGTCACTTCCAGAATTCAGTCTCTAAGGGGAATCATACCAGAGTTCAAGCCCAGGTGGACCCAGTCATCTGTTCCAAGCACCAAACAAATTACCACAATTCAAAACAAAATGCTCCCACATGCCCCTTATCTTATTTCATGTAGACACTCATCATAACATCTGGATGGAGGTTTCCATGAGGGGCACAGCACAAGACAGTGTCCAAAATAACCTTTCTTGCCCCTCATTTGCCTAAAGTCTGTGTGGCCTGGAAATCCTGACTTTGAACCAGGAGTGATCAAATACGCCTGCCGTTAATACTCCTTGGCTTCTCCAATTTGATGCCTACTGACTGTGGGGTTTAGATTCTTTATGTAAACTGGATTCATGAGAAAACCCAAGCACCTATGGGCTAAACTCTGCAGGGCTTTAAAGAACTTATTTGACCCAAAGGATCCCTATTTTCACTTGATGGATGTCAGGAATCTTAGAGAAGAAGGTGAGAGTCTTCATCCACAATAACTGCTCTTTTGGCCATTTTGGTTTTGGATGCACCCATGGGATCTTTCTTTAGATCTATCAGGTGCTGAAAATCTAAGCCACAGCCTCACACAGGGCCAAGAGGCTGATTCAGACACATCCCTTTCCAAAGCAATTAAGCAAAGAGCAAAACACACACAGACATTATAAAGTGGCAATATATATGCCAATTGAAATTCATGATGAAATATATATCGTCCACAGATCCAAAAATATTAATTTTACTGAACATGGATTTATGAATAATGTTGTTCAACTAGAAAGGTCACCCTTAGGTTGAATTTTAAGATCCAATAGCATTTAGGAGGAGTGATCTCTTGTCATAATTTGTATCTGCCATGTCAGCCACCTCACAAGAATGTATATGTGATACCAGGTAGGATTCTATATGTTTATATAAAAATACATGTGATGAATAGGCTACAGAGAAAGGGATAGAGGAATTCACATATTTATTAACTTAAAAAACACAAGGAGAACTATTTCAATTAAAAATGAACTAGATTTATAACACCTACCCTACATAATGCAAAAGGCAAGTCCAACTATACACCATGCCTCTTCTGAACTGCTTGTATTTCTATTGTGTTTGTATGCACTGTGGGTTTCAAGAACCATTAAATGTTGAGGAAGCTCATTTGAATGAAACTCTGGAGAACTCTCATAGGCAAGGCTTCCCAAAGAGTGACCAAAAGGTTAGATATAGCCAGGCCCATTGAGGTCTACAATGTGAGGTCCATGTGTGTTTTGACTCTGAACTATGGCTACCAAGTCTTTAAGAATAAAATCATGGGATATCTTGGCTGAAATTCTCAGTGCTCTGTGGAAATCCACCCTCGGCCTTGATCTTAGTTTCCAAGGGCGACTCTCATGCTTGGCCTCCTAAAATATCACCACAATTCATGGCAATACTTCTCTGAGTTCAGTTCCAGAAGTCAGTCTCTAAGGGGAATCACACAAGAATTCAAGCCCAGGTGGACCCACTCATCTCTTCCAACCGTCACACAAATGACCACAATTAATACCAAAACACTCTCACATGGCCCTCCTCTTCTTCTATAAAGGCACTCATCATAACATCTGGCTGGAGGTTTCCATGAGGGGCACAGCCCAAGACAGTGTCCCAAATAAGCTCCCTTGCCACTCATTTGCCTAAATTCAGGGTGGCTTGGACACCCTTCTTGTCCACCAGGAGTGATCTGAAAGGGTAAAATAAATTGAAATTAAAGTGTAAAAGTTGAAGTGTAAAAGACTGGGTTTTGTAAAGTTTCTAAGCTGCAAGGCCTGAGTTAAAATGTAAAGGACCAGGTATTGTTAAGTTCCTATGCTACATGCAAAACCTGAAATTCCTGTAGCTTGTAGTACAATTCCCGACTGCCCAGTAAATATTCCCCCTGACCGCCTGGTCATTTAATAACCTAGGACCCTGTGTGGCCTGGCACATAGGCATTGCAAGGCCTAAAGCAATCTGTTTGAATGTGTACCTCGCTTTAGAACTGACCTATCACTCCTGCCTCACCTGTTCCTGCCAATGAGTGAACTAATCATGTTTAGGAATTGTTGTTTGATTTTTCTGCGGTGTATGTTGATTTCTTAAAGGAGACTGTGATATATGTAAAGTCCCGCCCTCCCCAAAAAGTGTACTTAAGCACTGCTCAACCCCTGCTCGGGGCTCTGGGCTGCTCTCCCTTTTTGAGTGAGCACGTAGCCCCAGCATGCTGGATTGGAACCTCAATGAACGCCTTTTTCTGTTGCATGAGCCGCGGTCTCTTGGTGGTCTCTTCCTCCGACGTTCACCGGATCCTTACATTTGGTGCGTTGGCCAGGAATCACGCAGCATAGGACAAGGACACCCCAACAGACCCCTCTGGGGGTAAGTAAGGCGCTTCTTTCCATTTTTCCTTGCGATCACTCAGAGCTTTTTGTTCAGGTTCCGTTTTTCCGTTTTTGGTTTGGGTTGGCAGAGTGGCTGCCAGCGGAGCACGTAAGTTCCCCCTGTCAGTGGTGGAAAAACGTGTCCTAAAGCCACAGACCACGTCCTCGCAAGGGATGCCTTGGAGGACTCAGGGAGTGATGGATGTGCCCTCATTAGGTGAGGAGGTACGGATGAGCCCACATTAGGTGACTCTGCTGCCAACCCATCATATCTTGCTGGCTACTTTTTTCTCTCAGGTTGAATTCACTGTCTGTCTTTGTGGTCTAACCCATCAGGTTTTGCCAGTTACTAGGTTCTAATCTTTACTTCTGAACTCGTGTTAAATGTTACCTGTGTGTACATGTTTGTGTCACGTTTGTATTGTCCTTGTCTCTGTTTGAGAAACTCTCATTATGGGACAAAGCCATTCCATGCCTCTGTCCTTGAAGCCTTTCCTGGTCCCTGCCTCCAATCCGACACCGTCACCCAGGATCCTATCCTCAAACCTTCTACTCCTTCCCCTCTTCCCTCCATTCTCCCTGAGTCACAAGATTGTAGATCTTGGGGTTGTGAACAAACGGGAGCTGCATGATGGTCTTTGTGTGTCTTTTTATCTGTGTTTCTGTTAAATGTGATGGCATTGTTTGGACCGATGCAGAGTCCCGAGTTCCAACCTGCCTTACATATGTGGAAGTTACTTTAGCTAAATTTTAAACTAATGCTTCTCCTGTGAGGGACCAAAAGTCAATAGAACCGCCACTTTTTCTGTTCTCACCTTTTGCACCTCTCTTAGCTGTGTTTTAAAGAACTTTGATAAACTTTACTCCCCTTTGTTAAGCAAGATTACGGAAGCAGAGATTTTTTTCTTCCCGTAGTTGGCTTGAGCATGCCCACTGCAGAGGGAAATGTCTGGGGTCAAAGAACTTTGATATCTCGCTTAAACTTTTCTCAAAACCCTGTCCTCATTATTAAATTGGCATTAATTGGCTTTAGGATGGGAACCAAGCATTCAGTCATAAATTTTGACACCCCAGAGGGGACTTTAAATAAACCCCACTCTGCCCTCTTGGGGAAGCCTAGCACTCAAAACAACTGCAAGCAGAGGATGAAATTTTTGGGAGCTGACTACTGCAAAGTTGGGAGACATAGAATATGCCTGGTGCCTGGGGTCAAAGCAAACCAGAGGAACTAATCCTGTAAGTAAATGGTGAGGCTAAGGGACTCCCAGCAGCTGACAGAGCCATTTTGCTGTGGGGAACTCCCTTATTCCTTATGTGCACTTTATGGATTTCTCCACCTCTGTTTACTTAACAAAAGGGACAATGAATGCATTAATATGTTGATATTATAGATTTTTTTCTTGGGGATGATCTAGGGTGAATGTGTATCTAAAAATGATTTTTTTTTTATTTTAACCATCTCGTATCTAAATGGGTTTCTAAAGCATTGCACTATGTTACAGTTAAAAGTTGGGTTTAAACAATTGTTTAGTTTGATTTCAGGTAGTTCATGCTAGGAAACTTAAATACTTAGGATAAAAAATAATTAAAGAGTTTTAATTTTGAACTAGGCAGCCTGAAAAAATTTTACTAGATATACCAGTGCATTAACTTGGGAAGAGATAATAAATTATGATATGGTATCTATTCCCATCAGTGTGTAAGATTTTAAAAAATGGTACTAAATTAAAACGTTGGTCTGGCTTATTGAAATGACATTAATTAGCAACAGTCTTGGAAATTTTTAAAGCTTAATTTCGGATACACATGGTAGTGTGTGGTTCTTTTTAAAAAATTTTCAGCCAATTTAATGTAACTTAATACTATTAGAAACTTCATAACAAAGAAAGGGGCTTAACGATCCTATAGAAACTTCTTCTGATGGTGGCTTTAATATTATCAAAAAATGATCCTATTTTCAGTTTTGTGTGAGCAAGTTTTTCTAGTGTAGAAAAATCTAAAGATATAAAATTTTGAGAATTACATCTTAAACTTGCATCAAAATTTTCAACATCCAAACCTGGAAATAATGACTTATAGCTAAAATGCCTTAGGCCTGAGGTTTCTGCTACGAATTCCAGTCTTTTCAGTTTTCCAGACCTCAGCCAGGACTTAAGTTGATATGCAAATAAAAGAAGCCTGCAGCACTCAGCAGGAGACAGATAAAAAAGAGTAAATGTGTCTTTTTACCTGAACTCAAACTAGACCTAACCAAAAAATTATATTATACGGTATTTACTAATTACTGACCAGTCATCTTTTTTAGGACTCTTGCTTTTCTTAGATTCTGTATTTTTTTTTTGAGCTCATGATCTTGATTCTGCTGATGGGTTAATGTTTTCTGATCAGTTCTATTTTTGATCGACTCTGGAGTTTTTAGCATTTCAATGGAGATTTCACCTGAAAAAGCTACAAGGCTTTTACTATTGTGTTATGTGTTACATTTGTGTTACGTGTTGTATGTTGGTATGTCTGTATGTGTGTATGTCCATATATCATGCAGTGATATGACAATTGACAGATGAGGAGCACTCATGAAAAATTTAAGAATGTATCCAAATGTCTTTGATTCACGTGATTCATATGTTTTAATTCAAATTGGGTAAACAGATAAAAATAAAGATGTCTTTAAAATTAGGCCTATAAGTTTTCTAGGTTTTCAAAAAGGCCCTAATAAAATGTAGATGTCTATAAAATAATCTGCCTAAATTCAGAAATTTACAAGTATTGTATTGAAATGTGAACAGAAAGAGGTTAGTAGATGAAAAAGAGAAACTAAAAGGTTCCAGATATAGATCTAATAGAGGAAAAATGTGTTTCTGGATAAGAGAGTCTATATGATTAAGTAATTAAAAGGGTTTAAGTAAATAATAAAAAAAGGTTTGTGTAACTTGGTTATATGTGTAAGTTTTGAGCAAGTAATCTTAAAAAAATAAACAGCTGGTAAAACAAGTACTGTTTTTATAAAATTGTGCCATGTTATTTCTTTAAAATCTAAACTTGTTTAATACAAAAACATCAATGTAATTGTGGTGTTAATGTGTTCATATCTTCCAGGTATACAAGTCTGTAAGGTAGAAGCTTCCAAAGACCATTGTATCAAGCTGGTGTTCTAAGGTTGTATGGTAATTCTAGGCTTAAAAGAAAAACATGTTGGAGATTTATGTATATCATTTGTGTTCTATAATTGGACTTGTTATCAATAAGATATGTACAGTTCCATGTTACTTTTTACACTGAGATGCAATCTAAAAGTATTTTTAACTTAATGAGAGCCAAATCTGTGAAGGTTTTATTGTAAACACAAAGGTAATGCCCATTCATTTCCATGTGAAAACTGTTTTCTTCAGGCTTCACAAAGGGGTGGCCTGAGACAAAGACTTTCCTGATATTCAGGGCAACATAACAATAGGTAATCAAAAGGCCCAAAGCAGGGTTTCTCCACTGAGACTTTACTGGCTACACTGATATCTGAGTTTTCTGAGATGCTTGCCATTCCCTTCAGCTATCCAGTATATGGCCATGTCACAGATCTTGGAAGTGGTTCATATATTGGACACAAAATCATGAGCCTATTCTGGAGAGTGGCCAGAATTCAGGAAGAAAACAGGAACGTAGGAAGATAGTTGTTGTTGCCCATTGATAAGGCAAGCCACACTCCATTTATAAATTGTGCCGGATGAATGCTGGGAAGTTTTCTCCTTGAGAGGATACACCCATTGAGGCATTCTCTTTTCTAATGTCTACAACCACGGACACAGTGGGATACACAGACCTAAAAACACTCGCCTTGTCAAAGGACTAACTAGAAACACTCCACTCCAAACCAAACACACCCCCTTTCCTAACTATTCTCAGAACAAAAGAAAAAACCACAAACCCATACCCACAACCACAAAGGCACCTCCTTCCCCCAAGTAGGTCTGGAACTATCCAGAGTGTCCTCTGACCGGAGGGCCATACTATGTTCCCCAGAAATGGTCTGTCCTGTCTCAGATCTTGGCTCCTTGGTCAACTCTGTGAAGTTTTCAGGAGCCAGCAGTGAGCCTCTACCTGTTTTCTCCGGAAGGGCCGCTCTTCAGAATTTTTCTGGAATTTGGCCATTCTCACATAAGTAGGTACCACAAAAGACTGACTCTGTCCTCGGAAAATCCAAACAAGTGAGAACACTGGAACTGGTGCTGGGACTGGGTCTTGGTGCCTGGCTTCCTGGAACCCAAATTTGGAGAGTTCCATCAACAAGGATGTGAGGTTAGGTCACTTCCTTTAGTAACTGAATGAGGTCACTGCCTTGGCAACCAATTTGTCCTAACATTTGCTTCCTAAGGTCTCATAACATGGAGGATGTCCCTACTACCTGTAACACTTTCACAAGTTAGAATAGTATAGAAACCATAGTCACCTGGGAACAGCTCTCCACAAAGGCCTAGTTTGGTTCATCTCCTCTACCTTAAGAAGAGAGAATCTGATTCAGACACAACCCTTCATCCTGACCAGGTTGTTTGCCATGGAAGATGCCTTTTGCTCTATCATGTCCTTCATAGCTGCCTACATCTTCTCCAGGGATCATTTCTGCATGGAACTTTGAAGTTTTCAGCAGGTGGAAGATCCCCTGCATTCCTGTATTGTAAGACCAAATCTTTCCCTACTTTTCTGAACACTTAGATTGAGGGAACAGTGTATGGTTAGGGTTAATAATATGTTCAATTAAAACCAAAATACTCCCACATGGCCCTCATTTTCTTCCATGTAGACATTCATCATAACCTCTGGCTGGAGGTTTCCATAAGGGGCACAGCCCAAGACAGTGTCCAAAATAAGTTCCCTTTCCCCTCATTTTCCTAAAGTCAGGGTTTCCTGGACACCCTTCCTGTAAACCAGGATTGATCAAATAGGCCTGCCAGTAATACTGCTCTGTTTCTTCATTTTGAAGCCTACTGACTGTGAGGTATAGATTCTTTATGTGATTTTGAGTCATGTGAGAACCCAAGCACTGCTGCAGGGCTTTGAAGAACTCATTTGTCTCAAAGGATCCCTCTACTTACTTGATGGAGGTCAGGAACCAAACAGAGGAAGCAAGAGACTTCTTCCACAATGACTGATCTTTTTGCCATTTTGGTTTTGGATGCACACATGGGATCTTTCTTTAGATCCATCAGGTGCTGAAAATCAAAGCCACAGCCTCTCTCAGAGCCGAAAGGATGATTCAGACACATCCCTTTCCAAAGCAATTAAGCAAAGAGCCACAGGTGATGCTCATTCATTTCCAATTGAAAGCAGTTTTTATAAGGCTTCACAAACTGGTGGCCTGAGGAAAAGACCTTCCTGACATTCAGGTCAACAGAACAGTAGGTTAGCAAAAGGCACAAAGCAGGGTTTCTCTACTGAGACTTTACTGGTCACACTGATATCCGAGTTTTCTGAGATGCTCCCAATTCCCTTTATCTATCCAGTACATGGCCATGTCACAGAACTCGACAGAGGTCCATATCTTGGACAAAAAAACATGAGCCTATTCTGGAGAGTGGCCAGAATTCAGGAAGAAAACAGGAACTAAGGAAAGAAGTAGGTGTTGCCCATATAAGGCAAGCCACAGTCCATTCATAAATTGGGCAGGATGTGTGCTGAGATGCTTTCTACTAGACAGGACACATCCATTGATGCATTCACTTTTCTAATATCTACAACCACGGAAAAAGTGGGAAACACAAACATAGAAACACTCGCCATGTCAAATGACTTACCAAAAACAGTCCACTCCAAACCAAACATACTGCCTTTCCTACCTATTCTCAGAACATGATACAAAACTACAAATTCACACCCACACCCACAAAGGCACCTCCATTACCCAAGTAGGTCTGTGACTATCCAGAGTGTCCTCAGACTGGTGGGCCTTACTCTGCTCCCTCGAAATGGACTTTCCTGTCTCAGATCAGGTCTCATTTACCAACTCTGTAAAGTTGTCAGCATCAATCAGTGAGTCACTACCTGCTTTCTCAGGAAAGGCCCCTCTTCAGAGCTTTCCAGTCATTTAGCCATCCACACATCAGTATGTACCAAGAAAGACCGACTCTGTCCTTGGTAAATCCAAACAAGTGAACCCACTGGGACTGGGACTGGGACTGGCTCTGAGTGCCTGGCTTCCTGGATCCCAAGTTCAGAGAGTTCCATCACCAAGGAAGTGAGGTAGGTCACTTCCTTCAGGAACCGAATGAGGTCACTATCTTGGCAACCACTTTATCCTAACATTTGCTTCCAAGGGTCCCATGAGAGAGAGGCTGCCCCTACTTCCTGTGTCACATTCTCTAGATAGAATGGTATATCAACCATAGGCACATGTTAACAGCTCTCCACACAGACCTGGTTTGGTCCATCTTCTCTACATTAAGAAGAGAGAGGCTTATTCAGACACATCGCTTCATCCTGACCAGGTATTTTACCAAGGAAGATATCTGTTGCTCTCTCAGGTTCTTCATAGCTGCCTACATCTTCTCCAGGGTTTATTTCTGCATGGAACTTGAGGTTCTCAACAGGTGGAAGATCCCCTATCTACCTGTATTATAACACCAACTCTGTCCCTGCTCTTTGTAAAGTTAAATTGAGGAAACAGTGCATGGTTAGGGTTAATAGCATGTTCGATTTGGGTTAGGAATCATTCTGTGAGATGAATAATGGTATTGGGAACCTCCGATATTACAAGCATATATAGGTGTAATATAAGTATGAAAACAGAAATCTAGGAAAGATTTCTAACCCAGATGAACATTGGGCCCTTGATTGGGATACTTAGCTTTGAATTATTTCCGCAAAGTTGTCTCAGATAAATTGATATACAATGGTATAGGACCTTGTACCTTGGATGACTGAATGAGGAAGAGATCGTCCAGACAAAAAGAGATAGTTCGAAAAGTTATTTAGATATAGGGTTTGGGTTAGAGAGTGAATGTAAATGTCAGCATATGTGAAGAGTCAGTCACAGTGATGAACTGGGGAAAATGTGTAGGAAAGCAGATATCAATAGAGACATTAGGAAATCAGGGAAAGTACAAAGTGAGTGATAGGATAAGATGTTTTTAACATGGTTGAGTTTGAATATATAATCTTAGGAAGAAACAAATATGTAGTCACCAATAGGAATGATATTTGAGATCATTAGTTAATCAGGACATGGATGTTGTTAGTAATACATGCTCACATTAAATTTAGGCTTTGGTACAATCAAAAGGGTGTCCTTTGCATTTTTTGTCAGGAATATTACTGTGTTGAAATGTAAATGTATATCAGGTGACTACAGTATTTCTTCAACTATTTCTGAAAGCAACATTTTAAGACTGATAAGTTAGTATTGGGGACACAAGTACGTGTACCCTGTGCCTATGATTATAAAGATGATGCCTTAATAGACCATACTGTAAATAAATAATATAACTGGATCAAACTTTAAATAATTGATTGAATTGATATCAGAAAATATATAGGAAATCTTATATTGACATACATAAGTTCATTCTAACCAGTTATACATCTAATGGTAATTTTAGCATTATGGTTTATGATGAAGAGTGTGGGAGTTTTGCTTCAAAAATGATTATGGAAATCGAAAATAATATGTTTGGAAATAATCTCATGCAAAGAACAGTCAAGAAACATGGAGGAATACATATGTTCTGAAGCAGCAAGTAATTGCAAGTGAACCAAATGCGTACAGATTTGTGAACTTGTGGATGAAAAGTATTATCCTATGATGTCCATAAACTGAAGAAATTGTAATGTACCAGTGTTGAATAAAAATGAACTTCAAAATACACATCATGTCCCATAGGATTTTACTTGCATTGATGTTAAACTGGGTCAGTTACTGTACAAATATTAGGATTTGTAAGCACCATTCACCAAAGTTAGTTTTCAGTACTGGGAAATAAATATGTATTTCATGTGGATGAATATTTCTGAGAATAATCTTGTGAAAATTTGATTATAAATCCACATATAGGAACATGAGTTAAATTAATGAGTGTATAATAAGACACATATATTTCATATTTTGAATAATCTGGAGAAAAAAAAATATATATATATAGATACAAACACAGACATTAAAATGTAGTAATATGTATGCCAATCAAAATTCATTATGAAATATATATCATCCTCATATCCAAAAATATTCTTTTTACTGAGCATGGATTTATGTATAATGCTGTTCATCTAGGAAATTCACCAATATGTTGAATTTTCAGTTCCATCAGTATTTAGGGGGAGTGATCTCTTCTCACAATCTGTATCATCCTAAAACAGCAAGCTCACAAGAATGTACGTGTGATACCAGGTAGGATACTAAATATGCATAATAAATTTCATGAGATGAATAGGCTACAGAGAAAGGGAGACAGAAATGTACATATGTGTTAACTTTAAAAACTCATGGAGAAGTATTACAATAAAAAGTTGACTAGATTTATAACACATACACTTGATAAAGCAGAAGGCAAGTCCTAGTATACACCATGCCTCCTATGTACGGCCTGTATTTCTATTCTGTTAGGTTTCTTTTTCTACATCATATTAAGATTAGTAGTCAGAGTCTAGTAGGGTATGGGTTAGTGACAGGGATTAAGTATTTCTAATGGAAAATAGGGAAATGAATCTAATGTGTATGCAAATATTTGCTAGACAAAAATCTTCCCACTGTCCTCCAAAACAATGCCTTGATATTTCCTTCACCACAAGTAATACACAATTAGTGGAGAAGAGTTTGAAAATCTGTGAATATATATCTGGAAAAGAAAATGCTCAGGAGTTCACAACCTTGGAGGTGGTAGAGGAATTTCCAAAAGTAAGGTACAGGGTAAACACTCCACAAACATGGAACTCTGGTGGCCTAATGAGTTTTTGAGAAACTGCCTCTGAGTTTGGGCCCTTGAAAAATTTGTTGTTGTCAGGAGCTTTAGCTTCCTTTGTATTGAGACCATCAAACCTGGGTTGGCATCTATGTGACCTGGATGACATGGTTCCTTATATGCTATTGAACATGAGGAAGAAGTTCTGAATTTTTCCTTTGTTAGTAAACTGAGGACACTGGGGTCTAAGTGTCTAACCATGTGATCTTTGAAGCCATTTGGTCATACTCCACTTTTCGTGGTGTTTCTTACTGCTGCACTGGGAGTTTGGTATTGGCTTCACGTAATACAAGGAGAAAAACTGGGACACAGTGCTAGAGGGAGTACTCTCACGTGTAGTGGTTGAGGGTCTGCAGGAGAATGCACCAACCAGGCTTCTATCCCAAAAAGCTTGCACCCATGTCCATTGCAACCTGATTCTGAACATTGCCCTGAAACCTCTCCATATAACAAGGTCCCTTTACTTGTAAGGTTCTGCTGGCTGCAACATGTCAGTCACAAGTCATTCGGAAACCAATGGCAGAACCACGTGTCCCCACAATAGATGTTTTATCATACACCTGCCCACCACTGCTCTGGGCCCACTAGTCAGCAGGCTCCAACTTTCTGGCACCTCTGTTCTCACCATTTTCATGAAACCCAGTCAATCAATGCAATGTCTGGTACACTCATGATCAGCAACAGATATCCAAAGGTTCTCCAGTGCCGTCTGTTCATGGAAATTTAAAAAATTCATGGTATTTATCTAGCCAATTTTCAAGGATGAAGTTGGAGGCACTGTGGCTTTCAATTTATTCAGGAACCATGAAATGGTGAGGAAGCTTATTTCAATTAAAGCTCGGGAGACCTCTCAGAGGCAACGTTTCCCAAAGAGTGGCCAAAAGGTCACATTAAGCCAGGCCCATTGAGGTCTACAATTGAGGTCCATGTGTGTTTTGACTCTCAACAATGGCTGCCACGTCTTTCTGAATAAAGTCATGTGATATCCTGCCTGAGATTCCCAGTGCTCTTTGGAAAGCTATCCTGAGCCTAGATCTCAGTCTCCAAGGGCAACTCTCATGTGTGGCCTCCTAAAATCCCAACACAATTCATGTCAATACTTCTCTGAGTTCATTTCAGTCTCTAAGGGGAATCACTCCAGAGTTGAAGTCCATGCGGACCCAGTCATCTCTTCCAACCACCACACAAATGACCACAATTAAACCAAAACACTCCCACATGGCCCTCATCTTCTTCAATATAAACTCTCATCATAACCTCTTGCTGGAGGTTTCCATGAGGGGCGCAGCCTAAGGAAGTGTCCAAAGTAAGCTCACTTGCCCCTTATTTGCCTAAACTCAGTGTGGCCTGGAAACCCTTCCTGTGAACCAGATGTGATCAAATAGGCCTGCCATTAATACTGCTCTACTTCTCCAATTTGAGGCCTACTCTCTGTGGGGCATAGATTCTTTATGTGAATTGGGGTCATGAGAAAATCAAGCACCTATGGGCTACCCTCTGCAGGGCTTTGAAGAACCCATTTCAGTGAGTCGAGGAATTGGACCAAATGTTCTTTAGATATAGGGTTTTTGTTAAAGAGTGAAAGTAAATGTCAGCATATTTGAAGAGTCAGTCACAGTGATGAACTGGGGAAAATGTGTAGGAAATCAGATATCAATAGAGACATTAGGA
Organism: Callospermophilus lateralis; assembly: GCF_048772815.1. Classification (NCBI taxonomy): domain Eukaryota; kingdom Metazoa; phylum Chordata; class Mammalia; order Rodentia; family Sciuridae; genus Callospermophilus; species Callospermophilus lateralis. Next base: position 1,800,198 of record NW_027515613.1, read on the forward strand.
AATCAGGCAAAGTACAAAGTGAGTGATAGGATAAGACATTTTTAACAGGGTTCAGATTCAATATTTAATCTTAGGAAAAAACAAATATGTAGTCACCAATAGGAATGATATTTGAGATCATTAGTTAATCAGGACATGGATGTTGTTAGTAATACATGCTCACTTTCAATATAGGCTTTGGTACAATCATAAGTGTGTCCGTTGCATTTTGTGTCAGGAATATTACTGTGATAAAATGTGTATGTATATCAGGTGACTAGAGTATTTCTTCCACCAATTCTTAAAGCAATATTTTAAAGACTTATAAATTAGTATTGGGGATACAAATAGGTATACCATCGGTCTATGAATATAGAGATGATGCCTTAATAGACCATACTGTGAATAAATAATATAACTGGTTCAAACTTTAAATAATGGATTGAATTGATATCTGAAAATATATAGGAAATTTTATATTGATACACATAAATTCATTCTAACCAGTTATACATCTAATGGTAATATTAGCATTATTGTTTATCATGAAGAGTGTCTGAGTTTTGCTTCAAAAATGATTATGGAAATCAAAAATAATGTGTTTGGAAAGAATCTTATGAAAAGAACAGTCAAGAAACATGGAGGAATACATGTGTTCTGAAGTAGGAAGTGATTGAAAGTGAACCAAATGCCTATAAATTTGTGAAATTGTGGATGAAAGGATATATCCTATAATGTCCATAAACTGCAGAAATAGTAATGTATCAGTGTGGAATAAAAATGAACTTCAAAATACACATCATGGTCCAATAGGTGTCTACTTGCATTGATGTGAAACTGGGTCAGTCACTGTGGAAATATTACAATTTGTATGCACCATTCACTGAATTTAGTTTTCAGTACTAGGAAATAAATATGTATTTAAGGTGGATGAATATTTCTAAGAATTATTTTGTAAAAATTTGATTATAAATCCACATACACACACATGAGTGAATTTAGAAAGTGTATAATAAGACACATATATTTCATATTTTGGAAAATCTAAAGAGTAGATATCTATATCTATATAGATAGATAGATAGATAGATAATTAGATACTCACATACACAGACATTAAAATGTAGCAATATATATGCCATTCGAAAATCATAATAAAATAGATATCATCCACGTATCCAAAAATATTCATTTTACTGAACATTTATTTATGCATAATACTGTTCATCTAGGAAATTCACCCATAGGTAGAATTTCCAGTTACATTAGTATTTAGAGGGAGCGATCTCTTCTCACAATTTGTATCTTCCAAAATAAGCAAGCTCACAAGAATGTACATGTGATACCAGGTAGAATTCTAAAGATGCATTAAAAAATACATGTGATGAATAGGCTACAGAGAAAGTGAGACAGAAATTTACATATGTGTTAATTTTAAAAACTCATGGAGAAGTATTACAATGAAAAGTTGACTAGATTTATAACACATACCATTGATAAAGCTGAAGGCAAGTCCAAGTATACACCATGACTCCTATGAAAGGCCTGTATTTCTATTCTGTTAAGTTTCTTTTTCTCCATCATATTTTGATTAGTAGTCAGAGTCTAGTAGGGTATGGGGTAGGGTCAGGGATTCAGTATTTCAAATGGAAAATAGGAAAATGAATCTAATGTGTATGCAAATATGTGCTACACAAAAATCTTCCCACTCTCATCCAGAACAATGCTTTGACATTACCTTCGCCCCAAATAAGACACAATTAGTGGATAAAAGTTAGAAAATCTGTGAATACATATGTGGAAAGGAAAATGCTCAGGAGTTCACAAACTTGTAGGAGGTAGAACGGGTTACAAAAAGAGAGAGGGTAAACACTCCACAAACATGGAGCTCTGCTAGCCTTTTTGAGAAACTGCCTCTGAGGTTGGGCAGTTAAAATATATGTTGTTGTCAGGAGCTTTAGCTTCCTTTGTAGTGAGACCATCAATTCTGGGTCTCCATCTATGTGACCTGGATGACATGGTTTTTTATTTTCTAGTGAACATGAGGCAGCAGTGCTGAATTCTCTCTTTGTAGGTAAACTTTGGCCACTGGGGTCTAAGTATCTAACTGTGTTGTCTGAAAAGCCATTTGGTCATTATCCACTTTCGTGGTGTTTTTTACTGCTGCACTGTGAGTTTGGTATTGGCTTCACGAAATACAAGGAGTTCTACTGGGACACAGTGCTGGAGGATGTACTCTCACGTGTGGTGGGTTACTAAAATGCACCAGTGGGGCTTCAATCCCACATAGCTTTTCAACTTGACAATAGCAACCTGATTCTGGACATTGGCAGGAATCCTCTCCATATAATAAGATGCCTTTACATACAGTCTGCTGGCTGTACCATGTCAGTCACAAGTGATTTCTAAGCCAATGGCAGATCCACGTGGCCCCACCAGAAATGTTTTTTTCACACACCTACACTCCACTGCTCTAGGCCCACTAGTCTGCAGGCTCCAACTTTCTGGCATCTATGTTCTACACTTTTTCCATGAAACCCAGTCAATCGAGGCACTGTCTGGTACAATCATGATCAGCAACAGGACATCCAGAGGTTCTCCAGTGCAACCTGGTCATGGTAATTTCAAAAAATTCATGGTATTTATCTAGATATTTTTCAATAATGAAGTTGGAGGCACTGTGGGATTCAATTTATACAGGAACCATTAAAAGGTGAGGAATCTCATTTCAATGAAAGGTCTGGAGAACTCTCACAGGCAAGGCTTCCCAAAGAGTGGGCAAAAGGTCACATGAAGCCAGGCCCAGTGAGGTCTACAATGTGAATTCCATGTGTGTTTTGACTCTCAACTATGGCTGACAATCTTTCAAAATAAAATCTTGTGATATCCTGGCTGAGATTCCCAGTGCTCTGTGGAAAGTCACCCTGGGCCTAGATCTCAGTTTCCAATGGCGAATCTCATGCGTGGCCTCCAAAAATCTCAACACAATTCATGGCAATACTTCTCTGAGCTCAGTTCCACAACTCAGTCTCTAAGGGGAATCACAACAGAGTTCAAGCCCAGGTGGACCCAGGCATCTCTTCCAATTGCCACACAAATGACGACAATTAAAACCAAAACACTCCCACAGGGCCCTCTTCTTCTTTTATATAGACACTAATCATTACCTCTAGCTGGAGGTTTCCATGAGAAGCACAGCCCAAGACAGTGTCAAAAATAATCTCACTTGCTCCTCATTTGCCTAAAGTCAGGGTGGCCTGGACAACATTCCTGTGAAACAGAAGTGATCATATAGGACTGCTGTTAATACTGCTCCACTTCTCAAATTTGAGGCCTACTGACTGTGGGGTATAGATTCTTTGTGTGAATTGGAGTCATGAGAAAACGCAAGCACCTATTGTCCAGCCTCTGCAGGGCTTTGAAGAACTCATTTGACACAAATGATCCCTATTCTCACTTGATGGAGGTCATTAATATTACAGAGGAAGGCGAGAGGCTTCATGTACAATGACTGATCTTTTTTCCATTTTGGTTTTGGATGCCCACATGGGATCTTTCTCTAGATACATCAGGTGCTGAAAATCTAAACCACAGGCTCACACAGGGCCAAGAGGCTGATTCAGACAAATCCCTTTCCAAAGCAATGAAGTAAAAAGCCACAGGTGATTCCCATTCATTTCCATTTGAAAACTCTTTTCTTCAGGCTTCACTAAGGTTTGGCCTGAGGCAAAGACCTTTCTGACATTCAGAGCAACAGAACAATAGGTAATCAAAAGCCCCCAAGCAGGGTTTCTCCTAGGAGACTTTCCTGGTTACTCTGATATGTGAGTTTTCTGAGATGCTCGCCATTCCCTTCAGCTATCCAGTACATGGCTATGTCACAGAGCTTGGAGGTGGTACGTATCTTGTACAAAAATACATGATACTAATCTTTAGAGTGGCCAGAATTCAGGAAAAAAATGAGAACATAGGTAGATAGCAGGTGTTGCCCATGGATAAGGCAAGCCTCAGTCCATTCATTAATTGGGAAGGATGCATACTGGGAAGTTTTCTACTAGACAGGACACACCCAATGAGCTATTTTCTTTTCTAATATCTACAAAGAAAAACACAGTGGGATACACAGACACAGAAACAGTCTCCTTGTCAAATGACTTACTAGAAACAGTCCACTCCATACCAAACAAACCTCCTTTTTTACCTATTCTCAGATCATGAGAAAAAACCACAAACACAAACCAACACCCACAAATGCACCTCCTTCTTCCAAGTAGGTCTGTGACTATCTGGAGTGTCCTCTGACTGGTAGGACATACGATGTAACCCAGAAATGGCCTTTCTGTCTCAGATCTGGTCTCCTTCGTCAAATCTGTGAATTTGTAAGGAGGCAGTGGTGAGCCAATTCCTATGCTCTCAGGAAAGACCCCTCTTCAGAGCTTTCTTGGTATTTGGCAACCCTTACATCAGTAGGTACCAAGAAAGACTGACTCTGTCCTTGGTAAATCCAAAGAAATGAGCCCACTGTGACTGCGACTGGGACTGGCTCAGGGTGCCTGGCTTCCTGGATCACAAAATTCAGAGACCTCCATCACCAAGGAAGTGAGGTGAGGTCACTACCTTCAGAAAATGAATGAGGTCACTGTCTTGGCCACCACTTTGTCCTAACAGTTTCTTCCTATTGTCTCCTGACATGGAGGCTGCCCTACTTCCTGTGATACTTTCACATGTTAGAATGGTATAGAAACCATAGTCACCTGGGAACAGCTCTCCACACAGGCCTGGTTTGGTCCATCTTCCCTACATTAAGAATTGAGAGGCTGACTCAGACACATCCTTTCATCCTGACCATGTTGTTTGCCATGGAATATGACTTTTGTTCTCTCAGGTCCTTCATAGCTGCCTGCATCTTCTCCAGGGATAATTTCTGCATGGATTTTGAGGTACTCAGCAGGTGGAAGATCTCCTAACTTCCTGTATTGTAATACCAACTTTGTCCCTGCTCTTCTGTAAAGTGAGATTGAGGGAATATTGTATGGTCAGGGTTAATAGCATGTTCGATTTGGGTTGGAAATCATTCTGCTGGATGAATAATTGTATTGGGAACCAGCGATATTTATAAGAATATAGAGGGAAAACATAAGTATGAAAACAGAAATCTAGGTAATATTTGAAGCCCAGAAGGATTTGGACCCTTGATTGGGATCCTTAGCTTGAGTTATGTTTTGCACCGAGGTCTCAGTTAAATTGATATACAATGGCATAAGACCCTGTACCTCAGATGATTAAATGTAGAAGAGAACATCCAGTCAAAAAGGGATTGTGTGTAGGATTAGGAAGATAGTCAGTAGGTTTAGGAGGAAGAGTGAGTCTAGGATTTGGACCAAATGTTCTTTAGCAATAGGGTTTTGGTTAGAGAGTGAATATAAATGACACCATATGTGAAGAGTCATTAGGAAATCTGGCAAAGTATAACATGATAGGATTAGAGATTTTCAACAGGGTTGAGGTTGAATACATAATCTTAAGAAGAAACCAATTTGTAGTCACCAATAAGATTGACATTTGAGAGCATTAGGCAACCTGGACATGGATATATTTAGTAATCCATGTTCACATTCCATTGAGGCTTTGGTACAATCATAAGGGTGACCTTCGCATTTTGTGTCCAAAATATTACTGTGATAATATGTATATGAAGATCAGGTGACATGAGTATTTCTTCCACCATTTCTGGGGGAAATATTTTGAAAAGATATAAATTAGTACTGGGGATACTAATAGGGTTACCCTGTGTTCATGAATATAGAGATGATGCATTAATAGACCATAATGTGAATAAATTATATGACTGGTTCCAAATTTAAATAATGGATTGTATTGATATCTGAAAAAATAGAAGAAATCATTTATTGATATACATACATTCATTCCAACCACTTACATATCTAATGGTTATCTTAGGGTTACCGTTTATCATGAATAGTGAATGAGTTTTGCTTCAAAAATGATTATGGAATCGAAAATAATGTGTTTAGAAAGAAGTCTAGTGAAAAGACGAGTCAAGAAACATGGAGAAATATAAGTGTTCTGAAGGAGGAAGTGATTGAAAGTGAACCAAATGTTTATAAATTTGTGAATTTGTGAATGAAAGGATATATTTTATGATGTCTATAAACTGAAGAAATAATAACGTACCAGGTTTGAATAAAAATGAACTTTAATAAACACATCACATCCAATAGGAATCTACTTGCATTGATGTTAAACTTGGTCAGTTACTGTAGAAATATTACGATTTGTAAGCACCCTTCCCTGAAGTTAGTTTTCAGTACTAGGAAACAAATATGTATTTCAGTGGATGTATATTTCTGAGAATAAACTTGTTAAAAGTTGATTATAAATCCACATATATGAATATGAATGAATTCAGGCGGTGTATAAGAAGACACATATATTTCATATTTTGGTAAATCTGGAGAATATATATATATATATAGACACACAAACACACACACATTATAATGTAGCAATATATATGCCAATTGAAATTCATCATGAAAAATAACTCATCCGCATATCCCAAAATATTCATTTTACTGAACAGTAATATATGTATAGTGTTGTTCATCTAGGAAGCTCACTCATGGGTTGAATTTTCTGTTAAAACAGCGTTTAGGAGGAGTGATCTCTTCTCACAATTTGTATCTGCCAATTCAGCCACCTCACAAGAATGTACATGTGAAACCAGGTAGGATTCTATTTGTGCATATAAAAATACATTTGCTTAATAGGCTACAGAGAAAGGGAGACAGGAATTCACATATTTCTTAACTTTAAAAACACATGGAGAATTATTTCAACAAATAATTGACTAGATTTATAACTCCTACCTTATATCATGCAAAAGGTAAGTCCAACGATACACCATGCTTCCTCTGAAATGCTTGTATTTCTATTCTGTTTGGGTTATTTTTCTCCATTAAATTAGGATTAGTAGTCAGAGTTTAGTAGGGTATGGGTTAGTGTCAGGGATTCAGTATTTCAAACAGAAAATTGTAAAATGAATCCAATGTTTATGCAAATATGTGCTAAACAAAATCTTTTCTCTCTCATCCAGAACAATGACTTGACATTCCCTTCGCCCCAAGTAAGTCAGAATTAGAGGAGAAGAGTTAGAAAATCTGTGAATATATATTTAGAATGGAAAATGCTCAGGAGTTCACAACCTTGGAGTTGATAGAGCAGTTTCCAAAAGTAAGTGACATGGTAAACACTCCACAAACATGGAGATCTGCTGGCCTAAACACTTCTTGAGAAATTGCCTCTGAGCTTGGGCACTTGAAATATATGTTGTTTTCAGGAGCTTTAACTTCCGATGTAGTGAGACCATCAAAGCTAGGTCTGCATCTATGTGACCAGGAGGACATGGTTTCTTATTTTCCAATGAACATGAGGCAGCAGTGCTAAATTCTCTCTTTGTAGCTAAATTGTGGCCACTGGGGCTAAGTGTCTCCCCATGTGGACTGTGAAGCCATTTGGTCATCCTCGACTTTTCGTTTTGTTTCTTGCTGCTGCACTGGGAGTTTGGTATTTGCTTCACGAAATACAAGGAGTTCAAGTGGGACACAGTGCTGGAGGGAGTTCTGTCACGTGTGGTGGGTCAGTGTCTGCATGAGAATGCACCAACTAGGCTTCTATCCCACATAGCTTGCCCCTTGACCATAGCAACCTGATTCTAAACATTGCCGTGAAAAATCTCCATATAACAAGATGCCTTTATATAGAAGGGTCTGCTGGCTGCACCGTGTCTGTCTCAAGGCATTTGAAAGTCAATGGCAGATCCACATGGCCCCACCAGAGATGTTTTATCACACACCTGCACACCACTGCTCTAGGCCCACTACTCAGCAGGCTCCAACTTACTGGCATCTCTGTTCTACACGATTTTCATGATACCTAGTCAATCAAGGCACTGTCTGGTATACTCATGATCAGCAACAGGACATCCAATGGTTCTCCAGTGCCACCTGGTCATGAGAATTTCTAAAATTTTATGGTATTTATCTAACTATTTTTCACAGATGAAGTTGTTGGTACTGTGGGTTTCAATTCATTCAGGATCCATTAAATGTTGAGGAAGCTCATTTTAATGAAGGATCTGGAGATCTCTCACAGGCAAGGCTTCCCAAAGAGTGGCCAAATTGTCACATGAAGCCAGGCCCATTGAGGTCTACAATGTGAGGTCATGTGTGTTTTGACTCTCAACGATGGCTGCCAAGTCTTTCAGAATAAAACCTGTGATATCCTAGCTGAGATTCCCAGTGCTCTCTGGAAAGCCTCCCTGGGCCTAGACCTCAGTTTCCAAGGGCGACTCTCATGTGTGGCCTCCTGAAATCCCAACAACATTCATGGCAATACTTCTCTGATGTTAGTTCCAAATCTCATTCTCTAAGGGGAATCACATCAGAGTTCAAGCCCAGGTGGACCCAGTCATCTCTTCCACCTACCACACAAATGACCACAATTAAAACCAAAACACTCCCACATGGTTCTCATCTTCTTCCATATAGACACACATCATAACCTGTGGATGGAGTTTTCCATGAGGGGCACAGCCAAACCAGTGCCCAAAATAAGCTCCCTTTCCCCTCATTTGCCTAACGTCAGGGTGGATTGGACATGCTTCCTGTGAACCAGGAGTGATCAAATAGGCCTGCCGTAAATGCTCCACTTCTCCACTTTGAGGCCTTCTTACTGTGGGGATTATATTCTTCTTTTTCTAAATTTTTTTGGAAATTTAATTGGAAAGTTAAAAAAATTGCTTTGCAGAATGTTAAATTTCTAATGGCAAAGCCTTCACCTTGTTTGTGAAGGAAACCTTGATGCCTTGCCAATCTGGTAACATGGAGACACTCAAAATTTTCTTTTACATACTACATGGATGAATGGCTACAGCTCATAGTTTTTTAAAACTGAAAGGCAGATACCAGCAAGTAAGATAACAAATAAAAGACAATTTTATTAAAAAATAAAGTTGTTAAATGACTCAAATATTGGAAATTCAATTCTTTTTATTTTTGGTTGTTCAAAACATTATAAAACTCATGATATATCATCTTTCATACATTTGACTCAATTGGGTTATGAACTCCAATTTTTACCCCAAATACAAATCGCAGAATCACATCAGTTACACACTCACGTTTTTACATAATAGCATACTAGTTATTGTTGTATTCTGCTACCTTTCCTATCCCCTACTATTCCCCCTCCCCTCCCATCTTCCCTCTCTACCTCATCTGCTGTTGTTTAATTCTCTCCCTTGTTTCCCCCTCTTTAGCCTCACAACCTCTTATATGTAATTTTGTGTAACATTGAGTAGTCTCCTACCATTTCCATATGCTTTTCCTTCTCTCTCCCTTTCTCTCCCCCCACTCATCTCTGTTTAGTTTTAATATTTTTTTTAATATTTTTCTCATGTTCTTCCTCCCTGTTCTGTTCTTATTTGCTCTCTCTATATAAAAGGAAACATTTGGCATTTGTTTTTTAAGGATTGGATAGATTTGCTTAGCATAATCTATTCTAATGCCATTCATTTCCCTGCAAATTCTATGATTTTGTCATTTTTCAGTGCTGTGTAATACTCCATTGTGGATAGATGCCACATTTTTATTATCCATTCGTCTATTGAAGGGCATCTAGGTTGGTTCCAAAGTCTAGCTATTTTGAATTGTGCCGCTATGATCATCGATGTGGCAGTATCCTTATACTGCTCTCTATTAAGATCCTCAGGGAAGAGTCTGAGAAGGGCGATATCTCGGTCCAATGGTGGTTCCATTCCCAGCTTTCCCAGGAATCTCCATACTGCTTTCCATATTGTACTCACCAATTTGCAGTCCCACAAGCAGTGTACAAGTGTACCCTTTACCCCACATCCTCACCAACACTTATTGTTGTTCGACGTCATAATGGCTACCAATCTTACTGGAGTGAGATGGTATCTTAGGGTGGTTTTGATTGCATTTCTCTGACTGCTAGAGATGGTGAGCATTTTTTCATGTACTTGTTGATTGATTGTATGTCCTCCTCTGTGAAGTGTCTGTTAAGATCCTTGGCCCATTTGTTGATTGGGTTATTTGTTATCTCATTGTTTAATTTTTTTGAGTTCTTTGTATATTCTAGATATTAGGGCTCTATCTGAAGTGTAAGGGGTAAAAATTTGTTCCCAGGATGTAGGCTCTCTATTTACCTCTCTTATTTTTTCTCTTGCTGAGAAAGATCTCTTTAGATTAAGTAAGTCCCATTTGTTTATTCTTTTTATTAACTCTTGGGCTATGGGTTTCCTATTAAGGAATTTGGAGCCCAACCCCACAGTATGTACATCGTAGCCAACTTTTTCTTCTATCAGACGCAGTGTCTCTGATTTTATATCTGGCTCCTTGATCCATTTTGAGTTAACTTTTGTGCATTGTGAGAGAAAGGGATTCAGTTTCATTTTGTTGCATATGAATTTCCAGTTGTCCCTGCACCATTTGTTGAATATGCTATTCTTCTTCCATTGCATGCTTTTAGGCCCTTTTTCAAATATAAGAAAGTTGTAATTTTGTGGATTTGTCTCTGTGTCCTCTATTCTGTAACATTGGTCCATCTGCCTGTTTTGATACCAGTACCACACTGTTTTTGTTACTATTGCTTTGTAGTACAGTTTGAACTCTGGATTCACACTTCCTGCTTAGAATTGCTTTCGCTATTCTGGGTCTTTTGTTTTTCCATATGAAATTCATGATTACTTTATCTATTTCTACAAGAAATGCCATTGGGTTTTTGATTGGCATCGCATTAAACCTGTAGAGAACTTTGGGTAATATCGCCATTTTGATGATGTTATTTCTGCCTATCCATGTACAGGGCATACTTTTCCATCCTCTAACATCTTCTTCTATCTCTCTCTTTAGGGTTCTGTAGATTTCATTGCATAAATCTTTCACCTCTTTGGTTAGGTTGATTCCCAAGTTTTTTATTTTCTTTGAGTATACTGTAAAAGGAGTGGTTTTCCTCATTTAAATTTCAGAAGTTTTGTTGCTGATATACAGGAATGCCTTAGATTAATGCGTGTTGATTTTATATCCTGCCACTTTGCTGAATTCATTTACTAACTCTAGCAGTTTCCTTGTAGACCCTCTTGGGTCTGTTAAATATATTATCATGTCATCCAAAAATAGCGATAATTTAAGTTCTTCTTTTCCTATTTTTAAGTCTTTAATTTCTTTTGTCTGTCTAATTGCTCTGGCTAGTATTTCAAGAACTAAATCGAATAGAAGTGGTGATAGATGGCATCCCTGTCTTGTTCCAGATTTTAAAGGGAATGCCTTCAGTTTTTCTCCATTTACGATGATGCTAGCCTGAGGTTTAGCATATTTAGCTTTTACAATGTTGAGATAAGTTCCTGTTATTCCTAGTTTTTATAGAGTTTTAAACATAAAGGGATGCTGTACTTTGTAGAATGCTTTTTCTGCATCTATCGAGATGATCATATGGTTCTTCTCTTTAAGTCTATTGATGTGGTGAATAGTATTTATTGATTTCCGTATATTGAACCAGCCTTGCATCCCTGGGATGAATCCCTCTTGATCATGATGCACAATTTTTTTATGTGCTTTTGTATTTGATTTGCCAGGATTTTATTGAGAATTTTTGCATCCAAGTTTATTAGAGATATTGGTCTGTAGTTTTCTTTCTTTGAAGTGTCTTCGTCTGGTTTTGGAATCAGGGTGATGTTGGCCTCATAGAATGAATTTGGAAGAACTCCTTCTTTTTCTATTTTTTGAAATAGCTTGAAAAGTATTGGTATTAATTCATCTTTGAACGTTTTGTAGAACTCTGCTGTATAACCATCTGGTCCAGGGTTTTTTTTGGTATGTAGTCATTTGAAGGTTTCTTCTGTTTCTTCCTTTGTTATTGGTCTATTTAAATTTTGTGTGTCTTCCGGACTCAATCTGGGCAGATCATATGACATAAGAAATTTATCGATATCTTCATTATCTTCTGTTTTATTGGAATATATGTTTTCAAAATACTTTCGAATTATCTTCTGTATTTCTGTAGTGTCTGTTGTGATATTGCCTTTTTTATCCCATATGTTAGTAATTTGAGTTCTCTCTCTGCTTCTCTTCATTAGCATGGCTAAGGGCCTGTCGATATAATTTATTTTCAAAGAACCAACTTTTATTTGTTCAATTTTTTTGTTTCAATTTTGTTGATTTCTCCTCTAATTTTAATTATTTCTTGTCTTCTACTACATTTGTTGTTTTGCTCTTTTTTTTCTAGGTTTTTGAGATGTAGTGTGAGATCATTTATTTGTTGTTTTTTTTCTTTTTTTGAGGAAAGAATTCCAAGAAATGAATTTCCCTCTTAAAACTGCTTTCATTGTTTCCCACAGAATCCGGTATGTTGTGTCTGTATTTTCATTTGTATCTAAGAGATTTTTTATCTCCTCCTTTATGTCTTCTGTAACCCATTGATAATTCAGTAACATATTGTTCATTTTCCATGTGATGTAGAATTTTTCCTTCCTTCTTCAATCATTAATTTCAAGTTTCATTCCATTATGATCAGATATGGTGCATGGTATTATCTCCATACTTTTATATTTATTAAGAGTTTCCATATGGCATAATATATGGTCTATATTTGAGTAGGACCAATGTGCTGCTGAGAAGAACATGTATCCAGTTTAGGATGTTTGATATATTCTATATATTTTGGTTAAGTCTAGGTTATTGATTGTGCTATTGAGTTCTATAGTTTCTTAATTCAGATTTTCTCTAGAGGATCTATCCAATGGCGAGGGTTGTGTGCTGAAGTCACCCGTAATTATTGTGCTATAGCCGATATGACTCTTGAACTTGAGGAGAGTTTGTTTTATGACTTGGCACCACCATTGTTTGGTGCATATAAATTGATAATTGTTATGTCTTGTTGGTGAATGTTGCCTCTTAACAGTATATAGTGTCCTTCTTTATCACTTTTGATTAACTTAGGTTTTAAGTTGATTTTATTCGATATGACTATGGCCACTCCTTCTTGCTTCCGAGGGCCAACAATGGCTGTGAAGTCTTTCAGAATAAAATCATGTGATTTCCTGGCTGAGATTCCCATTGCTCTGTGGAAAGCCACCTTGGGCCTAGATCTCAGTTTGAAAGGGTGACAATCATGCGTGGCCTCCTAAAAACCAACACAATTCATATCAATACTTCTATGAGGTACATTCCAGAACTCAGGCTCTAAGGGGAATCACACCAGAGTTCAAGCCCAGGTGGGCCAAGTCATGTTTTTCAACCCCCACACAAATGACCACAATTAAAACAAAAAAACTACCACATGGCCCTCATCTTCGTCCATAAAGACCCTCATTAAAAGTTCTGGATGGAAGTTTCCATGAGGGTTGCAACTAAAGACAGTTTTCAGAATAAGCTCCCTTGCCTCTAATTTCCCTAAAGTCAGGGTGGCCTGGACACCCTTCCTGTGAACCAGGAGTGATCAAAAAGGCCTGCCATTAATTCCGCTTTGTTTCTATAATTTGAGGCTTAATGAATGTCAGGTATAGATTTTTTTATGTGATTTTGAGTCATGAGAAAACCCAAGCACATCTGCAGAGCATTCAAGAATTCATTTGACAAAGAGGATCCCTATTCTCACTTGAAGGGTTTCAGGAACCTAACAGAGAAAGGCAAGAATCTTCATCCACAATGACTGCTCTTTTTGCCATTTTGGTTTTGAATGCACACATGGGATCTTTCTTTAGATCCATCAGGTGCTGAGAATCGAAGCCACAGCCTCACACAGGGCCAAGAGGCAGATTCAGACAAATCCCTTTCCAAAGCAATTAAGCAAAGAGCCACAGGTGATGCCCATTTATTTCCATTTGAAATTTTTTTCTTCAGGCTTCACAAAGGGGTGGCCTGAGGCAAAGACCTTCCTGACATTCAGGGCAACAGAACCTTGATTGGTATACTGAGCTTGAATTATGTTCTGCACCGAGGTCTCAGATAAATCGATATACATTGGCATAGGACCGTGTACCTCGGATGATTGAATGTAGAAGAGAACATCCAGTCAAAAAGGGATAGTCTGTAGGATTAGGAAGATAGTCAGTAGGTTTAGGAAGAAGAGTGAGACTAGGAGTTGGACCAAAAGTTCTTTAGCAATAGGGTTTCAGTTAGAGAGTGAATGTAAATGTCAGCACATCTGAAGAGAAAGTCACAATGATGAACAGGGAAAAATATGTAGGAAAGCAGATATCAATAGAAAGATTAGGAAATCAGGCAAAGTATAAAGTGAGTGATAAGATTAGACATTTTCAACAGGCTTGAGGTTGAATATATAATCTTAGGAAAAAACAAATATGTAGTAATCGATAGGATTGACATTTGAGAGCATTAGGCACCCTGGACATGGATGTTTTTAGTAATCCATGGTCACTTTCCATTTAGGCTTTGGTACAATCATATGTGTGACCTTTGCATTTTTGTCCAGAATACTACCGTGATAAAATTTATATGTTGATAAGATGACATGAGTATTTCTTCCACCATTATGGGGAGTAATATTCTGGAAACTTATAAATTAGTACTGGTGATACAAATAGGTGTACCTTGTGTTGATCATTATTGAGATGTTGCATGAATAGACCAGATTGTGAATAAAGTATATAACTGGTTCCAACTTTAAATAATGGATTGAGTTTGCATCTGAAAATATATTGGAAATCTTATATTGATACATATACAATCATTCCAACCAGTTATATATGTAATGGTAATATTAGGGTTACCGTTTATCGTGAAGAGTGAGTATTGCTTCAAAAATGATTATGGAATCAAAAATAATGTGTTTAGAAAGAAGTCTAGTGAAAAGACCAGTAAAGAAACATGGAGGAATACATGTGTTCTGAAGTAGTAAGTAAATGAGAGTGAACCAAATGCCTATAATTTTGTGAAGTTGTGGTTGAAAAAATATATCCTATGATGTCCATATACTGAAAAAATAGTAATGTACCAGTGTTGAGTAAAAATGAACTTCAAAATACACATCATGTCCCATAGCAATCTACTTGCATTGATGTTAAACTGGGTCAGGTACTGTAGAAATATTAGGATTTGTATGCACCACCTACTGAACTTAGTATTCAGTAGTAGGAAACCAATATGTATTACAGGTGTATAAATATTGCTGAAAATAATCTTGTAAAAATTGGATTTTGAACCCACATACATGAATATAAATGAATTTAGGGAGTGTATAATAAGATACATATTTTTCATATTTTTTTAAAATCTGGAGAATATATATACATATATATATATAATATATATATATTATATATATATATATACATATATATACATATATAATATATATATATGTATATATATACACATATATATTTTTTTTCCAGATTTAAAAAAAAATACATACACACACACACACACACACACACACATTAATATTTAGCAATATATATGCCAATCGAAATTCATCATGAAATATAATTCATCCACATTTCCAAAAATATTCATTTTACTGAACATGGATTTATGTATAGTGTTTTTCACTAGGAAGCTCACCCATAGGTTGAATTTTCAGTCCCATCATTATTTAGGGAGAGTCATCTGTTCTCACAATTTTATATTCCAAAATCAGGGAGCTCACAAGAATGTCCGTGTGATACCAGGTAGGATATTATATATATATATGTATAAAAAAATACATGTGCTGAATAGGATACAGAGAAAGGGAGACAGGAATTTATATATGTGATAATTTTAAAAAATCATGGAGACATATTACAATGAAAAGTTGACTAGATTTAAAACACATACTCTTGATAATGCAGAAGGCAAATTGAAGTATACACCATGCTTCCTATGAAAGGCCTGTATTTCTATTCGGTTAGGTTTCTTTCTCTCCATGATATTAGGATTAGTAGTCAGAGTCTAGTAGGGTATGGGTTAGTGTCAGGGATTCAGTATTTCAAATGGAAAAAAGGAAAATGAATCTAATGTGTATGCAAAAATGTGATACACAAAAATCTTCCCTCTCTCATCCAGAACAATGCCTTGACATAACCATCGCTAAAAGTAAGACACAATTAGAGGAGAGGAGTGAGAAAATCTGAATATATATGTGGAATGGAAAATGCTCAGGAGTTCACAACACTGGAGGTGGTAGAACAGTTTCCAAAAGTAAGGGAGAGGGTAAACAATCCAGAAACATGGAGCTGTGCTGGCCTTGAGACTTCTTGAGAAACTTCCTCTGAGGTTGGGAACAAGAAATATATGTAATTGTTAGGAGATTTAGCTTCGTTTGTAGTGACACCATGAAATCTGGGTCTGCATCTCTATGACCTGGAGCACATGGTCCTTATTTTCTAATGAACATGAGGGAGCAGTTCTGAATTCTCTCTTTGTAGGTAAACTGTGGCCACTGGGAGCTAAGTGTCTTTCCGTGTGGACTGTGAAGCCATTTGGTGATCCTCCACTTTCTAGGGTGTTTCTTACTGCTGCACTGGGAGTTTGGTATTTGCTTCACGAAATACAAGGAGTTCAACTGGGACAAAATGCTGGAGGGAGTTCTGTCATGTGTGGTTGGTCAGGGACGCAAAGAGAATGTACGAACCAGGCTTCTATCCTACATAGCTTTCCCCTTGACTATAGCAACCTGATTCTGAACATTGCCCTGAAACCTCTCCATATGACAAGATGCCTTTACATATAAAGGTCTCCTGCCTGCACCATGTCAGTCGCAAGTCTTTCGAAGCCAATGGAAGATCCAGGTGGTCCTACCAAAAATATTTATTTACACACCTACAGTCCACTTCTCTACGCCCACTATTCATTAGGCTCCAAATTACTGGCATCTCTGTTCTACACCATTTTCACGAAAACCAGTCAATCAAGGCACTCTTTGGTACACTCATGATCAGCAACAGGAAATCCAAAGTTTATCCAGTGCCACCTGGTCATGGGAATTTCAAAAATTTTATGGTATTAATCTAGTCATTTTTCAAAAATGAAGTTAGAGGCACTGTGGGTTTCAATTAATTCAGGAACGATTAAATGGTGAGGAAGCTCATTTCAATGAAAGCTCTGGAGAACACTCACAGAAAAGCCTTCCAAAAGACTGGCCAAAAGGTCACATGAATCCAGACACATTGAGGTGTACAATGTGAGGTCCATATGTGTTTGGACTCTCAACTAGGGCTGCCAAGTCTTTTAGAATTAAATCATGTGATATCCTGGCTCAGAATCCCCGAGCTCTGTGGAAAGCCATCCTGGGCCTAGATCTCAGTTTCCAAAGGCGATTCTCACGTGTGGCCTAGTAAAATCCCAAGAGAACTCACGACAATACTTCTCTGAGGTCAGATCCAGAACTCATTCTTTAAGGGGAATCACACCAGAGTTCAAGCCCAGGTGATCCCAGTCATCTTTTCCAACTACCACACAAATTACCACAATTAAAACAAGAACACTCCCATATGGCCCTCATCTTCTTTCATATTGACACTCATCATAATTTTGCTGGAGGTTTCCATGAGGGGAGCAGACCAAGACAGTGTTCAAAATAAGCTCCTTTGACCCTCATTTGCCTATAGTAAATGTGGCCTGGACACCCATCCTGTGAACCAGGAGTGATCAAATAGGCCTGCCATTAATACCTCTCCAATTCTCCAATTTGAGGCCTACTGACTGTTTGGTTTAGATTCTTTATGTGAATTTTAGTCATGAAATAACCAAGCACCTATGGGCTAGCCTCTGCAGGTTTTGAAGAACTCATTTGACCCAAAGGATCCCTATTTTCACTTGATGGAGTTCAGGAACCTTACAGAGGAAGTCGAGAGACTTCATCCCAATGGCTGCTCTTTCTGCCATTTTTCCTTTGCATGCAAACATGGGAACTTTCTTTAGATCCATCAGGTGCTGAGAATCTAAGCCTCAGCCACACACAGGGCCAGGGGGCTGATTCAGTCACATCCCTTTTCAAAGCACTTAAGAAAAGAGCCACAGGTATGCCCAATCATTTCCACTTGAAAACTGTTTTCTTCAGGCTTCACAAAGGGGATGGCCAGATGCAAAGAACTTCCTGACATTCAGGGCAACAGAACAATAGGTAAGCAAAAGGCCCAAAGCAGGTTTCTCCTCTGAGACTTTCCTCGTCACACTGATATCTGAGTTTTCTGAGATGCTCGCCATCACCTACAGCTATCCAGTACATGGCCATGTCACAGAGCTTGGAGGTGGTACATATCTTGGACACAAAACCATCGGCCTATTCTTGAGATTGCCCGGAATTCAGGACGAAAATAGAAACTTAGGAAGGTAGCAGGTGTTGCTCATCGATAAGGTAAGCTACAGTCCATTCATAAACGGGGCAATATGAATGCTGAGAAGCTTTCTACTAGACACGACACATCCATTGATGAATTCTCTTTTCTAATGTCTACAACCACGGAAACAGTGGAATACACAGACATAGAAACACTCGCCCTGTGAAAAGACTTTCTAGAAACAGTCCACTTCAAATGAAACAAACCGACTGTCCTACCTATTCTCAGAAAGTGAGACAAAACCACAAACCCACAACCACACCCACAAAGGCACCTCCTTCCCCTAAGTAGGTCTTTGACTATCCAGAGTGTCCTCTGACTTGTAGGCCATAATACGTTCCCCCGAAATGGCCTGTCCTGTCTCAGATCTGGTCTCCTTGGCAAACTCTCTGAACTTCTCAGGAGCCAACGGTGAGCCACTAACGACTTTCTCAAGAAAAGCCCCGCTTCCGAGCTTTCCTGGCATTTGGCCTTCTCACGTCTGAAGGTACCAAGAAAGACTGATTGCATTTAGTAAATCCAAACAAGTGAGACAATAGGGACTGGGACTGCGACTGGCTCTGGGTGCCTGGCTTCCTGGATCCAAAGTTCAGAGAGTTCCATCACCATGGAAGTGAGGTGAGGTCACTTCCTTCCTGAACTGAATGAGGTCCCTGTCTTGGCAACCACTTTGTCTTAACTGTTACTTCCAAGGGTCCCATGAGATTGAGGCTGCCCCTACTTCCTGTGACACTTTCACAAGTTAGAATGGTATATCAACCATAGGCACCCAGGAATAGATCTCCACACAGGCCTGTTTTGGTCCATGTTCTCTACATTAAGAAGAGAATCTGATTCAGACACAACCTTTTATCCTGACCGGGTTGTTTGCCATGGAAGATGACTTTTGGTCTCTCAGGTCCTTCATAGCTGCCTACATCTTCTCCAAGGATCATTTCTGCATGGGCCTTTGAGGTTATCAGCAGGTGGAAGTTTCCCTACGTTTCTGTATTGTAAAATCAACTCTTTCCCTGCTCTTCTATAAAGTTAGATTGAGGGAATAGTGTATGATTATGGTTAAAAACATGTTTGATTTGGGTTAGAAATCATTGTGCTGGATGAATAATGGTATTGGGAACCTGCTATGTGTATAAGAATATATAGGTGTAATATATGTATGAAAAAAGAAATCTAAGTATGATTTGAAGGCCAGAAGGTCATTGGGCCCTTGATTGGGATACGCAGCATTGAATTACGTTCTGCAGAGATGTCTCAGATAAATCGATATACAATGGCATAGGACCTTGTACTTTGCATGAATTAATGTAGAAGGAACATCCAGTCAAAAAGGGATAGTCGGTAGTGAAAGGTTAATAAAATAGGTACTTGCTATTTCCTGTTTTTCTGTATGCTTAAAAAAACACTGTTGAAATCTTGAGAAATGTTTGCTAATCTTGTTCTAGAATGTACTGTTCCCAACTGCCAAACTGCAGAATGTACTGCCTCACTCGGTGTCACGCGAACCGCCCACTCACCCTTACACATCAGTAAACTTCCCTCCCTTCCCTCTCCAAGGAATGTATGTAAGCTCTGCATAAGCTGTTCTCAGAGCTCTCTGATCTATTTAAGTTAGCTGTGAGCCCCAGCAAGCTGGACCCAAAATAACCCTTTGCTGTTGCATGAGACAGTCTCATGGTAGTCTCTTCCTCCAACACTCACCTGACCTTTACATATTGAGGTTCCACCGAGTTCCGGCAGTGGCGGATGAGAGACCCCAACGGGCTCCTCTCGGAGCAAGTAAGGCGCCTCTTTCTGGTTTCAGGTGTCATGTTAGGGCTTGGCAAAATTGCTGGCGACGAAGAGCCTGGGGTCTCTCCGACGGTGGCTGAGAGACGTGTCACAGAGACATAGGGCACCTCCCTGGGGGACCCCGCAGAGGACTCGGAGAATCAAGGAACAATAGCTTCATCGACTCAGTGATATTTTCTTTTAGATTCGGTATTGCCATCCTATCGGGTTTTGCCGGCTACGCATTCCTGGTCTCAGTGTTGGATGTCCATTGCCTGTCTTTATGGTCTTGTCTTATCCGTGTCATGTGTCTTTGCTTTTAATGTTTGTGTACCTTTCATTATGGGACAGAGCACTTCAATGCCTCTGTCCCTGACCCTTGATCACTGAACCAAAGTCCGCTTAAGGGCTCAGAATCTTTCTTTTTTTAGTAAAACGCTGGACCTGGCAGACTCTCTGTGCCTCAGAATGGCCCATCTTTGGAGTCGTATGGCCCCAAGAAAGATCTTTCTACTTCCCACTAATTTAAAAAGTCAGAGATATTGTCTTTCAGCCAGGGCCACACAGCCATCCTGATCAACAGCCATATATCTTAACTTTGCAGGACCTCTGCAAATCTCCTCCTCCATGGGTGAAGCCTTTCCTTGCCCATGCCTCTGCTCATACTCCTTCCCACATGATCTCTCAAACCCTCACCTCTTCCTCCTCCTCCACCCTCTGTTTTCCCTGAGTCACAAGATTTGACTCTACTGGACTCTTCCTCCTCTCCTTATCCCCTGCCCTCGTCCCCTAACACACAACACACTCTAAGTGATTCCCCTGCTGCTGACTAAGCCTCTCTACCATTGGAGGAAGCGAAGCTGGTAATAGGATCTGATAATGGACCGATGTTCATGGCCCAGGTAAGTCAGGGCTTAGCCAGGAACCTGGGGATTAATTGGAAGTTATATTGTGCTTATAGACCCCAGAGTTCAGGACAAGTAGAAAGAATGAATAGAACCATTGAAGAGACCTTAACGAAATTAAGCTTAGAGACCAGCATAAAAGATTGGACTGTGCTCCTGACTTATGCAATGTTTCATGCAAGAAAAAATCCTTCTGTTTCTTTGAGTAACCTTACCCCCTGAGAAATTCTCTATGGTGGCCCTCGTCCAGTAAGGGTCCTAAGCCCAACTGTAAGACCTAAGGATCCTTTCCACACCCTCTTGCTTGACAGACTTAAAGCTCTTGAAAGAACTCAGTGATACCTGTGAAAATAGCTGCCCACTGCGTAACAAACTGTGTACCAGGGGATTCCACATCCATATCAAATAAGAGACTTCATGTATGTAAGATGACATCAGGTGTCATCCCTGGAACCCAGCTGGAAAGGACCATACCAGGCTACTTATAACACCTACAGTGGTAAAGGTATACAGAATCACTTTTTGGATCCATGCCTCTCATCTCAAGCCTGCTCCTTGTCCAGAATCTTTCTGGAAACTGGAAAAGACTGGTAACAGTTTCAAATTGTGTATTCGCCATGTGGATAAGGTTATATACTCTCCTCTTGGCCACAAGTAGTCCTAACCCTCATCAGCCTTTTAAGCAGCGATGGCTGATCACAAATCCTACTGGAAAAGTGTATAATCTATCTCACATACATCCCCCTTAGGGACCTGGTGGCCATCTCTCCACCCAGACATTTGTCAGCTGGCCATAGTTTTTTTCTATTGGGATATCCCTGATGAAGAAAATCCGACTAAAATACCATTAAATCCCTTCTGTACCATAGATAATGGAAACAAACATTATGGATGTAGGGACACGCGAGCCAGATGCAGGTTGGCTAGCCTAGATTACTTGTTTGCCCGGGAAACTATCAAAGCCACAAACAGTAACGGCTGTGTGGGGGAAAAACTGACTTCTTCTGTATGTCATGGAGATGTGAGCATACAGAGGCTGCCTGATGGAACCCCAATACTTCATCAAATTCAGTACACAGCATTGGCCATATTACCAAGTAGACAACAGAAAAAGGATGGCCCCCAGAGGGGTCTCTAGATCCTCAAATTTTGCGTGACCTTTTTAACTTCTGCAAGTGCTCAAAAGGGTGAAAGGAGATTCCCCTATGTGGAAGCCCTTTCCTTCCTTCACTCACATCCTGAACTATGCTTCTCCAATAGATTTTTATCCTCAGCCTTCTGCTCCAGACTCTCTGCTGTCACTCCCACCTCAGCAACGTGATTTCTCCCCTCCAATTACTAGATCAGAATCCCAAACCTCCACCAGTTCTCAGACAATTGCCCGCTTGTGAGGTAGCAGGTAGTGAGGTACCCCTCCACCCACTCACTCCTCTCTCTTCCTGTCAGTGTTCACACCGGGTCCCACCAGGTCCTCTTTTCAGCTAACCCAAAGCTCAAACGAGCTGAGGAGAGCTCTCAGACCCTTATCCAAGATGTAATATAAATGGCCATTAAAGTTGCTTTGTCATCACTGAAAACAGGTTACTAAAATTTAAAGTCCCTCACAGGATTTTGGGATACTCACTCCCGTTTTCTGCTCTGCTCTACCTGTTCTACTGCTCAAGTTTTTTGCTAGGAAATTCCCAAACACCTTTCCAATTATTCATTTACATCTCTCTTTTTCCTCATTCTCAGATCCTCGGAGCTTCTCTCAGCCCCACCTTCCCCGTATTCCCCCTCTGTACCAGGCCCACAGAAAAGTCTTAAATGTCCTTCTCCAGAAGTCTTCACCATGGCTGACTTTAGAACTTTCAGCATAGAGTTTCTATAAAGAGTTCAATGTAGATAAACTTTCTCTTTTTGTATTCCCCTGTTATACTTGGCCACTGGCTAAAAAAACTCAGTACTTCTAAGCTAGACAACCCCTAACTAGTTTTTCATAAAATATGTGAACAAGTCCTCTGGCCTTCAGCTGGGGCTTCACAGAAATGGCCACATTTCTAAGATAAAGAAATTACCAACTGGGCTCCGTTGTAACAGCTGGCAGGGGGAAAATAAGAAAGGGAATAAAAAGCTCTCCTCCTCCCAGGTGTCCTTGAAAATTTAACTTGCCCAGAACAGAGGAAAAATCAGAAACATATACTGCTTTTTTGAACTTCTGCAGACTGTAAACTTCTGAGCCCCATCCCTTATATGTTGGGTACACAATTCTGAAACTACCTAAACTTGAGTTTCAGGGGCTTAATTGATTACAACAGAAGCAATGCCCTCTGAATCCAGTTGCAACAATATAGGACTGTTTCCCTGTCTTCAGTGCTATCTTAGGTGCCTTGCCTTGTCTGTCCCTACAACAGCATAATTCTATATACTTAAACATTGTTTATGTTTTCATGAAATGGTCAACAGATGTGATTATTTTGAAATGTTGCAGATGTTTCCCAGAAAGCTCTATCATGACGCAGGTTCGTTTGAAGATCAAATAGGGGGGGCATACAACCGGTTCCACTGGGAACTTGTATCCCTCACTTTAGCCATCCTATTAGGAATAGGAGTTGCTGCACGGGTGGGCATAGGAACCACTGCCATTGTCCATGGGACACAACAAATGACCCAATTAGAAGAAGCAATAGAGCAAAACTAAGATATTAGAAACCTCCATCAGAGCTTTGCATGAATCTTTAACCTCTCTCTCTGAAGTTGTTTTAAAGAACAGTTGAGGGTTGGACCTCCTCTTCATTAGAGAAGGGGGCCTTTGTGCTGCATTGAGGGAAGAATGTTGTTTTTATGCTGACCATACTGGAGTTGTAATAAAATCTATGAGTAAATTTAAAAGACACCTTGAAGAGCATCAACAAGAGAGAGAGGCCCAAAAAGGGTGGCTTGAGTCTTGGTTCACACACTCCTCCTGGTTAACTACGTTTTTATCAACCCTGGCCGGTCCAATAATAATCCTCATATTATTGCTAACTATAAAATCCTGTTTGCTCAACCGTGTAATTTCTTTTCTCCAGGCTCAAATTGGACGAGTTAAACTTATGGTAATACCCCACTAGCAGACATAGAATGTGACACCCTCCAATGATCATTTTTATGATTAAAAGTAGCCAGAAGAAGAAGTGGGGAATTAAAGGTTAATAAAATATGTACTTGTCACCTCTTGTTTTTCTGTATGCTTAACAAAACACTATTGAAATCTTGAGAAATGCTTGCAAATCTTGTTCCCAGAATGTTCTGTCCCCAACTGCCCAACTGCAGAATGTACTCCCTCACCCAGTTGAATGCAAACCACCCTCTCATCCTGACCCATCAATAAAATTCCCTCCCTGCCCTCTCCAGGGAAAGTATATAAGCTCTATTTAAGCTATTCTCAGGGCTATCTGCTCTATTCAAGTGATCTCTGAGCCCCAGCATGCTGGACACCCAAAAAACCCTTTGATGTTGCAAGAGATAGTCTGTTGGTGGTCTCCTCCTCTGAAGCTCGCCCCACATTTACTTGGATGATTGAATGTAGAAGAGAACATTCAGTCAAAAACGATAGTCTGTAGCATTAGGAAGATAGTCAGTACTTTTATGAAGAAGGGTGAGTATAGGAATTGGAAAAAAATTTCTTTAGCAATAGGGTTTCGATTAGAGAGTGAATGTAAATATCAGCACAGGTGAAGAGTCAGTCACAATGATGAACTGTTGAAAATATGTAGGAAAGCAGATATCAATAGAGACATTACAAAATCAGGCAAAGTATAAAGTGAGTGATAGGACTAGATATTTTGAACAGGGTTGAGTTTAAATATATAATCTTAGGAAGAAACAAATATGTAGTCACAATTAGGATTGACATTTGAGAGCATTAGGCAAATTTCAGGTGGATGAATATTTCTCAGAATAATCTTGTGAATAGTTGATTATAAATTCACATAATAAACATGAATGAATTTAGGGAGTGTATATAAGACACATATATTTCATATTTTGAAAAATCTGGAGAGTGTATATATATATATATATATATATATATATATATATATATATATACAAAACACACACACAGACAAAAAAGTAGCAAAATATATGTCAATCAAAATTCATTATAAAATATATATCATCCACAGATCTAAAAATATTAATTTTACTGAACATGGATTTTTGTATAATGCTTTTCAACTAGCAAGCTCAACCATAGGTTGAATATCCAATTCCAACAAGTTTAGTAGGAGTGATCTCTTCTAACAATTTGTATCTGCCAAGTCAGCCACCTCACAAGAATGTACGTGTGGTACCAGGTAGGAATCTATATGTGCATATAAGAATACAGAGAAAGGGAGACAGGAATTCACATATTTGTTAACCTTAAAAATACATGGACAACTATTTCAACAATAAATTGACTAGATTCATAACTCCAACTCTGTATCATGCAAAAGAAAAGTACAACAATACACCAGGCCTACTCTGAACTGCTTGCATTTCGATTTTGTTTGGGTTATTTTTCTCCATCATATTAGAATTAGTAGTCAGAGTCTGGTCGGGTATGGGTTAGAGTCAAGGATTCAGTATTTTGAATGGAAAATAGAAAACTGAATCCAATGTTTATGCAAATATATGCTACAGAAAATTCTTCCCACTCTCCTCCAGAACAATGCCTTGACATTACCTTCGCCCCAAGTAAGACACAATTAGAAGAGAAGAGTTAGAAAATCTGTGAATACCTATCAGGAATGGAAAATGCTCCAGATTTCACATCTTTGGAGGCGGTAGAGGAGTTTCCAAAAGTAAGGGACAGGGTAAACACTCCACAAATATGGAGCTCTGCTGGCCTAAAGACTTTTTGAGAATCTGCCTTTAAGGTTGGGTACTTAAAATATATGTTGTTTTCAGGAGCTTTAGCTTTATTTGTAGTGAGACAATCAAAGCTCGATCTGCATCTATGTGACCTGGAGGACATGGTTATTTATTTTTCAATAAAAATGAGGCAGCAGTGCTGAATTCTCTCTTTGTAGGTAAACTGTGGCCACTGAGGGCTAAGTGTCTCCCCGTGTGGACTGTGAAACAACTTGGTCATCCTCCAATTATCGTGGTGTTTCTTGCTGCTGCACTGGGAGTTTGGTATTTGCTTCATTAAATACAACGAGTTCAAATGGGAAACAGTGATGAAGGGAGTTCTGTCAGCTGTGGTGTGCAGGGTCTCCAGGAGAATGCACCAACCAGGGTTCTATCCCACGTAGCTTGCCCCCTTGACAATAGCAACATGATTCTGAACATTGCCCTAAAACCTCTCCATATAAAAATATGCCTTTACGTATATGGGTCTGATGGCTGCACCATGTCAGTCTCAAGCCATTTGGAAGCCAATGGAAGATCCACATGGCCCCACCACAGATGTTTTATCACTCACTTGCGTAACACTTCTCTAGGCCCACTACTCACTAGGCTTCTACTTACCAGCATCTCTGTTCTACACCATTTTCCTGAAACCCAGTCAATCAAGGCCCTGTCTGGTATATTCATGATCATCAACAGGACATCAAAGGTCCTCCAGTGACATCTGGTCATGGGAATTTTAAAAATTTCATGGTAATTATCTAGCAATTTTTCACGGATGAAGTTGGAGGCACTGTGGTTTGCAATTCATTCAGGAACCATTAAAGGGTTAGGAAGCTAATTTCAGGGAAAGCTGTGGAGCACTCTCACAGGCAAGGCTACCCAAAGAGTGGCCAAAAAGTCACATGAAGCGAGGCCAATTGAGGTCTATAAAGCGAGGTCCATGTGTGTTTTGAATCTCAATAATGCATGCCAAGTCTTTCAGAATAAAATCATGTAATATCCTGGCTGAGATTCCCAGTGTTCTGTGGAAAGCCAACCTGTGCCTAGATCTCAGGTTCCAATGGCAACTTCATGCCTGGCCTCCTAAAATCCCAACACAATTCATGGCAATACTTCTCTCGGGTCAGTTCCAGAACTCAGTCTATAAGGAGAATCACACCAGAGTTCAAGTCCAGGTGGACCCAGACAACTCTTCCAACCGCGACTCAAATGAAAACAATTAAAACCAAAATACTCCCTCATGGCCCTATTCTTCTTCCATATAGACACTAATCATAACCTCTTCCTGGAGTTTTCCATGAGTTGTGCAGCCCAAGAGAATGTCCAAAATAAGCTTCTTGCACCTCTTTTGCCTAACTTCAGGGTGGCCTGGGCACCCTTCCTGTGAATCAGGAGTGATCAAATAGGCCTGCCCTTAATACTGCTCCGCTTATCCAATTTGAGGCTCTCTGACTGTGGGGTCTAGATTCTTTATGTGAATTGGAGTCATGAGAAAAGCCAAGACAGTGTCCAAAATCAGCTCACTTGCCCCTCATTTGCCTAAAGTCAGGGTGGCCTGGACACCGTTTCTGTGAACGAGGAGTGATCAAATAAGCCTGCCGTTAATACTTCTGTGTTTCTCCAAATTGACGCCTACTGATTTCAGGTATCAATTCTTTATGTGATTTGGAGTTATGCGAAAACCCAAGCACCTCTGCAGGGAATTGAAGAACTCATTTGACCCAAAGAATCCCTATTCTCACTTGATGGAGTTCAGAAAATTAACAGAGGAATGCAAGAGACTTCATCCATAATGAATGATTTTTTTTTTGCCATTATGGTTTTGGACGCACACATGGGACCATTCTTTAGATCCATCAGGTGCTGAGAATCTAAGTCATAGACACAAACATGGCCAAGAGACTAATTCAGACACATCCCTTCCCAAAGCAATTAAGCAAAGAGCCACAGGTGATGACATTCATTTCCATTTGAAAACTGTTTACTTCAGGCTTCACAAAGTGGTGGATTGAGGCAAAGAACTTCCTGACATTCAGTGCAAAACAACAATAAGTAAGCAAAAGGCCCAAAGCAGGGTTTCTCCACTGAGACTTTCCTGGTAACACTGATATCTGCGTTTTCTGAGATGCTCGCCATTCTCTTCAGCTATCCAGTACATGGCCATGTCACAGAGTTTGGAGGTGGTACATATTTTGGACACAAATCCATGAGCCTATTCTGGATAGTGGCCAGAATTCAGGAAGAAAACAGCAACTTAGAAAGATAGCAGGTGTTGCACATCAAAAAGACAAGCTGCACTCCATTCATATATTGGGCAGGTTGAATTATGGGAAGATTTACACTAGACAGTACACATCCATTAATGCATTCTCTTTTCCAATATCTACAACAACGGACACAGTGGGATACACAGACATAGAAACACTTGCCTTGTCAAATGACTTACTAGAAACTGTCCATTCCAAACCAAACTAACCGCCTTTCCCATCTATTCTCAGAACATGAGACAAAACAATAAACCCATACCCACTCCCACAAAGGCACCTCCTTCCCCCAATTAGGTCTGTGACTATCCAGATTGTCCTCTGACAGGTGGGCCATACTATGTTCCCCTGAAATGGTCCGTCTTCTCTAAGATCTGGTGAAATATAAGTATGAAAACAGAAATCTAGGTATGATTTGAAGCCCAGAAGGGTTTTTCCCTTGATTGGGATACTTAGCTTTGAATTATGCTCTGCAAAGTTGTCTCAGATAATTCGATATACAATGGCATAGGACCTTTTACATTGGATGATTGAATGTAGAAGAGAACATCCAATCAAAAAGGGATAGTCGGTAGGATTAGGAAGATAGTCGGTAGGTTTAGAAAGAAGAGTGAGTATAGGATTTGGACCAAAAGTTCTTTAGCAATAGGGTTTCGATTATAGAGTGAATGTAAATGTCAGCACATATGAAGTGTCAGTCACTAGGATCAACTTGGGAAAATATGTAAAAAAGCAGATATCAATAGAAACATTATGAAATCAGGCAAAGTATAAAGTGAGTGATAGGATTAGACATTTTTAACAGGGTTGAGTTTGAAAATATAAATTAGGAAGAAACATATATGTAGTCACCAATAGGATTGACAATTGACAGCATTAGGCAACCTGGACATGGATGTTTTTAGTAATCCATGTACACTTTACATTTAGGCTTTGGTACAATCATAAATGTGACCTTTACATTTTTTTGTCCACAATATTACTTTGATTAAATGTATATGTACATCAGGTGACATGAGTATGTCTTCCACCATTTCTGCGAGCAATATATTGAAGATGTAAAATTAGAATCGGGGGTACAAAGAGGTGTACCCTGTATCTATGAATATAGAGATAAAGCATGAATAGACCCTAATGTGAATAAATAATATAACTTTTTTCAACTTTAAAAAATGAATTGATCTAATATCTGAAAAATTACAGGAAATTGTATATTGATATACAATCATTCATTCCAAGCAGTTATACATCTAATGGTAATATTCGTGTTTTGGTTTATCATGAAGAGTGTGTGAGTTTTGCTTCAAAAGTGACTTTGGAAATCGAAAATAATGTGTTTGGAAAGAAGACTCATGAAAATACCAGTAAAGAAACCCTGACAATACATGTGTTCTGAAGCAAAAAGTGATTAAATTTGAAACAAATGCCTATAAATTTGTGAACTTGTGGATGAAATGTATATCCTATGATGTGCAAAAACTGAAGAAATAATAATGTACCAGTGTGGAATACAAATGAATAAAGAATTACATATCATGTCCCATAGGAATCTACTTGCATTGATGTTAGACTGGGTCAGTTACTGTAGAATAATTAGGATTTGTATGCATCATTCCCTGAAGTTAGTTTTCAGTACTAGGAAACAAATATGTATTTCAGGTGGATGAATATTTCTGAGAATAATCTTGTGAAATGTTGATTAAAAATCTACATACATGAACATGAATGAATTTAGAGAGTGTATATTAGACACATATATTTCATATTTTGAAAAATCTGGAGAGTGTATACACACACACACACACACACAAATAAAAAACACTCACAGACATTAAAAAGTAGCAATATAAATGCCAATCGAAATTCATCAGTAAATATATATCATCCACAGATGCAAAAATGTTTATTTTACTGAACATGAGTTTATGTATAATGTTGTTCTACTAGGACGCTCCCTATAGGTTGAATTTTCAGTTCCAACAGCGTTTAGGAGGAGTGATCTCTTCTCACAATTTGTATCTGCCAAGTCAGCCACCTCACAAAGATGTACGTGTGATACCTGGTAGGATTCTATATATGCATATAAATATACAAGTGTGAATAGGCTAAAGAGAAAGGGAAACATGAATTCTCATATTTGTTAACTTTAAAAACACATGGAGATCTTTTTCTATTAAACATTGACCAGATTTATAACTCCTACCTTGTATAATGCAAAATGCAAGTCCAACTATACAACATGCCTCCAATGAACTGCTTGTATTTCTATAGGTTTGTGTTATTTTTCTCTATCATATTAGGATGAGTTGTCTGAGTCTAGTAGGTATGGGTTAGTATCAGGGATTCAGTATTTCAAAAGGAAAATTGGAAATTGAATCCAATTTGTATGCAAATATATGCTGCACAAATATCCTCCCACTCTCATCCAGAACAATGCCTTGAAATTACCTTCACCCCAAGTAAGACACAGTTAGAGGAGAATAGATAGAAAATCAGTGAATACATATCTGGAATGGAAAATGCTCAGGAGTTCACAACCTTGGAGGTTGTAGAGGAGTTTCCAAAAGTAAGGGACAGGGTAAACACTCCACAAACATGGAGCTCTGCTGGCCTAAAAACTTTTAGAGCAACTGCCTCTGAGTTTGGGAACGTGAAAATTATGTTGTTGTCAGGAGAATTGGCTTCCTTTGTAGTGAGACCATCAAAGCTGGGTCTGCCTCTATGTGACGTGGAGGACATGGTATCTTATTTTCCAATGAACATGAGGTAGCAGTGTTGATTTTCTTCTTTTTAGGTAAACTGTGGCCTCTGGGGGCTAAGTGTCTCCCCGTTGGACTGTGAAGCCATTTGGTCCTCCTCCACTTTTTGTGGGGTTTTTGCTGCTGAACTGGGAGTTTGGTATTTGCTTCATGAAATTCAAGGAGTTCAACTGAGACACAGTGCTGGAGGGAGTTCTGCCATGTGCGGTGGTTCAGAGTCTGCAGAAGAACGCACCAACCACGCTTCTATCCCTCAAAGCTTGCCACATTGCATCCTTGTCCATAGCAACCTGATTCTGAACATTGCCCTGAATCCTCTTCATATAACAAGATGCCTTTAATTACAAGGGTCTGCTGGCTGCTTCATGTAATCCACAAGCCATTTGGAAGCCAATGGAAGATCCACATTGCTCCAACAGAGATGTTTTATCACACTCCTGCCCACCAAAGCTCTAGGCCCACTTCTCAGCAGGCTGCAACTTTCTGGCACCTCATTTCTACACCATTTTCATGAAACCCAGTCAAGCAAGGCACTGTCTGGTACATCCATGATCAGCAACAGGACATCCAAAGGTTCTCCAGTGCCACCTGGTCATGGGAATTTCAAAAATTTCATGGTATTTATTTAGACATTTTTCAAGGATGAAGTTGGAGGCACTCTGGGTTTCAATTCATTCAGGAACCAGTAAATGGTGAGCAAGATTATTTCAATGAAAGCTCTGGAGAACCCTCACAGGCAAGACTTCCCAAAGAA
Organism: Callospermophilus lateralis; assembly: GCF_048772815.1. Lineage (NCBI taxonomy): Eukaryota > Metazoa > Chordata > Mammalia > Rodentia > Sciuridae > Callospermophilus > Callospermophilus lateralis. The sequence goes on from NW_027515613.1 coordinate 1,831,871, forward strand.
TGGCCAAAAGGTCACACTAAGCCAGGCCCATTGAGGTCTACAATATGAGGTCCATGTGTGTTTTCACTCTCAACTATGGCTGCCAAGTCTTTCAAATGAAATCATGTGATATCTTGGCTGAAATTCCCAGAGCTCTGTGGAAAGCCACTCTGGGGCTAGATCTCAGTTTCCAAGGGTGACTCTCATACATGGCCTCTTAAATCACAACACAATACATGGCAATACTTCTCTGAGATCAGTTCCTGAACTCAGTCTATAAGGGGAATCACACCAGAGTTCAAGCCCAGGTAGACCTTGTTATGTCTTCCAACTGTCACACAAATATCCACAATTAAATCCAAAACACTTCCACATGGCACTCATCTTCTTCCATTTACACAATCATCATAACCTCTGGCTGGAGGTTTCCATGAGGGGTGCAGCCCAAGACAGTGTCCAATATAACCTCCCTTGCCCCTCTTTTGCCTAAAATCAGGGTGGCCAGGACATCCTTCGAGTGAACCAAGAGTGATCAAGTAGGCCTGCCATTAATATGGCACTGCTTCTCCAATTTGAGGCCTACTGACTGTGTGTTTTAGATTCTTTATGTGAATTAGAGTCTTGAGAAAAACCAAGCACTTATGGGCTAGCCTCTGCAGGGTTTTGAGGAACACATTTGAACCAAATGATCACTGTTCTCACATGATGGAGAACAGGACACTTACAGAGGAATGCGAGAGACTTCATCCACACTGACTGCTCTTTTGCCCATTTTGGTTTTGGATGCACACATGGGATCCTTCTTTAGATCCATCAGGTGCTGAGAATCTAAGCCACAGTCTCACACAGGGCCAAAAGACTGATTCAGACACATCCCTTTCCAAAGCAATTAAGCAAAGAGCCACAGGTGATGCCCTTTCATTTCCATTTGAAAACTGTTTCTTTAGGCTCTACAATGGTGTGGCCTGAGGCAAAGGCCTTCCTGACATTCAGGGCAACAGAACAATTGATGAGCAAAAGGCCCAAAGCAGGGTTTCTTCACTTAGAATTTCCTGGTCAAACTGATATCTGAGTTTTCTGAGATGCTCCCATTTCTTTCAGCTATCCAGTACATGGCCATGTCACAGAGCTTGGAGGTGGTACATATTTTGGACACAAAACCATGAGCCTATTCTGGAGAGTGGCCAGAATTCAGGAAGAAAACCGGAACTTAAGAAGATTGTTGGAGTTGTCCACCCATAAGTCAAGCCGCAGTCCATTCATAAATTGGGCAGAATTCAGGAAGAAAACAGGAACTTAGGAAGATTGTTGGAGTTGTCCACCCATAAGTCAAGCCGCAGTCCATTCATAAATTGGGCAAGTTGAGTCTAGACAGGACACATCCAATGATTCATTCTCTTTTCTAATATCTAAAACCACGGACACAGTGGGATACACAGACAAAGAAACACTGGCCTTGTCAAACGACTTACCAGAAACAGTTCACTCCAAACCAAACAAACCGCCTTTCCTACCTATTCTCAGAACATGAGACAAAATCTCAAACCCACACCCACACACACAAAGGAAGCTCCTTCCCCCAAGTAGGTCTGTGACTCTTGGGAGTGTCCTCTGACTGGTGGGCCAAACTATGTTCTGATGAAATCGCCTGTCCTGTGTCACATATGGTCTCCTTGGCCAAATCTGTGAAGTTGTCACTAGCCAGCGGTGAGCCACTACCTGCTTTCTCAGGAAAGGCCCCTCTTTAGAGCTTTCCTGACATTTGTTCATTCTCACCTCAGTAGGTACCAAGAAAGACTGACTCTGTCCTTGGTAAATCCAAAAAATACGACCACTGGGACTGGGACTGAGACTGGCTCTGGGTGCCTGGCTTCCCGGATTCCAAGTTCAGAGAGTTCCATCACCAAGGAAGTGAGGTGAGATTACTTCCTTCAGGAATTCTTTGAGGTCATTGCCTTGGCAACCACTTTGTCCTAACTGTTGCTTACAATACTCCTATGAGATGGAGGCTGCCCTTTCTTCCTGTGACACTTTTACAAGTTAGAATGGTATATCAACCATAGGGACCCCGGAACAGCTCTCCACACATGCCTGGTTTGGTCTATCTTCTCTACATTAACAAGAGAGAGGCTTATTCAGACACAACCCTTCATCCTGGGAAGGTTGTTTGCGATGGAAGATGACATTTGCTCTCTCAGGTCCTTCATAGCTGCCTACATCTTCTCCAGGGATCAAGTCTGCATGGACATTTGAGGTTCTCAGCAGGAGGAAGATACCCTACATTCCTGTATTGTAAGACGAACTCTGTCCCTGCTCTTCTGCAAAGTTAGATTAAGGTAAGAGTGTATGGTTAGGGTTAATAACATGTTCGATTTGGGTTACGAATCATTGCGAAGGATGATTAATAGTATTGGGAACCTGCGATATTTATAAGATTATAGAGGTGAAATATAAGTATGGAAACAGAAATCTAGGTAAGATTTGAAGCCCAGAAGGGCATTAGGCCCTTGATTGGGATACTTAGCTTATAATTACGTTCTGCACAGATGTCTCAGATAAATCGATAATCAATGGCATAGGACCTTACACCTTGGATGATTGATTTTAGAAGAGAACATCCACTCAAATTGAGATAGTCGGTGGGATTAGGAAGGTAGTCAGTAGGTTTAGGAAATAGAGTGACTATAGGATTTGGGGCAAAAGTTCTGTAGGAATAGGGTTTTTGTTATAGAGTGAATGTAAATTTCAGCACATGTGAAGAGTCAGTCACATGATGAACTGGGGAAAATATGTAAAAAGGAAAATATCAATACAGACATTATGAAATGAGGCAATTATACAGTGAGTGATAGGATTAGACATTTTCAATAGGGTTGAGATTGAATACATAATCTTAGGAAGAAACAAATATGTCGTCACCAATAGGAATGCCATTTGAAAGCATCAGGCAACCAGGACATTTATCGTTTTAGTAATCCATGTTCACTTTCCATTTAGGATTTGGTACAATCATAAGTGCGATCTTTGCATTTTGTGCCCAGAAAAATATTGTGATCAAATGTGTATGTAGATCATATGACATGAGTATTTCTTCCACCATTACTGGGAGCAATATTTGAAGACATATAAATTAGTATTGAGGGTACAAAGTGGTGTACCCTGTGTCTTTGAATATAGAGATAATGCATGAATAGACCATACTGTGAATAAATATTATAACTGGTTCCACTTTAAATAATGGATTGAATTGATATCTGAAAATATATAGGAAATCATATATTGACATACAATCATTCACTCCAACCAGTTATATATCTAATGGTAATCTTAGGGTTATTGTTTATCATGAAGTGTGTGTGAGTTTTGTTTCAAAAGTGATTATGGAAATCGAAAATAATATGTTTGGAAAAAAGTCTCATAAAAAGACCAATCAAGAAATATGGAGGAATTCATGTGTTCTGAAGCAGGAAGTGATTGAAAGTGAAACAAGGGCCTATAAATTTTCTAAATTGTGAATGAAATATATATCCTGTTATGTGCATAAACTGATGAAATAGTAATGTACCAGTGTTGAATAAAAGTGAACGTCAAAATACACATCATGTCCCAATAGGAATCTACTTGCATTGATGTTAAACTGGGTCAGTTACTGTAGAAATATTAGAATTGCATGCATTATTCACTAAAGAGAGTTTTTTTTTTTATTTTTATTTATGGTTGTTCAAAACATTACATAGTTCTTGATATATCATATTTTACACTTTGATTCAAGTGGGTTATGAACTCCCATTTTTACCCTGTATACAGATTGCAGAATCACATCAGTTACACATCCATTGATTCACATATTGCCATACTAGTGTCTGTTGTATTCTGCTGCCTTTCGTATCCTCTACTATTCCCCCAGGCCTCCCCGCCCCTCCCCACTTCTCTCTCTACTCCCTCTACTGTAATAAATTTCTCCCCCTTGTATTATTTTTCCCTTTCCCCTCAATTCCTCTTGTATGTAATTTTGTATAACCCAGAGGGTCTCCTTCCAATTCCATGCAATTTCCCTTCTCCCTCCCTTCCTCCTCTCATCCCTGTTTAATGTTAATCATCTTGTCATGCTCTTCATCCCTATCTGTTCTTAGTTACTCTCCTTATATCAAAGATGACATTTGGCATTTGTTTTATAGGAATTGTGTAGCTTCACTTAGCATAATCTAGTCTAATGCAATCCATTTCCCTGCAAATTCTATGATTTTTTATTTTTCAATGCAAAGTAATAATCCATTGTGTATAAATGCCACATTTTTTTTATCCATTCTTCTATTGAAGGGCATCTAAGTTGGTTCCACAGTCTTGCTGTTGTGAATTGTGCTGCTATGAACATCGATGTAGCAGTGTCCCTGTAGCATGCTCTTTTTAGGTCTTTAGTGAATAGACCAAGAAGGGCAACAGCTGGGTCAAATGGTGGTTCCATTCCAAGCTTTCCAAGAAATCTCCATACTGCTTTCCAAATTGGCTGCACCAATTTGCAGTCCCACCAGCAATGTACAAGTGTACCTCTTTTCCCACATCCTTGCCAGCACTTCTTGTTGTTTGACTTCATAATGGCTGCTAATCTTACTGGAGTGAGATGGTATCTTAGGGTGGTTTTGATTTGCATTTCTCTGACTGCTGGAGATGGTGAGCATTTTTTCATGTACTTGTTGATTGATTGTATGTCCTCATCTGAGAAGTGTCTGTTGAGGTCCTTGGCCCATTTGTTGATTGGGTTATTTGTTATCTTATTGTCTAATTTTTTGAGTTCTTTGTATACTCTGGATATTAGGGCTCTATCTGAAGTGTGAGTAGTAAAGATTTCTTTCCAGTATGTAGGCTCCCTATTTACCTCTTATTGTTTCTTTTGCTGAGAAAAAACTTTTTTAGTTGAGTAAGTAACATTTGTTGATTCTAGTTATTAACTCTTGTACTATAGGTGTCCTATTGAGGAATTTGGAGCCCAACCTCACAGTATGTACATCGTAACCAAATTTTTCTTCTATCAGACAGTGTGTCTCTGATTTGATATCAAGGTCCTTGATTCATTTTGAGTTAACTTTTGTGCATGGTGAGAAAAAGGGATTCAGTTTCATTTTGTTATATATGGATTTTCAGTTTTCCCAACACCATTTGTTGAAGATGCTATCCTTCCTCCATTGCATGCTTTTAGCTCCTTTATCAAATATAAGATAGTTGTAGTTTTGTTGATTGGTTTCTGTGTCCTCTATTCTGTACCATTGGTCCACCTGCCTGTTTTGGTACCAGTACCATGCTATTTTTGTTACTATTGCTCTGTAGTATATTTTGAAGTCTGGTATCGCTATACCGCCTGATTCACACTTCCTGCTTAGCATTGTTTTGCAATTCTGGGTCTTTTATTTTTTCATATGAATTTCATGATTGCTTTCTCTATTTCTACAAGAAATGCCTTTGGGATTTTTATTGGCATTGGATTAAACCTATAGAGAACTTTTGGTAATATCGCCATTTTGATGATGTTAGTTCTGCCTATCCATGAACAGGGTATATTTTTACATCTTCTAAGATCTTCTATTTCTCTCTTTAGGGTTCTGTAGTTTTCATTGTATAAGACTTTCACCTCTTTTGTTAGGTTGATTCCCATTTTTTTTTTTTTAAGGATATTGTGAATGGAGTGGTTGTCCTCATTTCCATTTCAGAGGATTTGTCACTGATATACAGGAATGCCTTTGATTTATGCGTGTTGATTTTATATCCTGCCACTTTGCTGAATTCATTTATTAGCTCTATTAGTTTCTTTGTAGAACCTTTTGGGTCTGCTAGGTATAGAATCATGTCATCTGCAATAGTGATAATTTAAGTTATTCTTTTCCTATTTATATGCCTTTAATTTCTTTCATCTGTCTAATTGCTCTGGCCAGTCTTTTGATAACTATATTGAACAAAAGTGGTGAGAGCAGGCATCCCTGTCTTGTTCCAGATTTTAGAGGGAATGTCTTCAATTTTTCTCCATTCAGAATGATGCTAGCCTGCGGTTTAGCATAGATTGCTTTTACAATATTGAGGAATGTTCCTGTTATTCCTAGTTTTTCTAGAGTTTTGAACATAAAGGGATGCTGTACTTTGTCGAATGCTTTTTCTGCATCTATCTAGATGATAATATGGTTTTTATTTTAAGTCTATTGATGTGGTGAATAACATTTATTGATTTTCGTATATTGAACCCTCCTTGCATCCCAGGGATGAATCCTACTTGATCATGGTGCACATTTTTTTGATATGTTTTTGTATCTGATTTGCCAGAATTTAATTTAAGATTTTTGCATTTAGGTTCATTAGAGATATCGGTCTTTAGTCTTCTTTCTTTGAAGTGTCTATGTGGTGTAGGAATCAGGGTGATATTGGCCTCGTAGAATGAATTTGGAAATTCTCCCTCTTTTTCAATTTTCTGAAATAGCTTTAAAAGTATTGGTATTAGTTCATATTTAAAGGTATTGTAAAACTCTGCTGTATACCCATACGGTCCTAGGATTTTTTTAGTTGGTAATCTTTGGATGGTTTTTTTTTATTTCCTCAATTTATATTGGTATGTTTAGGTGTCTATATCCTCCTAACTCACTCTGGTCAGATCATATGACTTAAGAAATTTTTTGATGCCTTCACTATCTTCTATTATTTTAGAGTATAAGGATTCAAAGTAATTTCTGATTATCTTCTGAATTTCTGAAATATCTGTTGTGATATTGCCTTTTTCATCCCGTATGATAGTAATTTGAGTTCTCTCTCCTCATCGTTAGCATGGCTAGGGGTCTGTCCATTTTATTTATTTTTTCTTCCAATTGGTGTGACGTGTCTACCACGCCCGTGGACCCCTGTGGTGTTCTGCCAATCAGTTGCAGGTCTGCCTACCTTGCAGGCGTGGGCGGCGGCACTGCTCTACTCCTACTCCAATTGGGGTGACGTGACTACCTCTCCGGCGGGCCGCTGTGCCTGGTCCGCCGGTTGGTCGCAGGTCTGCCTACCTTGTGAGCACGGGCTACAGATCTGTTCTGCCCCTACTCCAAATATGGTAAAGTGTCTGCCGCGCCAGCCGGCCGCTGGGCCTCTTCTTCTGGTCAGGTGCAGGTCTGCTACCTTGCGGGCGCGGGTGGTGGCTCTGCTCTGCACCTACTCCAATTGGTGTGTCGTGACTACCATGCCGGCAGGTTGCTGTGCCTGTTCTGTGCATGGGCGAAGGCTCTGCTCTGCCCCTACTCCTATTGGGGTGATGTGACTACCATGCTGGTGACCCACTGGGATTTTACTAGGCGTGGGAGAAGGCTCTGCTCGGCAACTACTCCAATTGGGGTGACGTGACTACCACACCTGCGGGTCGCTGGGCCTGTTCTGTGCACGGGCGGCGGCTCTGTTCTGCCTCTACTCCAATTGGGTTGACGTAACTACCATGCAGGTGTGTCACTGGGTCTGTTCCAGTCGCGGGCAGCTGCTCTGCTCTGCCCCTCTGGCTTGATGACAAAGTGAGAGAGACCCGGGTGTTTGTGACTCACTTTCTTCACCAGGAGACCAACTGTTTCTGTCACTGCTGGTATCAATGAAGTTATCTCCTCTGCTGCTTTCTGATGACATCAGAAATTTGCCATGTTGGTATCCCATGTGAAAGGCAGCATTTTGTTCCCTTTTCTGGGTGACCAAAGCAATGAGTGAGTCCTGACCGGCCCTCACAAGCCGTGTCTCAATCCTGTTGCCACTGCCTATGAAGGCTCGGTTGATATTTACCTCCACAGTATTCAGCAAGACCCGGACCGAGAAGCAGTTTCCGCGGGTTCTTTAGCCCTGGGCCAGATCAGTTCCGAGAGGTGGAATTCGGCCGCTCTGGGCTTTGTGTATGTTCTAATAGGAGCAGGCTCCAAGACGGAGTTTCTGCAGGTTCTTTAGCACTGAGCCTGAGTAATTTGTCTGCAACACAAAGGTGAATGGCATCCTGAAATTACCTGTTCTATAGCTGAATGAGCTTCGATCAGTCAAAAACAGGGATGGTGACATCAGCTCTACAAGATAGTGGCCGCTGGCTTCCTCTGTGGTCTGACCGGTGTGGAGAACCGAATTGGACCGCATCCTTCCCCATCTCAAACAAAGAATTCAGCACTTAGCACAGTGATTGCATACCTGGCAGGAGCCCACAGAATCCACACCGCTGTATATTTGCATTGCTATCTCTTCGTTTCCCAGTGCGCGCCGCAGACTCTAGCCACAGACCGATTTCCTGAATAAGCAGCATGACGCTCCATGCGGACAAATCACTCGTGTTTGAGCTCGCGTAGCTGATCCTCGTGAGATGGAAATATGTCCACTAGGTTTTGGAGCACCCCAATTTTGCTGGAAATTTCTAACAAGATATATTTTAGCCGTTATAACTCGTCATTCTCCCGCACAGTGACGCGGTACATGGGGGTGATGCACTCCCTTCACCACCATCATATGATCCCCCGAAGTTAGTTTTCAGTACTAAGAAACAAATATGTATTTCAGGTGGATGAATATTTCTGAGAATATTCTTGTGAAAACATGATTATAAATCCACATACATGAATATGAATGAATTTAGGGAGTGTATAATAAGAAAAATATACTTCATATTTTGAAAATTCTGGAGAGTGAATATATATATATATATATATATATATATATATATATATATATATATATATATACACTCACAGACATTAAAAAGTAGCATTATGTATGCCAATCGAAATTCACATGAAATAATATATCATCCACAGATCCAAAAATATTCATTTTAATGAACATGGATTTATGTTGTTCAACTAAGAAGCTCACTCATATGTTGTATTTTCAGTTCCAACAGCGTTTAGTAGGAGTGATCTCTTCTCACAATTTGCATCTGCCAAGCCAGCCACCTCACAAAATGTACGAGTGATACCAGGTAGAATTCTAAATGTGCATATGAAAATACATGTGATGAATAGGCTACAGAGAAAGGGAGACAGTTATTCACATATTTGTTAACTTTTAAAACACATGGAGAACTATTTCAATTAAAATTCGCTAGATTTATAACACCTACAATTTATCATACGAAAGGCAAGTCCAACTATACACCATGCCTCCTGTGAACCTCTTGTATTTCTATTCTGTTTGGGTTATTTTTCTCCACCATATTAGGATTAGAAGTCAAAGTCTAGTAGGGTATGTGTTAGTGTCAGGGATTCAGTATTTTGAATGGAAAATTGGAAAATGTATCCAATGTGTATGCAAATATGTGCTACACAAAAAATTCCCACTCTCATTCAGCACAATGCCTTGACATTACCTTCGCCCCACATAAGACACAATTAGAGGAGAAGAGTTAGAAAATCTGTGAATACATATGTGGAATGAAAAATGCTCAGGAGTTCACAAATTTGCAGGTGGTAGAGGAGTTTCCAAAAGTAAGGGACAGGGTAAAAACTCCACAAACATGAAGTTCTGCCAGCCTAACATCTGGAGAAACTGCCTCTGAGGTTGGGCAATGAAATATATGCTGTTGTCAGGAGCATTAGTTTCATTTGTTGTGAGACCATCATAGCTGAGTCTTCATCTATGTGATCTGGATGACATGGATTCTTATTTTCCAATGAACATGAGGCAGCAGTGCTGAATTTTCTATTTGTAGGTAACCTGTGGCCACTGGGGTCTAAATGTCTCCCCTTGTGGACTGTAATTCCATTTGGTCATCCTCCACTATTCGTGGTATTTCTTGCTGCTGCACTGGGAGTTTGGTATTTGCTTCATGAAATACAAGGAGTTCAACTGGGACACAGTGCTGAAGTGACTTCTATCAAGTGTGGTGGGTCAGGTTCGTCAGGAGAATGCACCAACCAGGCTTCTATCCCACATAGCTTGCCCCATTTTCCATAGCAACCTGATTCTGAACATTGCCCTAAAACCTCTCCATATAACAATATGCTTTTACATATAAGGGTCTACTGGCTGCAAAATGTCAGTCACAATCCATTTGGAAGCCAATGGCAGATCCACATGCCCCCACCACAGATGTTTTATTACACACCTGCCATCCACTACTCTAGTACAACTACTCAGCAGGATCCAACTTACTGGCATCTCTGTTAAACACCATTTTCATAAAACCCAGTCAATCAAGGCACTGTCTTGTATACTCATGATCAGCAACAGGACATTCAAATGTTCTCCAGAGCTACCCGGTCATGGGAATTTCAAAAATTTCATGGTATTGATCTAGCCAATTTTCAAGGATGAAGTTGGAGGCACTGTGGATTTCAATTCACTCAGAAACCATTAAATGGTGAGGAAGCTCATTTCAATGAAAACTCTGGAGAATTCTTACAGGCAAGGCTTCCAAAAGTGCCCAAAAGTCAGATTAAGCCAGGCCCATTTAGGACTACAATGTATGTTCCATGTGTGTTTTGACTCTCAAATATGGCTGCCAAGTCTTTAAGAATAATATCATGTGATATCCTGGCTGAGATTCCCTGTGCTCTGTGGAACGTCACCTTGGGCCTAGATGTCACTTTCCAAGGACAACTCTCATGCATGGCCATCTAAAATTCCAACACAATTCCTGGCAATAATTCTCTGAGATCAGTAAAAGAACTCAGTCTCTAAGGGGAATCACACCAGAGTGCAAGCCTAGGTGGACCCAGTGATCTCTTCCAACCGCCAGACATATGTCCACAATTAAAACCAAACACTCTCACATGGCCCTCATCTTCTTCCATATAGACACTCATCATATCCTCTGGCTGGAGGTTTCCATAATTACACATCCCACGACAGTGTCTAAAATAAGCTCCCTGCCCCTCATTTGCCTAAAGTCAGGGTGGCCTGGACTCTCTTCCTGTGAACCAGGAGTGATCAAATAGGCCTGCCTTTAATATTGCTTGGCTTCTCCAACTTGAGGCCTTCTAGCTTTGGGGTTTAGATTCTTTAAGTGAATTGGAGTCATGAAAATCAAGCACCTATGGCCTAGCCTCTGCAGGGCTTTGAAGAACTCATTTGACCCAAAGGATCCCTATTCTCACTTGATGAATATCAGGAGCCTACCAGAGGAAGGCAAGAGAGTTCATCAACAATATCTGATCTTTTTGCCATTTTGGTTTTGGATGCACGCATGGGATCTATCTTTAGATCCATCAGGTGCTGAGAATCTAAGCCACAGCCTCACACAGGGCCAACAGGCTGATTCAGACATATCCCAATCCTAAGCAATTAAGCAAAGAGCCACAGGTGATGCCCTTTCATTTCCATTTGAAAACTCTTTTCTTCAGGCTTCACAAAGTGGTGGTTTGAGGCAAAAAACTTCCTGACATTCAACAGAACAATAGGTAAGCAGAAGGACCAAAGCAGGGTTTCTCCACTGAGACTTTCCTGGTCAACAGATATCTGAGATTTCTGAGATGCTAGCCATTTCCTTCAGCTTCCAGTACATAGCAATGTCACAGATCTTGGAGGCGGTACAAATCTTGGACACAAAACCATGATACTATTCTGGAGAGTCGCCAGAATTGAGAGAGAAAACAGGAAATTAGGAAGCTTGTAGGTGTTGCCCATCCATAAGGCAAGCCAGAGTCCACTCATTAATTGGGCAGGATGAATGCTGGGAAGCTTTCTACTAGACAGAACACATCCATTGATGCATTGTCTTTTCTAATGTCTACAACAATGGACTCAGTGGGATACACACACACATAGGAACACTCGCCTTGTCAAAGGACTTAATACAAATATTCCACTCCATACCAAACAAACCGCCTTTCCTACCTATCCTCAGAACATGAGACAAAACCACAAACTCACACCCACACCCACAAAGGCACCTCCTTCCCCCTAGTAGGTCTGTGACTCCCCGGAGTATCCTCTGACTAGTGAGCCATACTATGTTCCTCCAAAATGACCTCTCCTGTCTCAGATCATGTCTGCTTGGCCAACTCTGTGAAGTTCTCAAGAGCCAGCGGTGAGGCACTACCTGCCTTCTCAGGAAAAGCCCCTCTTCAGAGGTTTCCTGGCATTTGGCCTTCCTCACATCTGTAGGTACCAAGAAAGACTGACTCTGTCCTTGGTAAATCCAAACATGTCAGACCACTGGGACTAGGACAGAGACTGTCTCTGGGTTCCTGGCTTCCTGGATTTCAAGTTCAGAGAGTTCCATCACCAAGGAAGTGAGGTGAGATCACTTCCTTCAGGATCTGAATTATGTCACTGCCTTGGCAACCACTTTGTCCTAACAGTTGCTTCCAAAATACTATGAGGTGGAGGCTTCCCTGATTTTCATGGGACACTTTCTCTAGTTAGAATGTTATATCAACCGTAAGCACCCGGGAACAGCTTCCACACAGGACTGGTTTGGTCCATGTTCTATACATTAAGAAGAGAGAGTTTGATTCAGACACAACCCTTCATCCTGACCAGGATGATTGCCATGGAAGATGACTTTTGCTTTCTGAGGTAATTCATAGCTGCCTTCATCTTCACCAGGGATCACTTCTGCATGAACATTTGAGTTTCTCAGCAGGTGAACATCCCCTAGATTCCTGTAGTTTAATACACACACTGTTCCTGCTCTCCTGCAAAGTTAGTGTATGGTTAGGGTTAATAATATGTTCGATTTGGGTTAGGAATCATTCTGCAGGATGAATAATGAGATTGGGAACCTGCGATATTTATAAGAATATATAGGTGAAATATATGTATGAAAACGGGAATCTAAGAAGGATTTGAAGCCCAGAAGGGCATTGAGCCCTTGATTTGGATACTTAGTGTTGAATTATGTTCTGTACAATTGTCTCAGTTAAATCGAAATACAGTGGCATAGGACCTTGTACCTTGGATGATTGAATGTAGAAGAGAACATCCAGTCAAAAAGGGATAGTCAGTAAGATTAGGAAGATAGTCAGTAGGTTTAGGAAGAAGAGTGAGAATATGATTTGGAATAAAAAGCTTTTTTAGCAATAGGGTTTCATTGGGAGAGTGAATGTAAATGTCAGCACATGTGAAGAGTTAGTCACAATGATGAACTGGGGAAAATGTGTAGGAAAGCAGGTGTCAATAGAGACATTACGAAATCAGGCAAAGTATAAAGTGAGTCATAGGATTAGACATTTTCAACAGGGTTGAGTTTGAATACATAATCATAGGAAAAAACAAATATGTCGTCATGAATGGGAATGACATTTGAGAGCATTAGGCAACCTGGACATGGATGTTATTAGTTATCCACGTTCACTTTCCTTTTAGGCTTTTGTACAATCATAAGTGTTACATTTTTATGTTTTTTTTGTTCAGAATATTACTGTGATAAAATGTATATGTAGATCAGGTGACATGAGTATTTCTTTCACCATTTTTGGGGGCAATATTTTGAAGACGTATACATTAGTATTAGGGGTACAAAGAGGTGTACCCTGTGTCTATTAATATAGAGATAATGCATGAATAGACCATACTATGAATAAATAACGTAACTGATTCCACTTTAAATAATGAATTGAATTGATATGTGAAAATATATAAGAAATCTTATATTGATATACAATCATTCATTCCAACCAGTTATATATCTAATGGTAATATTAGGATTATGGTTTATGAAGAATGGTGTTTGAGTTTTGCTTTATACGTGATGATGTTAAACAAAAATAATGTGTTTGGAAAGAAGTCTCATGAAAAGACCAGTCAAGAAACATGGAGGGATACATGTGTTCTGAATCAGGAAGTGATTGATCATGAAACAAATGCCTATAAATTTTTTATTTGTGACTGAAATATATATCCCATGATGTGCATAAACTGAAGACATAGTAACGTACAAGTGTTGAATAAAAATGAAAGTCAAAATACACATCATGTCCCCTAGAAATCAACTTGCATTGATTTTAAACTGGCTAAGTAACTGTAGAAATATTAGGGTTTGTATGCACCATTCACTGAATTTAGTTTTCAGTACTAGGAAACAATATGTATTTCAGGTGGATGATTATTTCTGAAAATAATCTTGTGGAAAGTTGATTATAAATCCACAGATATGAATATGAATGAATTTAGGGAGTGCATAATAAGACACATATATTTCATATTTTGAAAAATCTAAAGAGTATATATATATATATATATATATATATATATAGATATATATATATATACATATATATACACACACACGCAAAAGCACAGATATTAAAAAGTAGCAATACAGGAGATTCATTATGAAGGCAGGCATGGAGAAATCAAGTCTCTGATCTCTTCAGCTGCGCGGGCATAGGGAGTCGTAAACTGTCTAAATGCTGTTTGCTCAGAATCACTAGGCAATATTGACCTGTTGTGAATCTGGGGTGAACAGTCTGGGCCCCTCAGAACACACACAAAGCCCGGATTGGCTGCATTCAAGCTTAGATTCGTCTGGTTTTTGTGACTCAGCACTAACATTCCCGCTGAAATAACTGGTCAGGCTTTCTGAATTGAGAGTTAAAAGCCAACTGAGCCTTCATAGGCAGTGGCCACAGGATTGAAATGGGGCTTGGGAGAGATAGTCAGGACCCACCTGTTGCATTGGTCACCCAGCAAAGGGAACGAACGGTCACCATTTGAATGGGATACCACCATGGCAGAGAACTGACGTCACAGGCGGAGGAGATAACTTCATTGAAACCAGCGCGACAAGTGTGTAATCCCATTGCCATATCTCTCAACAACACAGGGAAACCTCAAGGGCCCTTCCCACCTCTGCCGTAATGGCCCCTCCCAGCTCTCCAAGGAGCTGGATACCCAGACCTAGGGAATCAAGATTGGCTCGGGACTCGCGGCGTGGAATTCCCTGCTACCGCTCCCACCAGTGCTGACAATTGAGGTCTCTTACACCACCTACCGGGGCCATGGCTCCTGAAGGGCAAGCAAATTCGCTGGAGGTTCTCAGCCCCAAGCTCTAGAAACTTAGGGTCTGAGGAAGGCAAACAAGGAGAGTGTGCCCAGGCGTTCATGGAAACAGGGCTACCAGGAGCAGAGGCCTGGCTTGTAACCAGTATTGTGGTGAGCATCACAGGTGAGTGGGGCCTGGCTTGAGGAAGCACAAGAGAAAGCCCTAGGCACTCAGAATTGGAGACCCGCCCAGTCTGGGAGGAAGAGCTGCTGCACAGTGATTGGTTCTCACTTATTGAGAGGAGAAGCTTGGCCCAGTGCGCACAGCTCCACCTACTGGAAGAGAAGTTATTTGAACTCTAGGACTGCATGTATTATTATTATTATTTTATTTGTTTTTTTTTTTCTTTCATTTTCATTTTTGTTATTGTTGTTCTTTAACTTTTTAAAATGTTTTTATTTTTTAATTTTTTTATTTTATTATTATTATTATTATTTTAAATTTTAATTTTCAATTATTTAATCATCATCATTATTTAAAACTTTCTTTCTTTATTTTCTATTTTTTTCTTTTGTCTTTTCATTTCTTTTCATTTTTCTCATTCCCCCTTCCTTGAATTCTACCTGCCTACTCTCATTCTCTTTAGTGACTTCTCCCTTCCCTTCTAATATCTTTCCTCCCAAGCATCAAATAAATTTATAAGAGTAAGCAGTAACTCAGTAGTCAAACAGAAGAAGAAGTAACATGAGCAGCATATAAAAACAAGGAAGAAAAGGAGTACGAACAATGAAGGACAGCCTAAATATTCAAGAGCACCTAGAGTCATCAGAAAAATGGTCATATAAAGAACTCAAGTAATACCTTAGACAGATGGAATGGAACCTTAAAGAGGATACGAGACAGCAAAAACAAACAGTGATAAAACGCATTGAAAATGAATTACATAAACAGATAAAATGAGAAATTAAGCATCTTTATCAGGAGATAGAGATTATTAGAAAAATCAAACAATAATTCTAGAAATCAAGGAAATGATAAACCAAATTAAAAACTCAATTGAGAGTATCACTAACAGAGTAGAGCAAGTAGAAGACAGAATGTCAGATAATGAAGACAAAATATATCATCTTGAAAAAAGTCTAGCCAACAAAGAAATGCTGTAAAAAATTATGAGAAAACATTCAAGAGATATGGGATAACATAAAAAAAAACAAACTAATGAGTAATATGGATAGAGGAAGGTACAGAGATTAAAACCAAGGGAATGAGAAACCTGGTGAATGAAATAATTACAGAAAACTTTCCAGAAATAAAAATGGAAACGGATAAACAAATTGTAGATGCTTACAGGACACCGAGCACACAAAATCACAGTAGACCAATGCCAAGACACATTGTTATAAAGATATCCAATATACAGAACAAAGAGAAAATATTAAAAGCTACCAGAGAAAGGAGGCAGATAACAATCATTACAATCAGGGGTAAACCAAAAAGTTTAACAATGGATTTTTCATCATAGACGCTGGAAGTGAGAAGATCCTGGAACAACGTACTTCAAACACTGAAAGACAATGGATGCCAACCAAGAATTATGTATCCAGCAAAATTAAGCTTAAGGTAAGACAAGGAGATAAAAATATTTCATGATAAACAAAAGCTAAAAGAATTTCAGCCAGATAACCAGCATTGCAAAGCATCTTGAGCAAAACACTACACGAGGAAGAAATGAAAATCAACAACGAAAACCATCAGTGAGAAGTGCCTCAATAATGACAGAGGGAAGGGGAAAAGCAAATCATGGAGAATCAAACTAATTAAAAAAATATATATATAAAAATATGGGTGGCAGTACAAACCATATATCAATAGTAACTCTAAATGATAATGGCTTAAACTCTCGAATAAAGTGACATTGGCTTGCAACTTGAAATAAAAAAAAACAAATCCAACAATATGTTGCCTCCAAGGGACACATCTGAATGGAAAAGACATACACAGGCTGAAGGTGAAAGATTGGGAAAATTTATACCATGCACACGGTCCTCGTAAGCAAGCAGGGGTGGCCATCCTCCTATCGAATAAAATCGACCTCAAGACTAATTTAATCAAAGGGATAAGGAAGGACTTTATATACTGTTAAAAGAAACCATTCACCGACAAGACATAACAATTATCAATATTCACGCAGCAAATAATGGTGCTGCGACGTTCATAAAACAATTTATCCTCAAGTTCAAGAATCAAATAGACCCCAATACAATAATTATGGGTGACTTCAACTCACCTCTCTCACCATTGGACAGATCCTCCAAACAAAAGTTGAATAAAGAAACTATAGAACTCAATATCACAATCAATACCCTATACTTAACTGACATATATAGAATATATCAACCATCATCAAGTGGATATACTTTTTTCTCACCAGCACATGGATCCTTCTCAAAAATAGACCATATGTTATGCCATAGGGCAACCCTCAGTAAATATAAAGGGGTGGAGATAATACCATGAATTTTTTGTGATCATAATGGAATGAACCTGGAAACCAATGATAAAGAAGGAAGAAAAAATCATACATCACATGCAAAATGAAGAATATGTTACTGAATGATAAATGGGTTACAGAAGACATAAAGGAGGAAATCAAAAAATTCTTAGAGATAAATGAAAATACAGACACAACATATCAGATTCTATGGAACACAATGAAAAGAAGTTTTAAGAGGTAAATTCATCGCCTGGAGGTCATTCCTCAGAATAGAAAAAAAAAAAACCAAACAAACAAATGAGCTCACACTTCATCTCAAAGCCCTAGAAGAAGAAGAGCAAAACAACAGAAAATGTAGCAGAAGGAAAGAAATAATTAAAATCATAGCGAAATTGAAACAAAAGAAACTATTGAAAAAATTAACAAAACTAAAAGGTGCTTCTTCAAAAAGATAAATAAGATCGACAGACCCTTAGCCATGCTAACGAAGAGAAGAACAGAGAGAACTCAAATTACTAACATACGGGATGAAAAAGGCAATATCACAACAGATGCTACATAAATACAAAAGAAAATTAGAAATTATTTTGAAAAACTGTATTCCAATAAAATAGAAAATAGTGAAGACATCGATAAATTTCTTAAGTCATATGATTTGACCAGACTGAGTCAGGAGGAAACACACAATTTAAACTGACCAATATCAATGGATGAAGTAGAAGAAGCAATCAAAAGACTACCAACCAAGAAAAGCCCAGGAACGGATGGGTATACAGCAGAGTTTTACAAAAAGTTTAAAGAAGAATTAATACCAATACTTTTCAAGTTATTCAGGAAATAGAAAAACTGGAAGCTCTGCCAAATTCATTCTATGAGGCCAACATCACCCAGATTCTGAAACCAGACAAAGACACCTCAAAGAAAGAAAACTACAGACCAATATCTCTGATGAACCTAGATGCAAAAATCCTCATTAAAATTCTGGCGAATTGGATACAAAGGCACATCAAAAAAATTGTGCACCATGATCAACTTGAATTCATCCCTGGGATGCAAAAAGGCTTCAATATATGGAAATCAATAAATGTTATTCACAACATCAATAAACTTAAAGATAAGAACCATATGATCATCTTGATAGACGCAGAAAAACCATTCAACAAAGTAGAGCATTCCTTTATGTTCAAAACATTTTAAAAACTAGGGATAACAGGAACTTACCTCGACATTGTAAAAGATAACTATGTTAAGACTCAGGCTAGCATCATTCTGAATGGAGAAAAATTGAAGGCATTCACTTTAAAATCTGGAACAAGGCAGAGATATCCTCTATCACCACTTCTATTCAATATAGTTCTCGAAAAACTGGCCAGAGCAATTAGAGAGATGAAAGACATTAAAGGCATAAAAATAGGAAAAGAAGGACTTAAATTATCACTATTTGTAGATGACATGATTCTATACATAGAAGACCCAAAAGGGTCTACAGAAAAAACTACTAGAACTAATAAATGAATGCAGCAATGTGGCAGGATATAAAATCAACATGCATAAATCAAAGGCATTTCTGTATATCAGCGACAAAACTTCTGAAACAAAAATGAGTCAAAACACTGCATTCCCAATTTCCTCAAAATAATTAAATACTTGGGAATCAACCTAACAAAAGAGGTGAAAGATTTATATAATGCAAACTACAGAACCCTAAAAAGAGAAATAGAATAAGATCTTAGAAGATGGAAAAATATACCCTGTTCATGGATAGGCAGAACTAACATCATCAAAATTGCTATATTACCAAAAGTTCTCTATAGGTTTAATACAATGCCAATCAAAATCCCAAAGGATTTTTTTTTGTAGAAATAGATAAAGCAATCATGAAATTCAAATGGAAAAATAAAAGACCCAGAATAGCAAAAGCAATTCTAAGCAGGAAGTGTGAATCAGGCAGTATAGTGATACCAGATTTCAAACTATATTACAGAGCATTCATAACAAAAACAGCATGGTACTGGTACCAAAACAGGCGGGTGGACCAATGGTACAGAATGGAGGACACAGAGACTAATCCAAAAATCTAAAACTGTCTTATATTTGATAAAGGAGCTAATGGCCTGCAATGGAGGAAGGATAGCATCTTCATCAAATGGAGTTGGGTAAACTGGAAATCCATATGCAACAAAATGAAACTGAATCCCCTCCTCTCGCCATGCACAAAAGTTAACTCAATGTGGATCAAGGAGCTAGATTCAAATCAGAGTCTCTGCGTCTGATAGAATAAAAAGTTGGCTCCTATCTACATATTGTGTGGTCAGGCTCCAAATTCCTTAATAGGACACCCATAGAATAAGAGTTAATAATAAGAATCAACAAATGGGACTTACTTAAACTGATTTTTTTTTTCTTAAAGAGAGAAACAATAAGAGAGGTAAATATGGAGCCTACATCATGGGAACAAATTTTTAGTCCTCACCCTTCACATGGAGCCCTAATATCCAGAGTATACAAAGTATACAAAGAACTCAGAAAATTAGACAATAAGATAACCAATAACCCAATGGGCCAAGGACCTGAACAGAAACTTCTCAGAGGAGGACATAGAATCAATTAACAAGTACATGGAAAAATGCTCTCCATTTCTAGCAGTAAGAGAAATGCAAATAAAAACCACCCTAAAATACCATCTCAATCCAGTGAGATTGGCAGCCATAATGAAGTCAAACAACAACAAGTGCTGGCGAGGATGTGGGGAAAAGGGTACTCTTGTACATTGCTGGTGGGACTGAAAACTGGTGCGGCCAATTTGGAAAGCAGTATGGAGATTCCTGGGAAATCTGGGAATGGAAGCACCATTTGATCCAGCTATTGCCCTTCTCGGACTATTCCCTGAAGACCTTAAAAGAGCGTACTACAGGGATACTGCCACATCGATTTTCATAGCAGCACAATTCACAATTGCTACACTGTGGAACCAACCCAGATGCCCTTCAATAGATGAATGGATAAAAAAATGTGACTTTTATATACTATGGAGAATTACGCAGCACTAAAAAATGACCAAATCTTGGAATTTGCAGGGAACTGCATGGCACTGAGCAGATTATGGTTAGTGAAGCTAGCCAATCCCTAAAAAACAAATGCCAAATGTCTTGTTTGATATAATGAGAGCACCTAAGAACAGAGCAGGGAGGAAGAGCATGAAGAAAAGATTAACATTAAGCAGAAACATGAGGTGGGAGGGAAAGGGAGAGAAGAGGGAAATTTCATGGTAATGGAGAGAGACACTTATTGTTACACAAAATTACATATAAGAGGTTGTGGGAAAATAAACAAGGAGAGAAATGATTTAGAGTAGGTATGGTAGAGAGAGAAGATGGGAAGATAGGGGAGTGGGGATAGTAGAGTATAGGAAAGGTAGCAGAATACAACAGTAACTAATAGGGCATTATGTAAAAATATGGATGTGTAACTAATGTGATTCTGCAATCTGTATTTGGAGTAAAAATGGGAGTTCATAACCCACTTGAATCTAATGTATGAAATATGATATGTCAAGAGCTTTGTAATGTTTTGAGCAACCAATAAAAGAAAAAAAAAGTAGCAATATATATGCCAATAGAAATTCATCATGAAATGTATATAATCCACAGATTGAAAAATATTCATTTTACTGAACATGGATTCATGTATAATGTTTTTCAACTAGGAAGCTCACCCATAGGTTGAATTTTCAGTTCCAACAGCGTTTAGGAGGAGTGATCTCTTCTCTCAATTTGCATCTACCAATTCAGCCACCTCACAAGTGTATACGAGTGATATCAGGTAGAATTCTATATGTGCATATAAACATACATGTGCTGAATAGGCTACAGAGAAAGGGAGATTGGGATTCACATATTTGCTAATTTTAAAAACACATGTAGAACTATTTCAACAAAAAATTGACTAGACTTATAACTCCTACATTATATAATGCAAAAGGCAATTCCAACTATACACCATGCGTCCTCTGAACTGCTTGTGTTTCTTTTCTTTTTGGCTTATTTTTCACCATCATATTAGGATTATTAGTCAGAGACTAGTAGGGTATGGGTTATAGTGTCAGGGATTCAGTATTTCAAATGGAAATTGAAAAATGAATCCAATGTGTATGTAAATATGTGCTACACAAAAATCTTCCCACTCACATCCAGAACAATGCCTTGACATTACCTACGCCCCAAGTAAAACACAATTAGAGTAGAAAAGTGTGAAAATCTATGAATACAAATATGGAATGGAATATGCTCGGGAGTTCACAACCTTGGAGGTGGTAGAGGAGTTTCCAAAAGTAAAGGACAGGGTAAACACTCCACAAACAAGGAACTCTGCTGGCCTAAGAATTCTTGGGAAACGGCTTCTGAGGTTGGGCACTTGAAATATATGTTGTTGTCATGAGCTTTAGCTTACTTTGTAGTGAGACCATCAAAGCTGGGTCTGCATCTATGTGACCGAAAGACATGGTTTCTTATTTTCCAATGAACATGAGGCAGCAGTGCTCAATTCTCTCTTTGAGCTAAACTGTGTCCATTGGAAGCTAAGTGTCTCCCGGTGGGGACTGTGAAGACATTTGGTCATCCTCCACTTTTCGTGGTATTTCTTGCTTCTGCACTGGGAATTTGGTATTTGCTTCACAAAACATAAAAAGTTCATCTGGGATACAGTGCTGGAGGGAGTTCTGTCACGTGTGGTGGGTCAGGGTCTGCAGGAGAATGCACCAACCAGGCTTCTATCCCACATAGCTTGCCCTAATAACCATAGCAACGTGATTCTGAATATTGCCCTGAAAACTCTCCATTTAACAAGATGCCTTTACATATAAGGGTCTGATGTCTGCACTATATCAGAAACAAGCCATTTGGAAGCCAATGGCAGATTCACATGGCCCCACCATGATGTTTTATCACACACCTGCCCAACACTGCTCTAGGCCCCCTACTCAGCAGGCTCCAAATTACTGGCTTCTCTTGTTCTACAGGATTTTCATGAAACCCAGTCAAAAACAAGGCACTGTCTGGTATACACATGATCAGCAACAGGACATCAAAAGTTTCTGCAGTGCCACCTGGTCATGGGAATTTCAAAAATTTCGTGGTATTTATCTAGCAATTTTTCAAGGGTGAAGTTAGAGGCACTGTGGGTTTCAATTCATTCAGGAACCATTAAGATTTGAGAAAGTTCATTTCAATGAAAGCTCTGGAGAACTCTCACAGTCAATGCTTCTCAAACAGTTGCCAAAAGGTCTCCTAAAGCCAGGCCAATTGACATCTACAATGTGAGGTCCATGTGTGTTTTGAGTCTCAAATATGGGTGCTAAGTCTTTCAGAATAAAATCATGTGATATCCTGGCTGAGATTCTCAGGCCTCTGTGGAAACCACCCTGGGCCTAGATCTCAGTTTCCAAGAGTGAGTCTCATGCGTGGCCTCCTAAAATCCCAACACAATTCATGGCAATACTTCTCTGAGGTCAGTTTCAGAACTCAGTCTCTAAGGGGAATCACACCAGAGTTCAAGCCCAGGTGGACCCAGTCATCCCTTCCATCCGCCAAAAAATGACCACAATTAAAATCAAAACACTACCACAGGGCCATCATCTTCTTCCATGTAGACACTCATCATAACCTCTAGCTGGAGGTTTCTATGAGCCCAAGGTAGTGTCCAAATAAGCTCACTTGCCCCTCATTTGCCTAAAATCATGATGGCCTGGACACTCTTCCTGTGAACCAGGAATGATCAAATATTCCTGCTGTTAAAGTGTTCCACTTCTCCAATTTGAGGCCTACTGGCTGTAGGGTATAGATTCTTTATGTGATTTGGAGTCATGAGAAAACACAAGCAAATATGGGCTAGCCTCTGCAGGGATTTCAAGAACTCATTTGACACAAAGGATCCCTATTCTCAGTTGATGGAGGTCAGGAACCTAAAACAAGAGGGCAAAAATATTCGCCCACAATGACTGCTCTTTTGGCCATTTTAGTTTTGGAAACACATGGGATCTTTCTTTAGATCCATCAGGTGCTGAGAATCTAAGCCACAACCTCATAGAAGGACAAGAGGCTGATTCAGACACATCCCAATCCAAATCAATTAAGCAAAGAGCCACTGGTGATGTCCATACATTTCCATATGAAAACAGTTTTATTCAGGCTACACAAAGGGGTGGCCTGAGGCAAAGACCTTCCTGACATTCAGGGTAATAGAAATAGAAGTAAGCAAATGGCCCAAAGAAGGGTTTCTCCACTTAACTTTACTGGTCACACTGAAATCTGAGTTTTCTTAGATGCTCCCATTCCCTTCAGCTATCCAGTACATGGCCATGTCACAGAACCTTGTGGTGTTACATATTTGGGAAACAAAACCATGAGTCTATTCTGGAGAGTGGCCAGAATTCACGAAGAAAACAGGAACTTTAGAAGATAATAGATGTTGCCCATCCATAAGGCAAGCTTCAGTCCATTCATTAATTGGGCAGTATAAATGCGGGGAAGCTTTCAACTAGAGACAACACATCCATTGATGCATTTTCTTTTCTAATGTCTACAACCACGGATACAGTGGGATACACAGACTTAGAAACACTCACCATGTCAAACGACTTACTAGAAACAGTCCACTCCAAACCAAACAAACCACCTTTCCTACCTATTCTCAGAACATGAGAAAAAACCACAAACTCACACCTACAATGGCAAAGGCACTTCCTTCCCCCAAATAGGTCTGTGACTATCCGGAGTGTCTTCTGACTGGTGGGCCATATTATGTTCCCCCAAAATGGCCTGTCCTGTTTCAGATCTGGTCTCCTTGGCCAACTCTGTGAAGTTGTCAGGAGCCAACGGTGAGCCACTACCTGCTTACTCAGGAAAGGCCCCTCTTCAGAGCTCTGCTGGCATTTGGCCATCCTCACATCAGTGGGTACCAAGAAAGACTGACTATGTCTTTGGGAAAAGCAAACAAGTTAGCCCACTGGAACTGGGAGTGGGACTGGCTCTGCGTGCCTTCCTTCCTGGATCCCAGGTTCAGAGAATTCCATCACCAAGGAAGTGAAGTGAGGTCACTTCTTTCAGGAACAGAATATGCTCACTGCCTTGGTAACCACTTTGTGCTAACAGTTGCTTCCAGGGTTCCCATGAGATGGAGGCTGCCCCAACATCCTGTGACACATTCAGAAGTTAGAATGGTATATCAACCATAGGCACCAGGGAACAGCTCTCCACAGAGGCCTGGTTCTGTCCATCTTCTCTTTATTAAGAAGAGAGAGGCTGATTCAGACCATCAATTAATCCTGACCAGGTTGTTTGCCATGGAAGATGACTATTGCTCTCTCAGGTCCTACATAGCTGCCTATATCTTCTGCAAGGATCATTTCTCCATGGATCTTTGATGTTCTCAGCAGGTGGAAGATCATCTACATTCCTATATTGTAAGACCCACACTGTCCCTGCTCTTAAGTAAGTTATACTGAGGGAACAGTGTATGGTTAGGGTTAATAACTTGTTCAATTTGGGTTACAAATAATTCTGCGGGATGAATAATGGTATTGGCAAAATGCGATGTTTACAAGAGTATATATGTGAAACAGAAGTATGAAAGCAGAAATCTAGGTAAGATTTGAAGTCCAGAAGGGCATTGGGGACTTGAGTGGGATACTTAGCTTTGAGTAATGTGCAGCACAGATGTCTCAGATAAATCAATATACACTGGCATCGGACCTTGTACCTTGGATATTGAATGTTGAAGAGAACATCCAGTCAAAAACCGATAGTTGGCAGGATTAGGAAGGTAGTTGGTAGGTTTAGAAAAAAGAGTGAGTATAGGATTTGGACCAAAAGTTCTTTAGCAATAGAATTTAGGGTAGAGAGTGTATGTAAATGTAAGCACATGTGAAGAGTCAGTCACAATGATGAACTGGGGAAAAATATAGGAAATCAGATATCAATAGAGACATTAGGAAATCAAGCTAAGTATAAATTGTGTGATAGGGTTAGACATTTTCAACAGGTTTGAAGTTGAATATATAATCTTAAGAAGAAACAAATATGTAGTCAAAAATAGAATTGATATTTGAGAGCATTAGGCAACCTGGACATGGATGTTTTTAGTAATCCATGCTCACTTTCCATTTACGCTTTGGTACAATTGTAAGTGTGACCTTTGCTTTTTGTGTCCAGAATATTTCTGTAATAAAATGTGTATGTAGATCAGGTGAAAAGAGTATTTCTTCCACCAATTCTGCAAGCAATATTTTGAAGTCTTACAAATTAGTATGGGGTTACAAATAGGTGTACCCTGTTTCAATGAATATAGACATAATGCATGAATAGACCATACTGTGAATAAATAATATAACTGGATCCACTTTAAATAATGGATTGAATAAATATCTGAAAATTTATAAGAAATTTTATATTGATATGCAATCATTCATTCCAACCAGTTATATATCTAACGATAATCTTAGAATTATGGTTTATCATGAAGGGTGTGTGAGTTTTGGTTCAAAATTGATTATGGAAATCGAAAATAATATATTTGGAAAAAAGTCTCATGAATAGACCAGTCAAGAAACATAGAGGAATACATGTGTTCTGGAGCAGGAAGTGATTGAAAGTGAAACAAATGCCTATAAATTTGCTAACTAGTGAATAAAATATATATACTGAGATTTGCATAAACTGAAGAAATAGTAATGTACCAGTGTGGAATAAAAATTAATGTCAAAATACACATCATGTCCCATAGGAACCTACATGCATTGATGTTAAACTGGGTCAGTTAAAGTAGACATATTAGGATTTGTATGCACCTTTTACTGAAGTTAGTTTACAGTACTAGGAAACAAATATGTATTTTGGGTGGATGAATATTTCTAAGAATAATCTTGTGAAAAGTTGATTATTAATCCACATACGTGAACATGAATGAATTTAGGGAGTGTATATAAGACACATATATTTCATATTTTTAAAAATATGGAGAGTATATATATATACATATATACACACACACACACACACACACACACACACACAAACACAGACATTAAAAAGTAGCAATATATATGCCAATCGAAATTCATCATGAAATATATATCATAAAGATGCAAAAACATTCATTTTAGTGAACATGGGTTTATGTATAATGTTGTTCCACTGGGAAGCTCACCCATAGGTTGAATTTTCAGTTCCAACAGCGTTTAGGAGGAGTGATCACTTCTCACACTTTGTATCTGCTAAGTCATATACCTCACAAGGATGTACGTGTGATACCTTGTAGGATTCTATTGGTGCATATAAAAATACATGTGCTGAATAAGCTCCAGAGAATGGGAGACAGTAATTCACATATTTGTTAACTTTAAAAACACATGGAGAACTATTTCAACTAAATATTGAATAGATTTATAACACCTGCCCTTTATCATGCAAAAGGCAAGTCCAACTCTGAACTGCAAGTATTTATGTACTGTTTGGGTTATTTTCTTCCATCATATTTGGATTAGTAGTCAGAGTCTAGTAGAATATGGGTTAGTGTCAGGGATTCAGAATTTCAAATAGAAAATAGAAAAATTAATCTTCTGACTCTCATCCAGAACAATGCCTTGTCATTACTTTCGCCCCAAGGGAGACACAATTAGAGTAGAAGAGTTACAAAATCTGTGATTACATTTCTGGAATCGAAAATGCTCAGGAGTGCACAAACATGGAGGTGGAATAGGAGTTTCCAAAAGTAAGGACAGGGTACACACTCCACAAACATGAAGCTCTGCTTGCCAAAAACTTCTTGAGAAACTGCCAGTGAAATTGGGCACTGAAATATAGGTTGTTGTCAGGAGTTAAGCTTCCTTTGTAGTGAGACCCTCAAAGCTGTGTCTGCATCTATGAGACCTGGAGGACAACATTTCTTATTTTCCAATGAACACGAGGCAGCAGTGCTGAATTCTCTCTTTGTAGGTAAACTGTGGGCACTGGGGGCTTATTGTCTCCCCGTGTGGACTGTGAAACCATTTGGTCATCCTCCACTTTTCGCTGTGTTTCTTGCTGCTGCACTTGGAGTTTGGTTCATGCTTCACGAAATACAAGGAGTTCAACTAGGAAACAGTGCTTGAGGTAGTTCTGTCACGTGTGGTGGGTCAGGGTCTGCAAGAAAATTCACCAACCAGGCTTCTATCTCTCAAAGATTGCCTGCTTGTCCATAGCAACCTGATTCTGAACATTGCCCTGAAACTACGCCATATAACAAGATGCTTTTACATATAAGGGTCTGATGTCTGCACTCTGTCAGTTACAAGCCATTTGGAAGCCAATGGCAGATACAAATGGCACCACCATGATGTTTTATCACACACCTCTCCACCACTGCTCTAGGCCCACTACTCAGCAGGCTCCAAAATACTGGCTTCTCTGTTCTAAACAAATTTCATGAAACCCTGTCAATCAAGGCACTGTCTGGTACACTCATGGTAAGCAACAGGTCATCGAAAGTTTCTGCAGTTCCACCTGGTCATGGAAATTTCAAAAATTTCGTGTTATTTATCTAGCCATTTTTCAAGGATGACGTTGGATGCACTGTGGATTTCAATTATTCAGGAACCATTAAATGTTGAGAAAGTTCATTTCAAAGAAAATTCTAGAGAACTCTCACAGGCAAGGCTTTCCAAAGAGTGGACAAAGGTCACTTGAAGCCAGGACCATTGAGGTCTACAATGTGAGGTCCTATGTCTTTTGACTCTCAACTATGGCTGCCAAGTCTTTCAGAATAAAATCATGTGATATCCAGGCTGAGATTCCCAGTTCTTTGTGGAAAGCCACCCTGGTCCTAGATCTCAGGTTCCAAGGGCGACTCTCATGCGTGGCCTCCTTAAATCCCAACACAATTCATGGCAATACTTCTCTGAGATCAGTTTCAAAACTTAGTCTCTACGTGGAAACACACCAGAGTTCAAGACCTGTTGACCCAGTCATCTCTTCCAACCGCCACACCAATGACCAGAATTAAAACCAAAACACTCCCACATGGCCCTCATTTTCTTCCATATAGTCACTCATCATAACCTTGGCTGGAAGTTTTTATGAGGCACACAGCCCAAGACAATGTCAAAATAAGCTCCCTTGCCCTTCATTTGTCTAAAGTCAGTGTTTCCTGGACAACGTTCCTGTGAACCAGGACTGATCAAAGAGGCATGCCATTAATACTGTTCCGCTTTTCCAATTTGAGGCATACTGACTGTCGGGTATAGTTTCTTTATGTGATTTGCAGTCATAAGAAAACCCAAGCACCTCTGGGCTAGCCTCTGCAGGGCTTGAAGAACTCAGTTGACCCAAAGATCCCTGTTATCACTTGATGGAGATCAGGAACCTTACAGAGGAAGGCAAGAGACTTCATCACAATGACTTCTCTTTTGGCCATTTTGGATTTGGATGCACACATGGGATCTTTCTTTAGATCCATCAGGTGCTGAGAATCTAAGTGATAATCTCAAACTGCACTGAGAGGCTGATTCAGAAATATCCCTTTGCAAAGCAATTAAGCCAGGAGCCACAGGTGATGCCCATTTATTTCCATTTGAAAACTGTTTTTTTCAGGCTTTGGAAATGTGGGGCCTTAGGCAAAGACCTTCCTTACATTCAGGGCAACAGAACAATAGGTAAGCAAAATCCCAAAGCAGATTTTCTCCACTGAGACTTTCCTGGTCACACTGATATCTGAGTTTTCTGAGAAATTCACCATTCTCTTCAGCTATCCAGTACATGGCCATGTCCCAGATTGTGGAGGAGATACATATCTTGAACACAAAACCATGAGCCTATGGGAGAGTGGCCAGAATTCAGGAAGAAATCACGAATGTAGGAAGGTAGTAGGTGTTGCCCATCCATAAGGTAACCTGCAGTCCATTCATAAATTGGACAGGATGAATTCTGCGAAGATTTCTACTAGACAGGACACATCTATTGATGCATTCTCTTTTCTATTGTCTACAACCACGGACACAGTGGGATATCCAGACATAGAAACACTTGCCTTCTCAAAGGACTTACTAGAAACAGTCCACTCCAAACCAAAAAAACCGACTTTCCTACATATTCTCAAAACATGAGACAAAATCAAAAACACACACACACACACACACACACACCCACAAAGGCACCTTCTTTCCCCAAATAGGTCTGTGACTATCCAGAGCGTCCTCTGACTGGTGGGCCATACTATGTTCCCCCGAAACGGGCTGTGCTTTGTCAGATCTGGTCTCCTTGGCCAAAACTGTGATGTTATCAGGAGCCAGCGGTGAGCCACTGCCTGTTTTCTCAGGTAAAGCCCCTCTTCAGAGCTTTCCTGGCATTTGTCCATCTTCAATTTAGTTGCCAAGAAAGACTGACTCTGTCCTTCTTAAATCCAAACATTTGAGACCACTGGGACTTGGACTGGGACTGCCTCAGGGTGCCTGGCTTCCTGGATCCCAAGTTCAGAGTGTTCCATCAACAAGAAAGTGACATAGGTCACTTCGTCTAGAACTGAATGAGTTCACTGCCTTGGCAACCACTTTGTCTTAACAGTTGCTTCCAAGGGTCCCTGAGATGGATCCTGCCCTTACTTCCTATGACAGTTTCACAAGCTAGAATGGAATATCAACCACAGGCACCCGGGAACAGCTCTCCACACAAGCCTGGTTTGGTCTATCTTCTCTACATTAAGAAGAGAGAGACTGCTTCAGACACATCCCTTCATCCTGACCTGTTTTTTTTTTTTTGTCATGAAAGATGACTTTCGCACTCTCAGGTCCTTCATAGCTGCCTACATCTTCTTTAGGGATCATTTCTGCATGGACCTTTGAGGTTCTCTGCAGGTTGAAGATCTCCTACATTCCTGTATTGTAAGACCAACTCTGTCCCTGCTATTCTGTAAAGTTAGATTGAGGGAACAGTGTATGGTTACGGTTAATAACATGTTTGATTTGGGTTAGGATCATTCTGCTGGATGAATAATGGTATTGGGAACCTGCGATATATATAAGATTATATAGGTGAAATATATGAATGAAAACAGAAATCTCGGTAACATTTGAAGCCCAGAAGGGCATTAGGTCCTTGATTGGGATACTTAGCATTTAATTATGTTCTGCACAGATGTCTCAGATAAATCTATACACAATGGCATAGGACCTGATACCTTGGATGATTGAATGTTGAGGAGAACAACCATTCAAAGAGGGAGAGTCGGTAGGATTAGGAAGATAGTTGGTAGGATTAGAAAAAAGTGTGAGTATAGCATTTGGACAAATAGTTCTTTAGCAATAGGTTTTCAGGTAGACAGAAAATGTAAATGTCAGCACATGTGAAGAGTCAGTCACAGTGATGAAATGGGGAAAATATGTAGGAAAGCAGATATCAATAGCGACATTAGGAAATCAGGCAAAGTATAAAGTGAGTAATAGCAATAGACACTTTCAACAGGCTTGAGATTGAATATATAATCTTAGGAAGTAACAAATATGTAGTCACCAATAGGATTGACATTTGAGAGCATTAGGCAACGTGGACATGGGTGATTTTCATAACCCATACTCACATTCCATTTAGGCTTTGGTACAATCGTAAGTGTGACTTTGCATTTTGTGGCCAGAATATTACTGTGATAAAACGTATATGTAGATCAGGTGACATGAGTCTTTCTTGCACCATTTCTTGGAGCAATATTTTGAAGGGGTATAAATTAGTATTGGAGGTACATATAGGTGTACCATGTATGTATGAATATAGAGATAATGCATGAATAGACCATACTGTGAATAAATAATATAACTTGTTCCAACTTTAAATAATGGATTGAATTGATATCTGAAAATACACAGGAATCATATATTGATATATATACATTCATTCCAACCAGTAATACATCTAATGGTAATATTACGGTTGTGGTTTATCATAAAGAGTGTGTGAATTTTTCTTCAAAATTGATTATGGAAATCGAAAATAATGTGTTTGGAAAGAAGTCTCATGAAATGACCAGTCAAAAACAAGGAGGAATACATATGTTCTGAAGCAGGAAGTGATTGAATGTGTTACAAATTTCTTTAAATTTGTGAACTTGTGGATGAAATGTATATTCTATGATGTACAAAAACTGCAGAAATAGTAATGTACCAGTGTTTAATAAAAATGAACCTCAAAATACACATCATGTCCCATAGGAATCTACTTGCATTGATGTTAAAGTGGGTCAGCTACTGTAAAAATATAAGGATTTGTTTGCACCATTCACTGAAGTAACTTTTTAGTACTAGAAAACAAATATGTATTTCAGGTGGATGAATATTTTTAAAATAATCTTATGAAAAGTTTAATATAAAACCACATACATGAACAAGAATGAATTTAGGGAGTGTATAATAGGACACATATATTTTATATTTTGAAAAATCTAGAGAGTATATATATATATATATATATATATATATATATATACACACACACACACACACACACACACACACAAAACACACACAGAGACATTAAAAAGTAGCAATATATATGCCAATTAAAATTCATTGTGAAATATATATCATCCACAGATCCAAAAATATTAATTTTACTGAACATGGATTTATATATAATGTTCTTGAACTAAGAAGCTCACTCATAGTCTGAATTTTCAGTTCCAAAAGTATTAATGAGGAGTGATCTCTTCTCACACTTTGTATCTGCCAAGTTAGCCACCTCTCAAGAATATACGTGTGATACCAGGTAGGATTCTATATGTGCGTATAAAAATACATGTGCTGAATAGGCTACAGAAAAATGGAGACAGGAATTCACAGATGTGTTAACTTTAAAAACACATGCAGAACTATTTCAACAAAAAATTGACAAGATTTATAACTCCTACCCTATATCATGCAAAAGGCAAGACCAACTATACACCATGCCTCTTCTGAAGTGCTAGTATTTCTATTCTGTTTCGGTTATTTTTCTCCATCATATTAGAATTAATAGTCAGAGTCTAGTAGGGTATGGGTTAGTGTCAAGGATTCAGTATTTCGAATGGAAAATTGAACAATGAATCCAATGTGTATGTAAATATGTGCTACACAAAATTATTCCCACTCTCAACCAGAACAATGCCTTGACAATCCCTTCACCCCAAGTAAGACACAATTAGAGGAGAAGATTTAGAAAATCTGTGAATAAATTTGTGGAATGCAATATGCTCAGGAGCTCACAACCTTGGAAGTGGTAGAGTAGTTTCCAAAAGTATGGGACAGGGTAAAAACTCCACAAACATGGAGGTCTGCTGGCCTAGAGACTTCTTGAGAAACTGCCTGTGAGGTTGGGCACTTGAAAAATATGTTGTTGTCAAGAGCTTTAACTTCCTTTCTAGGGAGACCATAAAAGCTTGGTCTGCATCTATGAGACCTGGAGGACATGGTTTCTTATTTCCCAATGTACATGAGGCAGCAGTGCTGAATTCTCTTTTTATATAAACTGTGGCCACTGGGGGCTAAATGTGTGCCGGTGTGCACTGTGAAGGCATATGGTCATCTTCCATTTTCGTGGTGTTTCTTCCTGCTGCACTGAGAGTTTGGTATTTGCTTCACAAAATACAAGGAGTTCAACTGGGTCACAATGCAAGAGGAAGTTCTGTCATGTATGGTGGGTCAGGTTTTGCAGGAGGATACAAGAACCAGGATCCTATCCCACATATCTTGCCCCCTTGACCATAGCAACCTGATTCTGAACAATGTCCTGAAACCTCTCCATATAACAACTTGCCTTTACATGGAAGGTTCTGCTGGCTGCACCATGTCAGTCACAAGCCATTTGGAAGCCAATGGAAGATCCACATGGCCCCACCACAGATGTTTTATCACATACCTGCCCACCACTGCTCTAACCTACTACTCAACAAAGTCCAACTTACTGGCATCTCTGTTCTACACCATTTACATGAAACCCAGTCAATCAAGGCACTGTCTGGTATATTCATGATCAGCAACAGGACATCAAAAGGTTTTCCAGTGCCACCTGGTGATGGGAAATTCAAAAATTTCATGGTATTTATCTAGCCATTTTTTAAGGATGAAGTTGGAGGCACTGTGAGTTTCAATTTTTTCAGGAACCATTAAATGGTTAGGAAGCTCATTTCAATGAAATCTCTGGAGAACACTCACAGGTAAGTCTTCCCAAAGAGTGGCCAAAATATCATATGATGCTATGCCCATTTAGGTCTACAATGTGAGGTCCATATGAGTTTTGACTCTCAACTATGGGTGCCAAGTCTTCAGAATAAAATTTGTGGTATCCTGGCTGAGAGGCTCAGTGCTCTGTGGAAAGCCACCCTGGGCCTAGAACTCAGTTTCCAAGGGCAATGCTCATGCCTGGCTTCCAAAAATCTCAACACTATTCATGGCAATACTTCTCTGAGGTCAGTTGAAGAACTCAGACTCTAAGGGAATCACACCAGAGTTCAAGAACATGTGGACCAAGTCATCTCTTCCAACCGCCACCCAAATGACCACAATTTAAACCAAAACACTCCAACGTGGCGCCCATCTTCTTCCATATAGACACTCACAATAAACTCCACTATGGCTGGAGTTTTCCATGAGGGGCATAGCCCAAGACCGTGTCCAAAATAAGCTCTTTTACACCTAATTTGCCTAAATTCAGGGTTGCCTGGACACCCTTCTTGTGAACCAGAAGAGATTAAATAGGCCTCCCGTTAATACTGCTCCGCTTCTTCAATTTGAGGCCAAATGACTGTGGGGTTTGGATTCTTTATGTGAATTGGAGTCTTGAGAAAACCCAAGCAACTATGGGCTAGACTCTGCAAGGCTTTGAAGAACACATTTGACCCAAAGGATCCCTAATCTGACTTGATGAAGGTCAGGAAAGTTACAGAGGAAGGCGAGAGACTTCATCCACAAGGACTGCTCTTTTGGCCATTTTGGTTTTGGATGTACACATGGGATCTTTCTTTAGATCCATCAGGACCTGAGAATCTAAGCCACAGCCTCATACAGGGTAAATAAGCTGATTCAGACACATCCTTTCCAAAGCAATTAAGCAAAGAGCCACAGGTAATGCCCATTCATTTCCATTTGAAAACTGTTTTCTTCAGGCTTCACAAAGTGGTGGACTGAGGAAAAGACCTTCCTGACATTCAGGGCAACAGAAGAGTAGGTAAACAAAAGGCCCCAAGCAGGGTTTCTCCACTAAGACTTTCCTGGTCACACTGATATCTGAGTTTTCTGAGATGCTCACCATTCCCTTCAGCTATACAGGACATGGTCATGTCACAGAGCTTCGAGGTTGTACATATCTTAAACAGAAAACCATGAACCTATTCTGGAGAGTGGCCAGAATTCAGGAATAAAACAGAAACTAAGGAAGATAGCAGGTGTTGCACATCAATAAGGCAAGCTGCAGTCCATTCATAAATAGGGCAGGATGAATGCTGTGAAGCTTTCTACTAGACAGGACATATTAATTGATGCATTCTGTTTTCTAATGTCTACAACCACGGACACAGTGGGATACACAGACATAGAAATTCTCGCCTTGTCAAACGACTTACTAGAAACAGTTCACTCCAAACAAAACAAACCGCCTTTCATACCTATTCTCAGAACATGAGACAAAACCACAAACCCACACCCACACCACAAAGGCACCTCCTTCCCCCAAGTAGGTCTGTGACTATCCGGAGTGTCCTCTGTCTGGTGGGCCTTATTATGTTCCCTGGAAATAGCCTGTTCTGTCTCAAATCTGGTCTTTTGGCCAACTCTGTGAAGTTGTCAGGAGCCAGCGGTGAGCCACTGCGTGCTTTCTCAGGAAAGGCCCCTCTTCATAGCTTTCCTTGCATTTGGCCATCCTTACATCAGTAGGCCTCAAGAAAGACTGAGTCTGTCCTTGGTAAATCAAAATAAGTTTGACCACTGGGACTGGGACTGGGACTGGCTCTGGGTGCCTGGCTTCCTGGATTCCAAGTTCAGAGAGTTCCATCACCAAGGAAGTTAGGTGAAGTCACTTAAATTTGGAACTGAATGAGGTCACTGCCTTGGCAACAACTTTGTCCTAACAGTTGCTTCCAAGGTTCCCATGAGAGGGAGGCTGCTCCTACTTCCTGTGACACTTTCACAGGTCAGGGAGGTATGTCAACCATAGGCATGCAGGAGCAGCTCTCAACACATGCCTGCTTTGGTCCATCTTCTCTACATTAAGAAGAGAGTGGCTGATTCAGACACATCCCTTCATCCTGAGCAGGTTGTTTGCCATGGAAGACTTTTGCTCTCTCAGGTCCTTCATACTTGCCTACATCTTCTCCAGGGATCATTTCTACGTGGACCTTTGAGGTTTTCAGCAGGTGGAAGATCCTCTATTTTCCTGTATTTTAATACCCCTGCTCTTCTGTAAAATTAGATTGAGAGAACAGTGTATGGTTAGGATTAATAACAGGTTCGATTTGGTTTAGAAAGAAAACTACACGATTGAGCAAACAGGGTCCTACAGTTAGCAATAATATGAGGAATTTTAATGGACCGGCCATGGCAGATAAAAGCGCAGTTAATCAGGTC
Source organism: Callospermophilus lateralis (assembly GCF_048772815.1). NCBI lineage: Eukaryota > Metazoa > Chordata > Mammalia > Rodentia > Sciuridae > Callospermophilus > Callospermophilus lateralis. The sequence continues at coordinate 1,867,853 of NW_027515613.1, forward strand.
ACTATGTGAACCAAGACTCAAACCTCCCTTTTGGGGCCTCTGTCTCTCTTTGACGCTCTTCAAGTCGTTTTCTTAATTTATTCATAGATTCTTTTACAACTCCAGTATTGTCGGCACAAAAACAACATTCTTCCCTCAATGCAATCAAAAAGGCACCTTTCTCTCATGAAGAGGAGGTCCAACACTCACCTGCTTTGTAAAACAACTTCAGAAAGAGAGAGGTAAAAATTCCTGTAAAGCTGTGATGTCGGTTTTTAATGTCTTTAAGGTTTGGCCTATTTCTGCTTCTAATTGTGTCTTTGTTGTGTCTCATGGACTAGCCCACCCCTTAAGCAACTATTATTTCTAATAGGATGGCTAAAGTGAGGGATACAGGTTCCCGCTGGAACCGGGTTGTATGCCCCCCTATTTGATCTTTAAATGAACCTACGTCATGATAGAGAACTCTGGAAAACATCTGCATCATTACATAATTAATCACATATATTGACCATTTTATGAAAACATAAATAATGTTAAAGTGTATAGAATTATACTGTTGTAGGGATGGACAAGGAAAGGGACCTAAGATAGCACCAAACACAGGAAAACAGCCTTATTTGGTTGCATTCGGATTTAGAGGGCATTGCTTCTGTTGTAATCAATTAATCCCCTGAACCCCAAGTTTTGGTAGTTTTAGAATTTGTACCCAACATGTAAGGGAAGTGGATCAGAAGTTCACAGTCTGTAGAAATTCACAAAAATCAGTTTTTGTTTCTGTTTTTGTTCCTCTGTTCTGGGCAAGTTAACTTTTCAAGGACACCTTGGAAAGGGAGAGCTTTTTTGTCTCTTTTTTTCTCCCTGCCAGCTGTCACCATGCAGCCCAGTTGGTAACTTTTTTATCTTAGAAATGTAGTCATCTCTGTGAAGCCCCAGCTCAAGGCCAGAGTCTTTGTTCACATATTTTGTGAAAACCTAGTAAGGCGGTGTCAAGCTTAGGGGTGGTGATTTTTCCAGCCAGTGGCCAAGTAGAACAGGGCAACACGAAAAGTGGAAGTTTATCTACATTGAACTCTTTCAGAGGGACTCTTTTGCTGAAAGACCTAATGTAAGCCTCGGTGAAGACTTCTGGAGAAGGTTATTTAAGACATATCTATGGACCTGGTACAGAGGGGGAAGACTGGGAAGGCGAGGCTGAGAGCAGCTCCGTGGATCTGAGAATGAGAAAGATGAGATGTAAAAGAATAATGGAAAAGGGGTTTGGGATTTTCCTAGAACAAAACTTGAGCAGTAGAACAGGTAGAGCAGAGGTGAAGATGGGAGTGAGTATTCCAAAAACCCCTGAGGGACTTTAAATTTTTAGAAACCAGTTTTCAGTGATGACAAAGCAACTTTAAAGGCCATTTTTATTACATCTTGGATAGGGGTCTGAGGGCTCTTCTCAGCTGGTTTGAGCTTTGGTTTAGCTTCTTAGAGGACTTGGTGGGACCTAGTGCAGGCACAGACAGAAAAAGAGAGGAGTGAGTGAGTGGAGGGGTACCTCGGTACCTGCTACCTCAGCAAGGGGGCAATGGTCTGAGAACTGGCAGAGGTTTGGGTTTTTGATTTAGTAATTGGAGGTGAGAAATCACGTTGCTGAGGTGGGAGTGACAGCAGAGACTCTAGAGCAGAAGACTGAGGGTGAGGAACTATTGGAGAAGCATAGTACAGGATGTGAGTGAAGGAGGGAAAAGGATTCCGCATAGGGGAATTTTCCCCTTTTGAGCACTTGCCGAAGTTAAAAACGTCACGCAGAATTTGAGGATCTAGAGAACCCTCTGGGGGCCATAGCTTTTGGTTGTCTAATTGGTAATATGGCCAATGCTGTGTACTGAATTTGATGAGGAGTTTGGGTTCCACCAGGCAGCCCCGGTATGCTCACATCCCCATGAGTTACACAAGAAGTTGGCTTTTCCCCCACACAGCCATGGCTGTTCGTGGCTTTGATAGTCCGCCGGGCATACATCGTAATCTAGGCTAGCCAACCTGAATCTGGCTCGCGTTTCTGTGCATCCATAATGTTTGTTTCAATTATCTATGGAATGGAAGGGATTTAATGAAACTTTAGTGGGATCCTCTTCATCAGGGTTATCTCAATAGGAAAGACGTATACCAAGCTGAAAAATGTCTGGGTGGAGAGATAGCCACCAGGTCACTAAGGGGGCTGTATGCGAGATATACCATACTTCTTGTCTAGTAGGATTTCAGATCAGCCTTCACTGCTGAACAGGCTGATGAGGGTTAGGAGTACTGGTGGCCAAGTTGAGAGTCTACAGTCTTGTCCACATAGCGAATACGAAATTTGAAATGGTTACCAGTCTTTTCCAGTTTCCAACCAGAGTCTGGACACAGCGAAGGCTTTAGATGAGAGGCATGGATCCAAAAAGTGATTCTGTCTAGTTTTACCACTGTAGGTGTTATAAGTAGCACCTGGTATGTTCCTTTCCAGCGGGGTTCTAGGAATGACACCTGATGTTGTCTTATGTAGATGAAGTCTCTTACTTGATATTGATGTGGAATCCCCTCGTCCCCAGGTTGGTAGGCAGTGGCCAGCTGTTTCCACAGTTATCACTGAGTTCTTTCAATGGCTTTAAGTCTGTCAAGCAAGGGGTGTGGAAGGGATTGTTAGGCCTTAGAGTTGGGGATTAGGTCCCTTACTGGATGATGGGCATCATAGAGAATTTCATAGGGGGTGAGATTACACAAAGAAACTGAGGGAGTATTTCTCGCATGAAACAGTGCATAAGGCAGGAGTATAGTCCAATCTTTTATGCCAGTCTCTAAGCTTAATTTTGTTAAGGTCTCTTTAATGGTTCTATTTATTTTTTCTACCTCTCCTGAGCTCTGGGGTATATAAGCATAATGTAACTTACAATTAATCCACACGTGACTTACCTGGGCCATAAACACAAGTCCATTATCAGACCCTATTACCTTAAACAGACCATATCTTGGAAAAATATCTTCCAGGATCTTCTTGAGAACCATTTGGGCCGTTGTTTTTTTTTTCCTCTGTGTGTGTGTGTGTGTGTGTGTGTGTGTAAGGCTTCAATCCATCCTGAAAATGTATCTACAAAGACTACGAGATATTTAAGTCCATACATTGCTGGCTTAATTTCAGTAATGTCCACTTCCCAGAATTGTCCTGGTCTGGTTCCTCATAGGTGCTTTCCTCTAAGAAACTTGGAAGGGTAAGCATTAAACAATTGACTGACCCAACAGGCTTTTGTTACCGGTTCAGTTTTTTTATTTCGCTGTGTGTTGGTTAGTGGAAAACTCTGTTCTTAATCCTACAGGAGTGCCTGCAGTTTCTTTGAACCAAGGTGAGTGAGTTGACGTACATTTTTAACTTAGTGTAGGGCTTTCTGTAATTGCAGGCTGAGCTCAGTAAAGTTGAGGCGTTCAGTGTCAGTGTCCTTAGATGTTATCTAAAACTTCCTGTTACTCAGGGGTCCATTGGAATTGGGCATCTCCCTTTAACAGCGGGTATAAAAGAGCAGCTAAGGACGCGAACCCATTTATCCATAACCTGCAAAACCCAGCAATCCCAAGAAACTCTCTTAGTTGTCTGCTGTAAGATGGGGTTGGTATCTGCTCAATGGTTTGTTTTCTGGGCTCAGTGAGCCATCGTTTACCGCCCCTGAGGAAATAGTCATGGAAGGTTACTTCTTGCTGGCAAATTGGGCAATTTTGGCAGAAGCTCTATACCCAAGTTGAGCAAGCTCCGAGAATAGTGCTTGGGTCCCAGTTCAGTTTTCCTTGGTGTTGGATGCCAGTAGCAGGTGATCCACGTATTGAAGCTGGGTGACTTCGGGGTGTGTAGTTCTGAAATTGTTGAGATCTCTGTGGAGGGCTTCATCAAAGAGAGTGGGGGAGTTTTTGAACCCCTCTGGGAGTCTAGTCCAAGTTAGTTGACTATACTTTCCGGTTTCTGGGTCTACCCACCCAAAAGCAAACAGCAACTGACAATCTTTATGCAGAGGCAAGCAAAAGAAAGCTTGTTTTAAGTCCAGAACAGTATACCATTTCTGCTCAGGGTTCAGAGTGCTAAGCAGTTTGAACAGATTAGGTACTGTGGGGTGAATGTCCTGCACTCTGTTGTTGATCTCTCTTTGGTCTTTAACAGGTTGATAGTCCCCGGTTCCTGGCTTTTTCTTCTAATAACAGGGGAGTGTTCCAGGCCAATTGACAGGGCCTTAGGACCCCTAAGGCCAGATATTTCTGAATATAGGGCCTTATCCCATCTTTAGCTTTTTATGCTTAGAAGATATTATTTGACATTGATTGGGGAGGCTGAGATTTTTAACTCCACTGTTATTGGAGGTTGTTTCACGGCCAGGCCTAACACAGCAGTTTTTGCCCAGGCATCTGGGTAATCTGTTATCCATTTTTGGGGTAGCTTGCCTGTTTGATCAGTCTTGGGGGGTGTGAAGAGTGGATGTTTATCTTCTACTAATATAGTTACAGCCGTGACTATAGGAGTTTTTACTGAAGCATTTAGAAATTTCTTTTGGGGGCTTTCAGGGTTAAAAGTTATTTTGGCCTAGAGCTTGGTGAGCAGATCTCTGCCCATCAATGGGTGCGGGCATTCTGGGATTACTAGGAAGGAGTGATGGATTTTTCCTTTCCCCAGGTCCATGGTCCTCTTAGTAGTCTAAGCCCGATATTTACTGCCATTAGCCCTTTGAACTACAGACCTTTTATTTGATAGACGGCCCAATGGGGCCCTAAGGGCTGAGTATACTGCTCCTGTATTGATTTCAAAGTTTACTGGGGTCCCCTACTCTTCAAAAGTTACCCTGAGCTAGGGGAAGGAATCTGAGCCCCAACTTTCTTAGTCATCCTCCAGAGTCAGAATGGCTGGCTGGCGTGTCTGTCTCTTTATAGGGCACTCTTTGGCCCAGTGTCCTTTTTTTTATGGTAGGCACATTGATCTGAGGCCAGGGGTGGCCTCTAGCACGGGCCCAGGTATCCCTTCCTGTCACCTTATGTCTTAATTTCTGGCCTCTTTCTTGTTGTGACCAGGATCTAAGTCAATGCCTTAGTCTTTCTATTGCTTCTCTCATCATCCCTTTGCTCCCTTTCTTTTTCCCTGTTTCTCTTTTATAGTATATTTTTTTGGCTTCTCTGACTAAATCTCTCTTTTAACTTTTTTTTTTTTAATATCTATGGCAGCTTCCCCAATTAAGGCCATCATGACAGATGCCTTTTGATCTGCTGCCTGAGGATCGAAAGGAGTATATCTCTTATATGCCTCCATAATTCTCTCTAGAAACATAGAGGTAGATTCATCAGGCCTTTTAATAATTTCTCTTACCATGGCCAAATTAGTTGGTCACCTAGCGGCCCCTTGGATACCCGCTATTAGAGACTGGCAATAATTGGACATATGCTCCCTATCTTCAAAGGTGTTGGGGTCTCAGTTGGGGTGGTTTAAGGGGAAGCCGGCTTTGATTATGTTGGGAAGTTGTGTTGGTCGCCCATCAAGTCCGAGGATATTTTTTCCTCTCATTCCTCTGTCGTGAAGAGAGTCCCTAGGAGTTGTTGGCAGTCATCCCAAGTAGGCAGGTGTGAAAATGTTGGCGAGTTCTCTGAGTTTTTTTTAGCCGGGCCAGCTTCCTCTAGGGAAGGAGGGGCTGTGTGTGCCATTGGACAGTCATCTGGAGGGTGCTGGGCCATCCTGGCTTCCTCGAATGGTGGAGAGGCTGAGTAAGCAGCAGGGGAATTACTTACAGGGTTTTGGGGGTTGGGGGACAAGGGCAGAGGATAAGGACGAGTAGAGTCTTGAGACTCAGGGAGAACAGAGGGTGGAGGTTGAGGAGCAGAGAGTTTGAGAGATAGAATCGTAGGGGAAGGAGTAGGAGTGGGTGCAGGGACAAGGAAAGGCTTCACCCATGGAGGAGGAGATTTGCAGAGGTCCTGACAAGTTAAGATATATGGCTATTGATCTGGATGGCTATGTGGCCCCGGCTGAAAGACAATATCTCAGACTTTTCAAATTAGTGCGAAGTAGAAACATCTTTCTAGGGGCCATCCGACTACAAAGGTGGGTTATTCTGAGACACAGAATCTGCCAGGTCTGGTGCTTTAATGAAAAAGAAAGAATCTGAGCCCTTAAGCAGATTTTGGTCCAGTGATTAAGGGTCAGGGACAGAGGCATTGAAGTGCTCTGTCCCATAATGAAATATACACAGACAGTGAAAGCAAAGACACACGACACAGACAAGACAAGACAATAAAGACAGACAATGGACGTCCAATACTGAGACCAGGACTGAGTAGCGGGCAAATCCTGATGGGCTGCCAATTCCAAATCTGAAAGAAAATATCATTGAGTCGAGGAGACTATGGTTCCTCGATTTCCCGAATCCATCCCACAGGAACATGGTCTGTGGCTCTGTGACATGTATGTCAGCCACCGTGGGAGAGAGCTCACGCTCTTTACCAATAGCCATTTTGTCAAACCCTAACCTGAATCCTGAAACCAGAAAGAGGGGCCTTATTTACCCCCAGAGGAGCCCATTGGGGGTCTTTCATCTGCAGCTGCCGGATCTCCCTGGGGCCACCAGAAGTAAAGGTCGGGTGAGCATCGATGAAAGAGACCACCAAGAGACTGTCTAATGCAACCTCAAAGGGTTTATTGGGAGTCCGGCATGCAAGGGCTCAGAGATCAGTTGAATAGAGCAGAGAGCCCTGAGAACAGCTTAAGAAGTGCTTATATATTTTCCTTGGAGAGGGCAGGGAGGGAAGTTTATTGATGGTTAAGGGCGAGTGGGCGGTTTGCGTGCAAATGGTTGATGGAGTACATTCTGCAGTTTGGCAGTTGGGGGCAGCACATTCTGGGAACAAGAAGAGCAAACAGTTCTCAAGATTTCAACAGTGTTTTATTAAGCATACAGAAAAACAGGACGTGACAAGTACCTATTTTATTAACCTTTCAATATAAGTATGAAAACAGAAATCTAGGTAAGATTTGAAGCCCAGAAGTTCATTTGGTCCTTGATTGGTATACTTAGCTTTGAATTAAATTTCGTAGAGATGTCCTAGAATTATGGATATACAATGACACAGGACCTTGTACCTTTTCAGAGGTCAGTTCCAAAACACAGTCTCTAAGGGGAATCACACCAAAATTCAACACAAGGTGGACCCAATTATCTCTACCAACCGCCACACAAATGCCCACAATTAAAACCAAAACACTCCCAAATGGCATTCATCTTCTTCCAAATAGACACTCATCATAACTTCTGGCAGGAGGATTCCATGAGAGGCGCAGCACAAGACAGTGTCCCAAATAATCTCCCTTTCCCCTCATTTGCCAAAAGTCAGAGTGGCCTGGACACCCTTCCTGTGAACCAGGAGTGATCAAATATGCCTGCCATTAATACAGCTCTGTTCTTCAATTTGAGGCCTACTGTCTGTGGGGTTTAGAGTCTTTATTTGAATTGGATTCATAAGAAAACCCAAGAACCTATGGGCTAGCATCTGCAGGGCTTTGAAGAACTCAATTGACCCAATGGATCCCTTTTCTCACTTGATGGAGAGACTTCATCAACAATGACTGATTTTTTGGCCATTTTGATTATGGATCCACACATTGGATCTTTCTTTAGACCCATCAGGTGCTGATAATCTAAGCCACAGGCTCACACAGGGCCAAGAGGCTGATTCAGACACATCCCTTTACAACGCACTTAAGCAAAGAGCCACAGGTGATGCCCATTCATTTCCATTTGAAAACTGTTTTCTTCAGGCTTCACAAAAGCGTGGCCTGAGGCAAAGAACTTCCTGACATTCAGGGCAACAGAACAATAGGTAATCAAAAGGCCCTTTGCAGGGTTTCTCTACTGAGACTTTCCGGGTCACACTGATATCTGACTTTTCTGAGATCCTTGCCATTCTCTTCAGCTATCCAGTACATGTCCATGTCACAGTGGTTGGAGGTGGTACATATCCTGGATGCAAATGCATGAACCTATTCTGGAGAGTGGCTAGATTTCAGGAAGAAAACAGGAACTTAGGAAAATAGCAGGTGTTGCCCATCGATAAGGCAAGCCCTAGTGCATTCATAAATTGGGCAGGATGAATGCTGGGAAGCTTTCTACTTGACAGGAAACATCCATTGATGCATTCTCTTTTCTAATGTCTACAAGCACGGACACTGTGGGATACACAGACATAGAAACACTCACCTTGTGAAACAACTTACTAGAAACAGTTCACTCCAAACCAAACAAACCAACTTTCCTGCCTATTCTCAGAACATGAGACAAAACCACAAACACACATCTACACCCACAAAGGCACCTCCTTCCCCAAGTAGGTCTCTCACTCTCCAGAGTATCCTCTGACTGCTGGGCCATACTATGTTCCCCCAATATGGCGTGTCCTGTCTCAGATCTGGTCTCCTTGTCCAACTTTGTGAAGTGTTCAGGAGCCAGCTGTGAGCCACTACCTGCTTTTTCAGGAAAGGCCCCTCTTCAGAGAACTCCTGGCATTTGGCCATCCTCACATCAGTAGGTACCAAGAAAGACTGACTCTGTCCTTGCTAAATTGAAGCAAGTGAGACACTGGGACTGGGACTGAGACTGACTCTGTGTGCCTGGCTTCCTGGATCCCAAGTTCAGAGAGTTCCATTACCAAGGGATTGAGGTGAGGTCTCATCCTTCAGGAACTGAATTAGGTCTCTGCCTTGGCAACCACTTTATCCAAACAGTTGCTTTCAAGCGTACCATGAGAAGGAGGCTTACCCTATTTTCTGTGGCACTTTCACAAATTAGAATGGTATATCAACCATAGGCACCAAGGAACCGCTCTCCACGAAGGCCTGATTTGGTCCATCTTCTTTATATTTGGAAAAGAGCCTTTAGTCCGGGGAGCACTACAGTGAACCTCTGCACTAAAACTATTAGCAAGCACCTGATGGAGGAGGCCTCCATAGGTAAGTGGCTCCTTTATAACATCTGATATCCAGTTAAGGGAGATCTCTTCTGATGACAGAGATGTGGCACGGGGAGGCTCACATATACTTCTGTGCAGAACAGTAACGAGAATCATTCTGTCCTCTGTTCTGTTCTGTAGGGAATTCCTCTGGAACTGTAGAGAGGTGCCGATGAGCACGCACGCGCTCCTACCCTGGAGCTTTAGCAAGATGATGCACTGTTCCCCTGTTTCTGTGTTTAGCCACCGGGTTTCTGTTTATTTGTGTTCTGTGTTCTATTTTTTGTTTTTTTTGTTTGTTTGTTTTTGTTCGTTTTGTTGTGTGATTTTGGTGGTAAAAACTTAAGTATATTGGACATGAAAATCAGAAATAAAGAGAGTAAGCCTGACACCCCTTTGGACTGTGTTTTAAGGAACTGCAATGAACTTAATCCCCCATTGTAAAGCAGGATGATAGAAGCCCCTAGCTGGCTGCCTGGAGCACACCCATTGCAGAGGGAAATGCCTGCTGGGGACCTAAGAGCAGAGTATCTCCCAGGTTAACAAGTGAAACTCCTTTAAAACCCCTTGTCCCTCCAGATAAAGAGAGTCCCAACTTTGGCAGAGTCCCCTGTGTTTCTCCTTTGATAGCCAAGCAATAAACCTCCTTTTTTTCTTTTTCTCAAAACCCAGTCCTCATTATTAAATTGGTATTAATTGGCTTCAAGGTCAGGAACCAAACTTTAAGTTACAAATCTTGTACCCCCCCTCCGCCCCGGAACTTTGTGAGACCTATCTACTGAAATGTTAGGAGATAGAGCATGCTTGGTGTGGAACTGAATCAGAGGAGCTAATCCTGTATGTAAAAAGAGAAACTGAGGGACTCCCAGCACCTGCCAAAGCCCTGTTGATTCAGGGAATTACCTCCTTCCTTCCCTGCACTGTAAGGATTATGCCACCTCTGTCTTGTTAAAAAAAGAGAAAAAGAAAAAGGGGACACTAAATCCAGTAAAATCACCATGGAGACACTTTATTTTACATTTCAGGTTGCCCCTCTGTGAAAACATCTGGTCCCCTTGTGGGGACAGCTATGGTACCACTGGTGTACGAGATTTTTCTCTTATCTGCTCTGGTTTAAAGGGTTCTCTCTGACAGCCATAGTCTGGACCTCCTTTTGGTCTGTATTGTGTCTTTGTTTCTGGCCCTTTAAGGCATGTGCAATAATGTGTTGATATTATAAATTGTTTTTTGGGAATGATCTTAGCTGAATGTGTGTCGAAATGATGATGTTTTATTTTAACAATCTGGTATCTGAATGGGTTTTTGAAGCATTGCACAATCTTGCAGTTAAAAGTCGGGTTTAGGTAATTGTTTAGTTTATGATTTCAGATAATTCATGCCAGAGAACTTAAATACTTACAATGGATAACTGAAGAACTCTACTTCCAAGTTGGCAAGAAACTTCCCAATCATACGGTCTTTTTTTTTCACCAATTTTGAATTGGGTAGCCTGGGAAAATGTCACTGTGTGTACCAGTGCATTAATTTGGACATGGATAGTAAATCATAGTATGGTGTCTGTTGACAAAACAAGATGTAAAGATATAAAATTTTGTGAATTGTATCTTAAACTTGTATCATAATTTTCAACATCCGAACCTGAAAATTATGGTTAAAATGCCTTAGTCCTGAGATGTCTGTTCAGAATAGCAGTTTTTTTCCTGCTCCTTCCAGACCTCAGCCATGACTTATGTTGAAATGCAAATGAAAGAAGCCTGCAAGCTTTGTAGGAGACTGATTTGAGATCTAAGGGAAAAAAAGGTAAATTGTATGGTATTTTCTAATTACTGGCAAGTCATTTTTTCTAGGACTCTTATTTTTTTCTGAGATACTTTATGTTTTTTGACCTCATGATTTTGAGCATACAGACCTAGGTTAATGTTTTTCTGATCAGTTCTATCTTTGACCAACTGTGGACTTCTTGAAACATTGCAATAAAGATTTCACCTGCGAAATGCTACGAGGCCTTTACTATTATTATGTGTGCACAATTTTGTTATGTGTTGTATGTTTATATATACATATGTCCGTATATCATATATATGATACATAAATTAACATATATAACGAGCGCTCATAAAAAAAAGTGCTCATAAAAACAAATTTTAAAAAGTGGATCCAAAGATCTTTAATTCACGTGATTTAAATGTTTCAATTTAAATTGGATAAAGAGATAAAAACAAATGTCTTTAAATTTAAGCTTACAAAGTTTTCTAGGTGTTCAAACATCTAACAAAATATTAACATCTACAAAATGTCTAATATGCCTTGGCTCTAGTACCTTTCCTTCAACATAAAAATGGTTTACACTGTTCAATACGTTTCTCTAACTTTTTGATAAATAAGTAAAGTAAATTTGATATGGGATTACTCATTCATGAGTACTTCAGTTAGATATCTGATTGATTTACTAAGATCTGTATTTTTTTTAGTAAACTCTGTATAAGATTGTAAAAATCAGTCATGTGTTAATGAGGCAAAAATTTCTTAAAACATAAGTTTACCCATAACATTGAGTTTATTAAGATTTATGTTTTCTAGAGCAAGCAACCATAAAAATTAAACAACTGATTAAATAAGAACTGTTATTTTAGAGCACTGTACTGCCATTTCTTTAAAAGCCAAACTTGATTAATGTAGAAACATAAATGTAATTGTTATGCTATTAATGTTTTCAAATCTTACAGGTATGCAAGTCTGTAAGGTAGAAACCTTAAAAGAGCATTATATCAAGCTGGTGCTTTGAAGTTGTGTGGTAAAAAATATATTGTGGATTTATTTACCTGTTATCAATAAGATATGTAAATTTTTATGTTACTTTTTACATTGGGGAACAATTTAAATGTATTTTTAAGTTAATTAGAGCCTAATATTTGTAAAGGTTAAAAACTTTCAGCATTTCTTTAATTCATGTTTTAAATGTGATATCATATGGTGTTAGCTAATGTTCATGTGACCTCAAACAATTTATGTAAACTTTGTCAAAAGATATTTAAAAATAAAGATCAGCTTTAGAATTAAAATACTTAAGATTTATAAAGAGCCCTGCCTTACCTGAGATAAGGCTGTGTGTCCCATCTTACTACATGTGAGAATGACTATGAAACATGTAGGTCAGATAATATTTCTTTAAAGTTATGTTAAAAAGTTTTTTTTTATTGTCAATATTCCTAGGATCTCAAACAGGGGATATAATGTATAACTCAGCCAAAAAATTCAGGGAAGATATTACACGAACTAAGTATTTTTACTTTTGTTAATTTTAGTTTGAAATTTTCTTATAAGTGATCTAAAGATTCCCTGTTAGTGTTTTACAAATGCGTTGCTTTAAGAACACAACATGGGTTTATTCAAGATAATAAGTCATCAACTACAATACAGACAGAATAATACAGATCCCAATTAATAAAAAGGTAATTATAAAGTTATAGACATTAAAGCCCAGTACTCTTAATATAAGGCTGTTAAAATTTATTTGCTGGATATTTAAGATTAGGATTTAAAATTAATGTTAAATGAAAAGGGCCAAGAAAACCAATATTTGGCTCTTGCCCTCTGAGTCAGTCTGAATCCAGGGAACAGGGGACTTCTCTAAAGAGCTTTAAAACTCTGAGCCACATAACCTCCTGATCAGGGAGATTAATGAGACCACTGGAGAACAGAAAGCCAATCAGTGCATTTGTTACAAAGAGGAGAGTCATCAGAGAAAGGAGACATCCCTGATGCTTCTGAGGGAAGCCAAATGGTCAAGCAAGACCTGGACCCACCTAGCGCAAATGGCACTAGCAGAACTGAGAATCTCCTCTCAAGTTTCCCCAGAATTGATTCCCACAAAAGCTCAGCTGACTGTTAACAATAGATAGAAACAAAAGTCAGTTTGACTGCTTCATCTTAAACACTTAGCAAAGACAGTTAAGACCAAAATACAGCCACTCCTGGGCATATTAAATAATAATAATAATAATAATAATAATAATAATAATAATAATAATAATAAAAATTTAAGGTATGCACTTTATCTTATCCTCCCAAAACAAGTAAGACTGGAGGCAACAAAGAAGGATTCTCACACAGGAATGCCTATTACTTATAAAAAGAGACTATCAAGAAGAGCTGCCACAGGCAGAAGTTTTCAGTTTAAGACCTACAGATATTCCTAACCTACAAAGGTAGGCTTGGTGTTTGCTAGTACGATTATCCAGCCCTGAGTAACAGAATTAAAGGTTTCTCTATTAGACGCAGAGGTCATACTAGTAAAAGGATTTTACAAGATCAGATGACATTAAATTATTAAACTGTGTCTTATTGGGAGGGCCAACTGTAACACTTAAAGTTAAATATTAAGTTGACAGTCCTGATAACTCGGGATATTAAAGACTGGTGAGGGAATTTCTATACAGTGACATGTTCTAGCTGCTGCAACATTTATCCAGTACTCATGGTTTTTGTTTCACTCATAGAAGAACCCATTCACAGATGACTTTACAACCTGTTCTTCCCCAACCTGACTTCAAACCGAACTGACTTCTAAAAGGCAACTCATGTCTCTCAACTGACTTCTAATAGGCAACTCATGTCCCTCACGCCGAGCCCACTCACGTCACCCTGTCTCAGCACAGAAGAAGAAAAAATTATTGATGCCACTCTTCTTACAACAATGGAGAGAAAGATAAATAGACTATCAATATAAGTAATTAAGAAGGGTAAAATCAGCGAGATCGGTTTTGGGTGAGTTCTAAAAATTTGGAGACTCTTACCTGAGGGATTAAAATTTCCTCAGTGCTCTTCCCATAATCTATCAAAGATTTGAAAGGGACACAAAGAAAAGGGGGGAATTGTAGACCCAACCTGATCTTTTATTAAAATTGTGAGCCATCATGCCACAAAGCCATGAAAAGATAATTTTGGCTTTACCATTAATTACTTCAAATTCTGAACCTGCGTGGAATGCCTGCCCGCGCCTTGAACTCACACATGCCTGGCTCTCTGACCAGATAGCAGCCCTCTCTGAAACTTTAGTGACACATCATAAATATTTGCCTTCTCTGGCAAGACAACAACCCTCTCTGAGGCTCTAATGGTCCTCATGAATTCTCATGTAGGGACAGCAAAAAAATTGTAAACTACCTTTAGTGTGATGTTTATCAGAGTTCTGTTATCTGTAACCCCCCCTTTTGTGTAACTTTCTGGGCTATAAAGCTGGGCTGTAGGAAAGCTGGGGTTGCTGTCTTGTTCCCTTCGTTTTGGGAGGGAGAGGCAGCATGGCCGGTGGAAATAATAAGCTTAATTTTATTTGATTTTAATTTGAGTCAGTGGTCTTTTCTAGCATCCTGGTCTAACAGGTAAACACTCCAAAAACATGGAGCTCTGCCTGCCTAAAGACTTCTTGAGAAACTTCCTCTGAGTTTGGGCACTTGAAATATATGTTGTTGCAAGGAGATTTAGCTTCCTTTCTAGTGACACCATAAAAGCTGGGTCTGCATCTACGTGACCTGGAGGACATGGTTTCTTGTATTCTAATGAACATGAGGCAGCAGTGCTGAATATTCTATTTGTAGGTAAACTGTGGCCACTTGGTGCTAAGTGTCTCCCCGTGTGAACTGTGAAGCCATTTGGTAATCCTCCACTTTTCGTGGTGTTTCTTGCTGCTGCACTGGGAGTTTGGTATTTGCTTCATGAAATACAATGAGTTCAACTGGGACCCAGTATTAGAGGGAGTTCTGTCACTTGTGGTGGGTCAGGGTCTGCAGGAGAATGCAACAACCAGGCTTCTATTTCACAAAGCTTGCCCCTTTGTCCATAGAAATCTGACTCTGAACTTTGCCCGGAAACCTCTCCATATAACAAGAAGGGTCTGCTGGCTGCACCATATCAGTCACAAGCCATTTTGAAGGCAATGGAAAATCCTCCTGGCCACACCACAGCTGTATTATCACACACCTGCCCACCACTGCAAAAGGCCCACTACTCAGCAGGGTCCAACTTACTGGCATCTTTGTTCTACACCATTTTCATGAAATACCGTCAATCATGGCATTCTCTTGTACACTCATGACCAGGAAAAAGACATCCAAAGGTTCTCCAGTGCCACCTGGTTAAGGGAATTTAAAAAATTTTATTGTATTTATCTAGCCATTTTTCATGGATGAAGTTGGAGGCACTGTGGGTTTCAGTTCAGTAGTGAGACACTACCTGCTTTCTCAGGAAAGACCCCTCTTCAGAGCTCTCCTGGAATTTGGCCATCCTCACATCAGTAGTTACCAAGAAAGACCGATTCTGTCCTTGGTAAATCCAAACATGTGTGGCCACTGGGACTGTGACTGGGAATGCCTCTGGGTGCCTGGCATCCTGGATCCCAAGTTCAGAGAGTTCCATCACCAAGAAAATGATATAGGTCACTTCCTTCAGGAACTGAATGAGGTCACTGCCTTGGCAACCTCTTTGTCCTAACAGTTGCTTCCAAGTGTCCCAATAGATGGAGGCTGCCCCTACTTCCTGTGACACTTTCACAAGTAAGAATGGTATATCAAACATAGGCACCCGTGAACAGCTCTCCACACAGGCCTGGATTGGTCCATCTTCTCTACATTAAGAAGAGATAGACTGCTTCAGACACACCCCTTCATACTGACCTGTTTTTTTTGTCATGAAAGATGACTTTTGCTCTCTCAGGTCCTTCATAGCTTTCTATATCTTCCCCAGGGTTCACTTCTGCATGGACCTTTGAGGTTCTCAGCAGGTGGAAGATCTCTTAAATTTCTATATAAGACGAACTCTGTCCTTGCTTTTCTGTAAAGTTAGATTGAGGAAACAAAATATGGTTAGGGTTAATAACATGTTTGATTTGGGTTAGGAATCATTCTGCTGCATGAATAATGGTATTGGGAACCTGCAATATTTATAAGTATATATAGAGGTGAAATATATGTATGAAAACACAAATCTAGGTAAGATTTGAAGCCCAAAAGGGCATTGGATCCTTGATTGGGATACTTCACTCGGAATTATGTTGTGCACATGTGTCTCAGATAAATCTATACATAATGGCATAGGACCTTGTACCTTGGATAATTGAATGTCGAAGAGAACATCCAGTCAAAAAAGGATACTTGGTAGGATTAGGAAGATAGTTGGTAGGATTAGAAAAAAAGAGTGAGTATAGGATTTGGACAAAAAGTTCTTTAGCAATAGGGTTTCAGGTAGACAGAAAATGTAAATGTCAGCACATGTGAAGAGTCAGTCACAATGATGAACTGGGGAAAATATGTAGGAAAGCAGATATCATTAGAGACATTAGGAAATCAGGCAAATGATGAAGTGATTGATAGGATTAGACATTTTCAACAGGCTTGAGGTTAAATACATAATCTTTGGAAGAAACAAATATGTAGTCACCAATAGGATTGACATTTGAGAGCATTAGGCAACCTGGACTTGGGTGATTTTCATAATCCATACTCACATTCCATTTAGGCTTTGGCACAATTGTAAGTGTGACTTTGCATTTTGTTGACAGAATATATATGTAGATCAGGTGACATGAGTCTTTCTTGCACCATTTCTGGGAGCAATATTTAGAAGAGATATAAATTAGTATTGGGGGCACAAATAGGTGTACCTTGTGTGAATATATAATATAACTGATTCCAACTTTAGAAATTGGAATAAATTGATATCTGAAAATACACAGGAAATGTTATATTGACATACATACATTCATTCCAACCAGTTATACATCTAATGGTAATATTAGGGTTGTGGTTTATCATAAAGTGTGTGTGAGTTTTGCTTCAAAATTGATTATGGAAATCGAAAATAATGTGTTTGGAAAGAAGTCTCAATAAATAACCAGTCAAAAGCAAGGAGGAATACATGTGTACTGAAGCAGGAAGTGATTGAATGTGTTTCAAATGTCTTTAAATTTGTGAACTTGTGGATGAAATGTATATACTATGATGTACAAAAACTGAAGAAATAGTAATGTACCAGTGTTAAATAAAAATGAACGTCAAAATACACATCATGCCCCTTTGGAATCTACTTGCATTGATGTTAAATTGGGTCAGTTACAGTAGAAATATGAGGATTTGTTTGCACCATTCAGTGAAGTGAGTTTTCAGTACTAGAAAACAAATATGTATTTCAGGTGGATGAATATTTCTGAAAATAATCGTATGAAAATTTGATTATAAAACCACATACATGAGCATGAGTGAATTATTTAGGGAGTGTATAATAGGACACATATATTTTATATTTGGAAAAATCTAGAGAATATATATATATATATATATATATATATATATATATATATATATCTCACAGAGAAACATTAGAAAGTAGCAATATATATGCCAATCAAAATTCATCGTGAAATATATATCATCCACCGATCCAAAAATATTAATTTTACTGAACATGGATTTATGTATAATGTTGTTCAACTAAAAATCTCACTCATAGTTTGAATTTTCAGTTCCAAAAGCATTTAGGAGGCGTGATCTCTTCTCATACTTTGTTTCTGCTAAGTTAGCCACCTCACAAAAATGTACGTGTGATACCAGGTAGGATTTTTTATGTGCATATAAAAATACATGTGCTGAATTGGCTACAGAAAAAAGGAGACAGAAATTCACTATGTGTTAACTTTAAAAACACATGGAGTACTATTTCAACAAACAATTGACAAGATTTATAACTCCTACACTATATCATGCAAAAGGCAAGACCAACTATACACCATGCCTCCTCTGAACTGCTTGTATTAATATTATGTTTGGGTTATTTGTCTCCATCATATTAGGATTAGTAGTCAGAGTCTCTTAGGGTATGGGTTACTGACAGGGATTCAGTATTTCGAATGGAAAATTGGAAAATGAATCCAATGTGTATGTAAATATGTGCTACACAAAAATCTTCCCACTCTCATCCAGAACAATACCTTGACAACACCTTCACCCCATGTAAGACACAATTAGAGGAGAAGAGTTAGAAAATCCATGAATACATATCTGGAATGGAATGCGATCAGGAGTTCACAACCTTGGAAGTGTTAGAGGAGTTTCCAAAAGTAAGGGACAGGGTAAACACTTCAAAAACATGGAGGTCTGTTGTCCTAGAGACTTCTTGAGATACTGCCTGTGAGGTTGGGCACTTGAAATATATGTTGTTGTCACGTGCTTTAGCTTCCTTTCTAGTGAAACCATAAACCTGGGTCTGCATCTATGTGACCTGGAGAACATGGTTTCTTATTTTCCAATGAACATGAGACACCAGTGCTGAATTCTCCCTTTGAAGGTAAACTGTGGCCCCTTGGGGCTAAATGTCTCTAGTGTGGACTATGAAGCCATATGGTCATCCTCTATTTTCGTGGTGTTTCTTGGTGCTGCACTGGAAGTTTGGTATTTGCTTCATGAAATACAAGGAGTTCAACGGGGACACAGTGCGTGAGGGATTTCTGTCACATGTGGTGGGTCAGGGTCTGTAGGAGAATACAAGAACCAGGCTTCTATTCCACATAGCTTGCCCTCTTGAACATAGCAACCGATTCTGAAAAATGTCCTGAATCCTCTCCATGTAACAAGATGCCTTTACATATAAGGGTCTGCTGGCTTCACCATGTCAGTCACAAGCCATTTGGAAGCCAATGGCAGATCCACATGGTCCCACCACTGATGTTTTATCACACACATGCCCACCTTTGTTCTTGGCCCACTAATCAGCAGGATCCAACTTTCTGGCATCTCTGTTAAACACCATTTTCATAAAAACCAGTCAATCAAGGCACTGTCTGGTATACTCATTGTTGGGAAAAGTATAAACGGCAGCCATACCCCAGAAAAAAAAACCCAACATGGCGCCTAAGCTCTTCTTCTTCCTACATTCTTCTTTTCTGCAGTGGTGCGAAATGTTCCCGCCCGTGTGAACTCTTCTGCTGGCGCCAATTTCAAATCTTGCTGGCCGGGAATCTTAGCCCCAATAAGAACTAATTCCTGGGCTCCGGAGCTGATATCTGAAAGAACTTGCCAATAAACGGATTGCCTGCCATTTATCTAAGCCCTCCCATCTCCTCCTTCGTTCTATATAAGCACACAGCTTTTTGCAATAAAATTGGAATTCTCCCGGTGAAGTGCCTTTGCGTGGGGAGTTCTTTCATTCTGGTGCCCCGTGTGAGGATATGGGTGAGCTCTTTCCAACAAGAGCCCCGTCCACTGCTCCACCGTGGCACTCTGCCCTGGTCTGCTCTTTTCAGACGCAGGCTTCCTGCACTCACCACTGATTTGTTGTATGTAAGCCTCCCCTGACCCCGCCTCGCCAACTCCCTTCGGGCTACCGCTGGCTTTGTGACCATGATCGTCTGTCACACTCTAGACGCCTGGTAGGGGGGAGGGAATTCCTCCCACTAAGACCTTTACTGGTTGCAGTGGACCCTCTGGTGATCCGTTTCCCTTTGGGGAGTGAGGCTTCTGAGTTTACATGAGAGGCTCTGTGGTTTTTCCTCCTCTGCTGCTGCTGCCGCTGCCGGCTAGAGTTGCTGTTTCCTGCGGGCCTGCTGTGTCTGGCTGAAGCTGCCTCTCTGCTCGGGGAAAACTGAACTCCCATCCTGGAACTGCATTCTGCTGGAGCCCGAGTTCTGTTTTCATTACTTACTTCTTCTGCTGCGTTCGAAAACTTTCCTGATGTCAGGTTGCCCGTGGCTCCGAACCCATTGGTTCTCACAGATCGCACTTCACTGGTGACGATCAGGTAGTGCCCTCTGTATTTCCTCATGACGGCTGGTCATTTTGGGGATGCCCACCTGACCCCCATTCGCCCTGAGCGCTTTCCGGAGTCCGTTCCAGGCCGGGTTTTCTCTTTGTCTCTCTTGCTTACACTTATTCTCTCTCTCTCTCTCTCTCTCTTCCATCTCTCCCTGTGACTGTGGACACCTCTTTATCTGTACCTGAAACCTCACCTCTCAAAAGTTTAATAAAAAATCTGGCCACACTCTCCCTCACACCAGACATCAAGCCCAAACTTCTAATCAAATTCTGTACCCAAGATTGGCCTACATATCCACTGGATAATGGCAATCATTGGCGTCCAGAAGGCTCCTTAGATCCAAACCTCCTCTTGGACCTTTTTAATTACTGCCAGCATCTGAAAAAGTGGAGTGAGATTCCCTGTATTGAATGTTTTAGCCTTCTCGCACAGCACCCTGTCTCTGCTCCTCCTGCCCTCCCTCTCAGGTCCTTCTTGCTTGCAAACCCCTCTCTTCCCCTAGATGTACTCCTGACTTCGCAGATTCTTCCTCATTCGACCCAGCAGATCAACCCCCACCTTATCCCCCAGCCCCAACTGACCCTTCGCTCCCGCAAAATCCTCCTCTTCCTCTGCCTGATTCCACAGATCCTCAACCTTCCATTTCATCCCCCTCCCTTCCCCACTCTTCTGCCTGCTCCACCCCTCCTCTTCCACAGAGACATTCCATTCCCCTCCCTCTCCTTCCTGTCCACCCCCTGCCTCTTTCAGTCCTCCTGTTACCAGGTCTAAGGGACTCCTTCCCACCCCCAAGACAATCGCACCCCTTCGTGAGGTAGCTGGTCCCAAGGGTGTCATCAGAGTCCACGTGCCCTTCTCCATGTCGGACATTACTCAGCTAGAGAGGAAGTTAGGCTCTTTCACCACTGACCCCACCACTTACATTCGGGAGTTTCAATGGGTACTGCAAGCATATAGCCTCACTCATCATGACATCTACATGCTCTTGGCCAATAAACTTCTCCCCAAGGAAAGGCAATGGTTCTGGGAGCTAGCCCAAGCCCATGCTGATGAAAATCATAGGACCAATCATAACCACCCACAGGCCCTCATGCTGTCCCAGAGCAGGATCCCCTATGGGCTTACAGTCTAGTGACCTTTATACATCCTGCCTCTTGGCGGGACTGAAAAAGGCCACCCGCAAGGCTGTTAACTTTAAAAAGGTGCAGGAGGTCATTCAAAGGAAGGAGGAAACACCTTCATACTTCCTGGATAGACTAACCAAGTCCCTTCAGCAGTACACAAACCTCGACCCAGAAACCCCTGATGGCCGTCAGGTCTTAATGACATATATTCTGGCCCAAAGCTACCCTTACATTAAAGCCAAGCTTAAAAAGTTTGAACAGGGCCCTGCTACTCCTCAGACCAAAATCCTCGCTGTCACTTTCAAGGTTTTTCATGGTAGAGAGGATGAAAGTGAATTCCGTAGGCAGAGGGCTGAAAATGCCAAATTCCAAATGTTGGCCCAGCTCATTCAGAGAAGGCCATCACCATGCCGTCCCAATATGACCCCCCCTGCAGCTTGCTTCAAATGAGGTAAGGAGGGACATTGGACCAGGAATTGTTCTTCGCCGAGGACACCCTACAACCCCTGCGCAAAATGCCATCAAAGTGGACACTGGGGGGCAGACTGCCCAACAACCCAGAAGGGAGGTTGGTCTGCTGCCCAGCAACCCCAGCCTCACCTGGGCTTGGCAGAGGAGGATTGATGGAGTCCTGGGCCTTCCCTCCAGACTATTACCATCAAGAATCAAGAGCCTAGGGTCACCTTCCTGGTGGATGGACGCTTCATTAACTTCCTCTTGGATACTGGTGCCGCTTTTTCGATTTTGAGAGAGTATTAGGGTCCTACCACACCCTCAAAAACTCCTATTGTCAGGGTAGGAGGTAAAAAGATTTTTCCTCAAACCCCCCCCCCCCAATCATGTTATATGCAGCGATCCCTTTTGTCCCTCACTCACTCCTTTCTTGTTATGAGCCATTGCCCAATTCCCTTTCTGGGAAGGGACATACTCTCACTATTAAAAGTCACCATTCACTTATCACCCCACACCTCTCCTACCTCTCATTTCCTCATGATATTCCTAGGGGCAGATACACCTCCTTCATGCACTCTCCCACGACTATCTAAACCATTTAACCCTGAGGTTTGGGACACAATTACACCCTTTATGGCTAAATGCAGTCCTATTCATATTGTCTTACGGGACCCTTCAAGATATGTTAGTCAACCACAATATCCACTCACAACCACATCCCTCCTTGGATTAGAACCCATCATCCAGGATTTATTATGAAAGGGGTATCTTAGGCCTACACACTCTCCTTTCAACACACCCATTCTGGCAGTTAAGAAACCTAACGTGTCCTACAGGCTGGTTCAAGAACTTCGCCTTGTCAATTCCTCTGTGAACCCCATCCACCCGCTAGTGCCCAACCCTTACACCCTCCTCTCTCAGATCCATGCCACTACTACTCACTTCTCAGTCCTAGATTTAAAAGATGCATTCTTTTCTATTCCCTTGTTCTCAGAATCTCAGGATATCTTTGCTTTTTCATGGACTGACTCTCACACCCGCCATTCTCATCAACTTACCTGGACTGTCCTCCCACAGGGATTCAGGGATAGCCCCCATCTCTTTGGCCAATTTCTTGCCCAGGACCTCACATCCTTTCACCTGACCTGTCCTGACTCTACTCTACTTCAATATGTCTATGACCTTCTTCTATGTAGTCTTTCTGGAACACTCTCAATCCCACACCGCTCAGCTTCATAAATTCCTAGAAGACAAGGGATATAGGGAGTCTCCCCTCAAGGCCCAGGTTTCCCAGTCTTCGGTCACCTATCTTGGTTTTTGCCTTACACCCGGGAAAAAGGAAATAACACTGGATAGGAGGCAACTCCTCTGTGATCTTTCAGTGCCCTATACGAAAGCCAAAATACTATCATTCCTAGGATTAGCAGGTTATTTTAGGGCCTGGATCCCAAATTATTCTCTTCTCTCCAAACCCCTGTATGACCTAGCAAAGGGACCCTCTAGTGAATCTCTTGCCTCCTTTCCCATCTACCACTTCCGCAGGCTTCAGCAACTCCTCTTAATGGCACCTGCCCTTCACCTTCCAGATCTTTCAAGAACATTTCATCTATATGTCCATGAAAAAGGGGGGCAAGCACTTGGGGTCTTAGGTCAAAACTATGGGCGTACATTTGCACCTGTGTCATATTTGTCCAAGCAACTAGACACTACCATCCGTGGGTGGGCCCCTTGCTTAAGAGCTCTGGCTACTGGACAAATTTTACACAAAGAAGCCTCTAAGCTGACTTTTGGGGCCCCTTGAACTATCCACTCCCCACATCACTTGAAGGATCTTTTAGCTTAAAAGGGCCTTCAAACTCTCCCTACATCCAGATTTCTGTCGCCCCTCACTTCCTTTCTGGAAAACCCTAATATTATTTTCCTCCCCTGCTCTGCACTGAACCCTGCCTCACTGCTCCCAATGACTCCCATGTCTCACATACCAACTCATAATTGCTTGGAAACCTTAGATGATTTCCTCCCCTGTCATTCTTCCATTTCTGAGAGACCACTCAGCAAGCCTGACCTTATCTGGTTTACTGACAGCAGTTCCTTTAGGGAGAATGGAACTCATTACTCTGAATACGCTGTATTTTCAGCCACTGAGATTATAGAGGCCAAAGTTTTGCCTTCAGGAACTACAGACAAGTAGGCTGAACTTATAGCATCCACTCGTACCTGCCTTCTAGCACAAGGCAAATCCCTCACCCTCTAAACTGATTCAAAATATGTCTTCCATATCTTATTATCCCATGCTGATATTTGAAAGTAGCGAGGCCTACTTACCACCAAAGGTAATGCGATCACTAATTCAGCTTTTATAACCAATCTAATAGAGGCCTCTTACCCACCCAGTTGGGAGTTGTCCATTGTAGGTCCCATCAGAAGGACGGCTCTCTTATCACTGAGGGCAATGCCAAAGCTGACCAGGCGGCACGAATGGCTGCTACCACTTTCAATTATGGCCTCCATGGGGGACATATAATGGCCACTTTAGACAGCTCATCTGAAGCCCCTACGTCTTTCAGTAAGAACAAGCATCTTTTCAAGTTCCTTCATACTCTATTCCTTTCCAATTCTCAGTCTTTGACCCTCTTTTTACAGAGTTTCTTTTCCCTCACCCCCTCTGACAAGTCATGCTACAGAATATAGCCTCTAATTGTCAGATCTGTCAGCGGACCAACCCTCATACTCCTTTAAGGCCCAAACCTTTCCCTTTCCACCAAGCCTGGGGACACATTCCCGCTGCTGACTGGCAGGTAGACTTCACCAACATGCCCACAGTATGGCGCACTAAATACCTCCTTGTCTTTGTGGACACTTTCTCTGGTTGGCTTGAGGCATTTCCCACTTCCAATAAAAAGGCTTCCACTGTAGCTTCAACCTTACTGACAGACATCATCCCCAGGTATGGTATGCCCACTTCCCTACAATATGACAATGGCCCTGAGTTTACTTCTAGGATCACACAAAAGGTCTCTCAAGCCCTCTCCTTCAAGTGGCATTTCAACTGTCCATATTTCCCCCAGGCTTCAGGGAAAGTGGAAAGGGTAAATCGTACTCTAAAGGAAGTCCTTACCAAATTGACAATGGAATTAAACATAGACTGGTTCAAACTCCTTCCCTTGGCTTTGCTTCGAATCAGAGCTCTCCCTAAGAAACCATCTTTACTGTCTCCTTTTGAGATAATGTATGGAAGACCTCTTATAACCCCTGGGTTGGTCATTTCACAAGGACCTCTCACCCGAGATTTGTCTTTGCCTCTCTTGCTCCATCTCCGCTCGGAACTCTGGAAATATCAGGACTGGCTTCTTCCGGACCCAGTCTCCTCTCCAAACACTCCTCCCTTAACACCTGTTAGTCTAGTCTATTATAATACCCCAGAGGAGAAAGGGACTCTTGCCGCAAAATGGGAAGGCCCCTATCCTGTCATTCTCTTTACCCTTACCGCCGCCAAACTCTCCTTACCAGACAACTGTCTCACTCCCTGGATTCACATGTCTAGGTTGAAGCCACATCACCAGGATGCCCCACCTGCTGAAGACAGGGCCACCCCAGAGGAACTGCAAGAATCACCTACTGAACCTCCCCTTTACTCCTGCTCTCCACACCCATCTCACCCATTTTAGTTGTGGCTCACACGGTTTTCCTTGCAGCCCAATTCCTCTTAAAGAAGGCACAATGAGCTCTCCCAACACCCTAGTCTTCTCTAACTGCTTGTTTTTTGTGCTCTGCTTATTTTCTGTGCTCTGTCAGGACTGGTCTTTACCCTCCTCACCTACCATGCATTTATTCTCTTTTCGGGAACGATACTCAGAACATGGCATGCAGAAGGTCCGCGCAGTGGATGCAACTACTTGCTTCATCCACAACTGCACCTCTATTTCCCTAAAATTGTCACCTTCAAGGACCTTCGTCCCTGGTAGCTGGAACTGGCCTTTCATTTGCTTCCTTTTTGATCAAACAAAAGACTATTGTCATTGGTGGCCTGAGATATATAATGGGTGCCCCTATTGGTCATGCATGTTCCATGATGAACGTGGTAGCTATTCTTACCACTCATTTGGTTACCCTGAAGGGTGGACTTCTAGTTACATAAAGTGGCATAAAGGCTCTTCATCCAGTAACAATGGATGGTATACTTTAGATAAACCTGACCCCAAGGCCAAACGATGGGGCTATGTTGAGTTTGCTGTCTATGCTCGGACAACCTCAGTCAGACCCACAGGGTGGATGACTATTGACCGCACCCTGATTACGCAATCTAAGGCAACCATCCAGGTAGTCGAACACATTAAGGACTCAGAATCAAAACTTCGAGATCATATCCATAGCTCATCCAAAGAGGATTCAGAGCCTTCAACCCTCTCAGGTCCCCCTCCCACATGGCTCAATTTGCTACACCAAACTTTTTGATTATTAAACTCCACCCCTCTTTCTGTGCCTACTTCTCAGTGCTTTCTCTGTGCTTCACTTAGTCGTCCACTTCTAGCAGCAGTCCCATTTGCGGCAGGAAATATTCCAGCAAAATCCTACAATTTCTCTAAAAAGGACAACCCCTACATGTGACACGTATCCCACTGTGGGAAAGTTATTCCACCAATACTTTATTTCCTTTCATCTGTTTCCACCTGCCAATAATGAATCCTTTACCCATTTGTTCCTTGAGCTACAGCACCCCATAGAGCCCTGTGTTTATGCAACCTGGACATTTCCTCTGGTGTAATGGTTCTTTAAGTACCTCAACCATCAATGTCTCTGGCGCCTGTTTCTTGGTTACTGTAGTTCCTCAGCTATCTTTGTATACTCCCACCAAATTCTGACAGTTGGCCCTACCTTCCCGCACCCGTAGGGTAGTCTTTCTGCCGGTTCTGGTAGGCCTCATTTTAACAACCTCAGTGACGGGTCTCGGACTCTATGGTGGAGCTATAGGTCATGCTCTATGGGATCCAATGACCATCAACAAAAACTGCAGGAAACACTCAATACCATGGCTGAGTCTCTGGGTTCCTTGCAGCGGCAGGTTACTTCATTGGCACAAGTGGCTTTACAGAACCAAAGGGCAATTGATCTTCTCACTGCAGAAAAAGGGGTTACATGCCTATTCCTCAGAGAGGAATTTTGCTATTATGTTAATGAATCTGGGCTAATAAAAAAAATGTTGTTAAATTGCAGGAATTATCGACCCAATTGCTCAAACCTACCTCCTCCAATCCCATAACGGGGTTCTTCCAATCCTATCTTGCCATGTACTTACTACATATCTTGGGTCCCCTTATTTGGATGCTCCTTTTTTGTGCTCTCTTGCCCTGCATAATGAAGTACCTTCAAACCCAACTGCATAAAATTCCTAATCAAACTTTCAACCAGCTTTTGCTTAGTCACTACCAGCCTCTGATGACCGATGAATCCCCAACATCTCCAAGAGAACAGTTCACTCAGTGATGAAGCTCAATACCAGGCACGATGGAATGCAACGGGTATTAGACAGCGGGAGACAACGAGCTCGGAGAACCTCTTAATCTGCCATCCTGGATTCATAGTCTTTACCACCTTCTAAGCTTTCTCATGGCCCTTGGCCTCTTCTATGTCAGTCCCCCCACATGGAACTTCTGCCAAAAATTGACATTTGCTTTAATTTTTATCTTCATTCTGTTTTTATAGGCTCTGATCTTCTTCAGGTGCTGGCGACACCATGTCCAGGCAACGCTTCCAGTATTTCCTTGAGTCTCTGTTACAGGACCAGTGGCTGATACCAACAATCTCTTCCATCCAGGACTGGTTCCATGCCATCGACATCTTTGGCTTCAGGGAACATTCATTGACTTCACCCCTATGAAAATAGCTGTCTATAGCCACTGGGTTTTATTTCTGGCTACCATGATATCCCCATACCTGCCCCCTGAGCATTCCTCCACTTCTCTTTCTAGGCCCCACACCACCCCCACACAGCAGGAAGCAGCCAGGTCTGACAAACGACGCCCCACTTCCTAAGAAAACAAAAAGGGTGGAATGTTGGGAAAAGAATAAATGGCAGCCATACCCCAGAGAAAAACCCCAACATGGCGCCTAAGGACTTCTTCTTCCTACCTTCTTCATTTCTGCAGTGGCACAAAAAGTTCCCGCCCTTGTGAACTCTCCCGCCAGCGCCAATTTCAAACCTCGCTTGTGGGGAACCTTAGCCCCAATTAGAACTAATTCCTGGGCTCTGGAGCTGATATTTGAAAGAACTTGTCAATAAACGGGTTGCTGCCATTTATCTAAGCCATACCATCTCCCCCTTAGTTCTATATAAGCACACAGCTTTTAGCAATAAAATTGGAATTCTCCCGGTGAAGTGTCATTGCGTGGGGAATTATTTCACTCATGTTCAGCAACAGGATATCCAAAGGTTCTCCAGTGCCACCTGGTAATGGGAATTTCAGAAATTTGATAGTATTTATTTAGCCATTTTTGAAGGATGAAGTTGGAGTCACTGTGCGTTTCAATTAATACAGGAACCATTATGTGGTGAGGAAGCTCATTTAAATGAAATCTCTGGAGAAATCTCACAGGCAAGGCTTCCCAAAAAGTGGCCAAAAGGTCACATGAAGCCAGGATCATTGAGGTCTACAATATGAGTTCCATTTGTGTTTAGACTCTCAATTATGGCTGCCAAATCTTTCAAAATAAAATCATGTGATATCCTGGCTGAGATTCTCACTGCACTGTGGAAAGACACCCTGGCCCTCGATCTCAGTTTTCAAGGGCGCATCTCATGCGTGGCCTCCTAAAATCCCAACACATTTCATGGCAATACTTCTTTGAGGTAAATTCCAGAACTCAGTCTCTAAGAGGAATCATGCCAGAATTCAAGCCCAGGTGGATCCAGTTATCTCTTCCAACCGCCAAACAAATGACCACAATTAAAACCAAACACTCCCACATGGCCCTCATCTTCTTCCATATAGACACTTATCATAACCTCTGGCTGGAGTTTTTCATGAGGGGTGCAGCCCAAGACAGTGTCAAAAATAAGCTCCCTTGCCCCTCATTTGCCTAAAGTCAAGGTGGCCTGGACACCCATCCGGTGAACCAGGAGTGATCAGATAGGCCAGCTGTTAATACTGCTCTGCATCTCCAATTTGAGGCCTACTGACTGTCAGGTATAGATTCTTTATATGATTTGGAGCCATGAGAAACCCAAAAACCTATGGGTTAGCCTCTGCAGGGCTGTGCATAACTCATTTGAACCAAAGGATCCGTATTCTCACTTGATGGTGGTCAGGAACCTTACAAATGAATGCTAGAGACTTCATTCACAATAATTGCTCTTTTGGCCATTTTGGTTTTGGATGCACACATGGGATCTCTCTTTACATCCATCAGGTGCTGAGAATCTAAGCCACAACCTCACACAGGGCCAAGAGGCTGATTCAGACACATCCCTTTCCAAAGCAATTAAGCAAAGAGCCACAGGTGATGCCCATTCATTTCCATTTGAAAACTGTTTTCTTCAGGCTTCACAAAGGGGTGGCCTGAGGCAAAGACCTTCCTGACATTCAGGGAAGCAGAACAATTGATAAGCAAAAGGCCGAAAGCATGGTTTCTCCACTGAGACTTTCTTGGTCACACTGATATCTGAGTTTTCTGAGATGCTCGCCATTCCCTTCAGCTATCCAGGACATGGCAATGTCACAGAGCTTGGAGGTGGTACATATTTTGGACACAAAACCATGAGACTATTCTGGAGAGTGGTGAGAATTCTGGAAGAAACAGGAACTTAGGAAGGTAGCAGGTGTTGCCCATTGATAAGGCAAGCTGCAGTCCATTCATAAATTGGGCAGGATGAATGCCGGGAATCTTTCTACTATACAGGACATATCAATTGTTGCATTCTATTTTCTAATGTCTACAACCACGGACACAGTGGGATACACAGACATAGAAACACTTGCCTTGTCCAACGACTTACTAGAAGAAGACCACTCCAAATCAAACAAACCGTCTTTCCTACCTATTCTCAGATCATGAGACAAAACCACAAAATCACACCCACCCCACAAAGACACCTCCTTCCCCCATGTAACTCTGTGACTATCCGGAGTTTCCTTTGAGTGGTGGGCCATACTATGTTCCCCCAAAATGGCCTGTCCTATCTCAGATCTGGTCTCCTTGGCCAACTCTGTGAAGTTGTCAGGAGCCTGCGGTGAACCACTACCTACTTTCTCAGGAAAGGCCCCTATTCAGAGCTCTCCTGGTATTTGGCCATCCTCACATATGTAGGTACCAAGAAAGACTGACACTCTCCTTGGTAAATTCAAACAAGTGAGCCTACTGGGTCTCGGACTGGACTGGCTCCGGGTACCTGGCTTCCTGGATCCCAAGTTAAGAGAGTTCCATCACCAAGGAAGTGAGGTAGATCACTTCTTCAGGAACTGAATGAGGTCATTGCCTTGACAACCACTTTGTCCTAACAGTTGCTTTCAAGAGTCCCATGAGATGGAGGCTGCCCCTACTTCCTGTGACACTTTCACAAGTTAGAATGGTATATAAACCATGGGCACCCGGGAACAGCTCTCCACCTAGGACTGGTTTGGTCCATCTTCTCTACATTAAGAAGAGAGAGGCTGATTCATACACATCCCTTCATGCTGACAAGGTTGTTTGCCATAGAAGATGACTTTTCTCTCTCAGGTCTTTCGTAGCTGCCTACATCTTCTCAAGGGATCATTTCTGCATGGACCTTTGATGTTCTCAACAGGTGGAACATGCCCTACATTCCTGTATTTTAAGAGCAACCCTGTCCCTGCTGTTCTGTAAAGTTCGATTGAGAGAACAGTGTATGGTTTGGGTTAGTAACATGTTCAATTTGGGGTTAGGAATCCTTCTGCATGACGAATAATGGTATTGGGAAACTATGATATTTACAAGAATATATAGGTGAAATATAAGTATAAAAACAGAAATCTAGGGAAGATATGAAGTCCAGAAGGGCATTGGGCCCTTAATTGGTACACTTAGCTTTGAATTATTTTCTGCAAAAATGTCTCAGATAAATCTATATACAATGGCATAGGAGCTTGTACCTTGGATGATTGAATGTCGAATAGAACACCCACTCAAAAAGGGATTGTCGGTAGGATTAGAAAGATAGTCAGTAGGTTTACAAAGAAGAGTGAGAATAGGATTTAGACCAAAAGTTCTTAAGCAATAGGGTTTCAGGTAGACAGTGAATGTAAATGTCAGCACAAGTGAAGAGTCAGTCACAATGATGAACAGGGGAAAATATGTAGGAAAATAGATATAAATAGAGACATTACTAAATCAGGCAAAGTATAAAGTGAGTGATAGGATTAGACATTTTTAACAGGCTTGAGGTTGAATATATAATCTTAGGAAGAAACAAAAATGTAGTCACCAATAAGATTGACATTTGAGAGCATTAGGCCACCTGGACATGGAAGGTTTTAGTAATCCATGCTCACTTTCCATTTAGGCTCTGGTACAACCTTAAGGGTGACCTTTGATTTTTTTGTCCAGAATATTACTGTGATAAAATGTATATATAGATCAGGTGACATGAGTATTTCTTCCACCATTTTTTGAGGAATATTTTGAAAACGTATAAATTAGTATTGAGGGTAAAAATAGGTGTACCCTGTGTCTATGAATATAGAGATAATGCATGAATAGCCCATACAGTTAATAAATAATATAACTGGTTCCACTTTAAATAATGAATTGAATTGATATCTGAAAATACATAAGAAATCATATATTGATATATAATCATTCATAACAACTAGTTATACGTCTAATTGTAATCCTAGGGTTATGGTTTATCATGAAGAGTGTGTGAGTTTTGCTTCAAAAGTGATTATGGAAATCAAAAATAATGTGTTTGGAAAGAAGTCTCATGAAAAGACCAGTTTGAAACATGGCGGAACACGTGTTTTCTGAAGCAGAAAGTGATTGAAAGTGAAATAAATGCCTATAAATTTGTGAACTTGTGGATGAAATATATATCCAATAATGTGCATAAACTGAAGAAATAGTAATGTACTAGTTTTGAATAAAAATGAACTTCAAAATACTTATCATGTCCCATAGGAATCTACTTGCATTGATGTGAAAATGGATCAGTTACTGTAGAAATATTAGGATTTATATGCACCATTCACTGAAGTTAGTTTTCAATACTAGGAAAAAAATACGTATATCAGGTGAATGAATATTTCTGAGAATAATCTTGTGAAAAGTTGATTATAAATCCACATACATAATCATGAATGAATTTAGGGAGTGTATAATAAGACACATATATTAAATATTTTGAAATATCTGGAGAGAATATATATATATATATATATATATATATATATATATATATATATATATATCCACACACAGATTTTAAAAATTAGCAATATATATGCCAATCGAATTACACCGTGAAATATGTATCATCCACAGATCCAAAAATATTCATTTTACTGGATATGGATTTATGTATAACTTTTTCAACTCGGAAGCTCACCCATAGGTTGAATTTTCAGGTCAAACAGCGTTTAAGAGGAGTGATCTCTTCTCACACTTTGTATCTGCCAAGTCATGTAACTCACAAGAATGTACGTGTGATACCAGGTAGGATTCTATATGTGCATATAAAAATACATGCGCTGAATAGAATACAGAGAAAGGGAGACAGGAATTCACATATTTGTTAACTTTAAAAGCACATGGAAAACTATTTCAACAAAAAATTGACCAGATTTATAACTCCTACCCTATATAATGCAAAAGGCAAGTCCAAGTATACAACATGCCTCCTCTGAACTGCTTGTATTTCTATTCTGTTTCCGTTATTTTTCTCCATCATATTAGGATTAGTATTCAGAATCTAGCAGGGAATGTGTTAGTGTCAGGGATTCAGTATTTCAAATGTAAAATAGAAAAATGAATCCAATGTGTATGCAAATATGTGCTAAACAAAATCTTCCCACTCTCATCCAGAACAATTCCTTGACATTTTTTTCGCCCAAAGTAAGACACAATTAGAGGAGAAGAGTAATAAAATCTGTGAATAATATGCTCAGGAGTTTACAACCTTGGAAGTGGTAGAGGAGTTTCCCTAGTATGGGACAGGGTAAACACTCCATAAACATGGAGCTCTGCTGGCCTAAATACTTCTTGAGAAACTGCCTCTGAGTTTGGGCACTTGAAATATATGTTGTTGTCAGGAGCTTTAGCTTCTTTTTAGTGAGACTATCAAAGCTGTGTCTGCATCTATGTGACCTGGAGGACATGGTTTCTTATTTTCCAATGAACATGAGGCAGCAGTGCTGAATTCTCTCTTTGTAAGTAAACTGTGGCCACTGGGGTCTAAGGGTATTCCCATGTGGACTGGGAAGCCATTTGGTCATCCTCCACTTTTTGTGGTGTTTCTTGCTGCTGCACTGGGACTTTGGCATTTGCTTCATGAAATAAAAGAAGTTCAACTGGGACACAGCTCTGGAGGCAATTCTTTCATGTGTGGTTGGTCAGGGTCTGCAGGAGAATGCACCAACCAGGCTTCTATCCCACATAGCTTGGCCCCATGTCCATAGTAACCTGATTCTAAACATTGCCCGGAAACATCTCCATATAACCAGAAGCCTTTACATGGAAGGGTCTGCTGGCTGCACCATGTAAGTCACAAGCCATTTGGGATCCAATGGCAGATCCACATGGCCCCACCACAAATTTTTTATCACACACCTGCCTACCACTGCTCTAGGCCCACTACTCAGCAGGTTCCAACATACTGGCATCTCTGTTCTACACCATTTTTATGAAACCCACTCAATCAAGGCACTGTCTTGCATATTTACGATCAGCAACAGGACATCCAAAGTTTCTCCAGTGCCACCTGGTCATAAGAATTTCAAAAATTTCATGGTATTTATCTAGGCATTTTTCAAGGATGATGTTGCAGGCACTGTGGGTTTCAATTCATTCAGGAACCTTTAAATGGTGAGGAAGCTCATTTCAATGAATGCTCTGTAGAACTCTCACAGGAAAGGCTTCCCAAAGAGTGGCCAAAATGTCACATGAAGCCAGGCCTATTGAGGTCTACAATGTGACGTCCATGGGTGTTGTGACTCTCAACAATGGCTGGCAAGTCTTTCAGAATTAAATCATGTGATCTTCTGGCTGAGATACCCAGGGCTCTGTGGAAAGCCACCCTGGGCCTAGATCTCAGTTTCCAATGGCAACTCTCATTCCTGGCCTCCTAAAATCCCAACACAATTCATGTCAATACTTCTCTGAATTCAGTCTCTAAGCGAATCACAGCAGAATTCAAGCCCAGGTTTACCTAGTCATCTCTTCCAACTGCCACACAAATGACCACAATTATAACCAAAACACTCCTACATGGCCCTCATCTTCTACCATAAAGATACTCATCATAACATCTGGATGGAGGTTTTCATGAGAGGCACATCCCAAGACAGTGTCCAAAATAAGCTCCCTTGCCCCTCATTTGCCGAATGACAGGGTGGCTTGGACACCCTTCCTGTGAACCAGGAGTGATCAAATAGGCCTGCCTTTAATACTGCTTCGCTTCTCCAATTTGAGGCTCTCTGACTGTGGGGTCTAGACTCTTTTTGTGAATTGGAGTCATGAGAAAAGCCAAGCCCCTCTGCAGAGATTTGAAGAACTCATTTCACCCAACGGATCCCTATTCTGACATGATGGATTTCAGAAACCTAACAAAGGAAGGCAATATAATTCATGCACATTGATTGAACGTTTTTCCATTTTGGTTTAGATGCACATATGGGATCTTTCTTTACATCCATCAGGTGCTGAGAATCTAAGTCACAGCCTAAAACAGGGCAAAGGGCCTGAATCAGACACATCCTTTTCCAATGAAATTAAGCAAAGGGCCAGAGGTGATGCACATTCATTTCCATTTGAAAACTGTTTTCTTCAGGCTTAACAAAGGGGTTGCATGAGACAAAGACCTTCCTGATATTCAGGGCAACAGAACAATAGGTAAGCAAAAGGCCCAAAGCAGGGTATCTCCACTGAGACTTTCCTGGTCACACTGATATCTGAGTTTTCTGAGATGCGGGCCATTCCATTCAGGTATCCAGTACATGGCCATGTCAAAGACCTTGGATTTGGTACATATCTTGGACACATAACCATGAGCCTATTCTAGAGAGTGGCCAGAATTCAGGAAGAAAACAGGGACTTAGGAAGGTATTAGGTGTTGCCCGTGCATAAGGCAAGCCACACTCCATTCATAAATGGGCAGGATGAATGCTGGGAAGTTTTATACTAGACATGACACATCCATTGCTGCATTCTCTTTTCTCATGTCTACTACCACAGGCACAGTGGAATACACAGACATGGAAACACTCACCTCTTCAAAGGACTTACCGGAAACAGTTCACTCCAAAACAAACAAACCGCCATTCCTACCTATTTTCAGAACATGAGACAAACCACAAACCCACACCCACTCCCAAATAGACACCTCCTTCCCCATAGGTGTATGACTAACCAGAGTGTCCTCTGACTGGTGGCCATACTCTGTTCTTCCGAAATGGCCTGTCCTCTCTCAGATCTGTTTTCCTTGGCCAACTCTGTAAAGTTGTAAGGAAAAAGTGGAGAGCCACTACCTGCTTTCTCAGAAAAGCTCCCTATTCAGAGCTCTCCAGGCATTTGGTAATCCTCACTTCAGTAGGTACCAAGAATGACTGACTCTATCTTTGGTAAATCCAAACAAGTGAGCCCACTGGGACTGGGACTGGGACTGCCTCTGGGTGAATGGCTCCTTGGATACAAAGTTCAGAGAGTTCCATCACCAAGGAAATGAGGTATGTCACATTCTTTGGAACTGAATGAGGTCACTGCCTTGGCAAATGTATATCTTATGATATGCAAAAACTGAAGAAATAATAATGTACCAGTGTCGAATACAAATGAATGACAAATTACATATCATGTCCCATAGGAGTCTACTTGCATTGATGTTAGACTGGATCAGTTACTGTAGAATAATTAGGATTTGTATGCACCATTCACTGAAGTTAGTTTTCAGTACTAGGAAACAAATAGGTATTTCAGGTGGATGAATATTTCTGATTATAATCTTGTGAAAAGTTGATTATAAATCCAAATACATGAACATGAATGAATTTAGAGAGTGTATATTAGACACATATTTCATATTTTGAAAAATTTGGAGAGTATATCTATATCTATATCTATATCTATATCTATATATACACACACACACACACAAACACACACACACAACACTCACAGACATTAAAAAGTACCAATATAAATGCCAATCGAATTCATCAGTAAATATATATCATCCACAAATGCAAAAATATTTATTTTACTGAACATGAGTTAATGTATAATGTTGTTCTACTAGGACGCTCTCCTATAGGTTGAATTTTCATTTCCAACAGCATTTAGGAAGAGTGAACTCTTCTCACAATTTGTATCTGCCAAGACAGCCACCTCACAAAAATGTACGTGTGATACCTGGTAGGATTCTATATATGCATATAAATATACATGTGTGAATAGGCTACAGAAAAGGGAAACAAGAATTCACATATTTGTTAAGTTTAAAAACACATGGAGAATATTTCAATTAAAATTTGACTAGATTTATAACTCCTACCTTATATAATGCAAATGTCAAGTCCAACAATACAACATGTCTCCTCTGAAGTGCTTGTATTTCTATTGTGTTGGGTTAATTTTCTCCATTATATTAGGATGAATAGTCTGAGTCTACTAGGTATGGGTTAGTGTCAGGGATTCAGTATATCGAATGGAAAATTGGAAAATGAATCCAATGTGTATGTAAATATATGCTGCACAAATATCCTCCCGCTCTCATCCAGAACAATGCCTTGACATTACCTTCACCCCAAGTAAGACACAATTAGAGGAGAAGAGTTACAAAATCAGTGAATACATATCTGGAATGGAAAATGCTCAGGAGTTCACAACCTTGGAGGTGGTAGAGGAGTTTCCAAAACTAAGGGACAGGGTAAACACTCCACAAACATGGAGCTCTGCTGGCCTAAAAACTTTTTGAGAAACTGCCTCTGAGCTTCCACACTTGAAATATATGTTGTTTTCAGGAGATTTGGCTTCCTCTGTAGTGAGACCATCAAAGCTGGGTCTGCATCTATGTGACCTGGAGGACATGGTTTCTTATTTTCCAATGAACAAGATGAAGCAGTGCTGAATCCTCTCTTTGTAGGTAAACTGAGGCCACTGGGGACTAAGTGTCTCCCCGTGTGGACTGTGAAGCCATTTGGTCCTCTTCCACTTTTTGTGGTGTTTTTGCTGCGCACTGTGAGTTTGGTATTTGTTTCACGAAATACTAGGAGCTAAACTGGGACACAGGGCTGGAGGGAGTTCTGTCACGTATGGTGGGTCAGGGTCTGCAAGAGAATGCACCAACTAGGCTCCTATCTCTCACAGCTTGCCCCATTGCCCCCTTGTCCATATCAACCTGATTCTTAATTTTCCTCTGAAAACTCTCCATGTAACAAGATGCCTTTACATATAAGGGTCTGTTGGCTGCACCATGTCAGTTACAAGCCATTTGGAATCCAATGGTAGATCCACATGGCCCTACCACGGATGTTTTATCAAACACCTCCCCACCACTGCTCTAGACCCACTACTCAGCAGGCTCCAACTTACTGGCATCTCTGTTCTACACCATTTTCATGAAACTCAGTAAGTCAATGCACTGTCTGGTATAATCATGAACAGCAACAGGACATCCAATGTTTCTCCAGTGCCACCTGGTCATAGGAATTTCAAAAATTTCATGGTATTTATCTAGCCATTTTTCAAGCATGAAGTTGGAGGCACTGTGGATTTCAGTTCATTCAGCAAACATTAAATGGTGAGTAAGCTCATTTCAATGAAATATCTGGAGAACTCTCACAGGCACGGCTTCCCAAAGAGTGGACAAACGGTCACATTAGGCCAGGCCCATTGAGGTCTACAATGTGAGGTCCATGTGTGTTTTGACTCTCAACTATGGCTGCCATTTCTTTAAGAATAAAATCATGTGATATCCTTGCTGAGATTCCCAGGCCTCTGTGGAAATCCACCCGGGGCCTAGGTCTCAGTTTCCAAGAGCGACTTTCATGCGTGGCCTCTTAAAATCCCAACAAAATTCATGGCAATGCTTCTCTGAGTTCATTTCCAAAACCCAGTCTCTAAGGGAAATCACACCAGAGTTCAACCCCACGTGTACCCAGTCATTTTTTCCAATGCCACACAAATGACCAAAATCAAAACCAAAACACTCCCACATGGCCCTCATCTTATTCCATATAGTCAATCATCTTAACCTCTGGCTGGAGGTTTCCATGAGGGGCGCAGCCCAAGACAGTGTCCAAAATCAGCTCCTTTGCCCCTCATTTGCCTAAAGTCAGGGTAGCCTGGACACCGTTTCTGTGAACCAGGAGTGAACAAATAAGCCTGCCTTTAATACTTCTTTGTTTCTCCAATTTCAGGACTACTGATTTTAGGTATCAATTCTTTAGGTGATTTAGAGTCTTGCGAAAACACAAGCACCTCTGCAGGGCTTTGAAGAACTCATTTGACCCAAAGAATCCCTATTCTCATTTGATGGAGTGCAGGAACCTAACAGAGGAAGGCAAGAGACTTCATCCACAATGAATGATATTTTTTGCCATTTTGGTTTTGGAAGCTCACATGGGATCATTCTTAAGATCCATCAGGTTCTGAGAATCTAAGTCACAGCCACACACAGGTCCAAAGACTGATAGACACATCTCTTTCCAAAGCAATTAAGCAAAGAGCCACAGGTGAGGCCCATTCATTTCCATTTGAAAACTGTTTTCTTCAGGCTTCACAAAGGGGTGGCCTGAGGCAAAGACCTTCCTGACATTTAGTGCAACACAACAATAAGTAAGCAAAAGGCCCAAAGCAGGGTTTCTGCACTGAGATTTTTCTGGTCACACTGATATCTGAGTTTTCTGAGATGCTCGCCATTCTCTTCAGCTATCCAGTACATGGCCATGTCACAGAGCTTGCCGGTGGTACATATTTTGGACACAAATCCATGAGCCTATTCTGGAGAGTGGCCAGAATTCAGGAAGAATACAACAACTTAGAAAGATAGCAGGTGTTGCACATCGATAAGACAAGCTGCAGTCCATTCATATATTGGGCAGGATGAATTATGGGAAGATTTATACTAGACAGGACACATCCATTAATGCATTCTCTTTTCTAATGTCTACAACAACAGACACAGTGGGATACACAGAAACAGAAACACTCGCCGTGTCAAATGACTTACTAGAAACTGTCCACTCCAAACCAAACAAACCGCCTTTCCTATCTATTCTCAGAACATGAGACAAAACAACAAACCCACACCCACTCCCACAAAGGCACCTCCTTTCCCCAAGTAGGTCTGTGACTATCCGGAGTGTCCTCTGACTGGTGGGCCATACTATGTTCCCCCGAAATGGCCTGTCTTCTCTCAGACCTTCTTTCCTTGACCAACTCTGTGAAGATGTCAGGAAAAAGTGGTTAGCCACTACCTGTTTTCTCAGGAAAGGTCCATCTTCAGAGCTCTCCTGGCATTTGGCCATCCTCACATCATTAGGTACCAAGAAAACTGACTCTGTCCTTGGTAAATCCAAACAAGTGAGCCCACTGGGACTGGGACTGGGACTGCCTCTGGGTGCCTGGCTTCTTGGATACCAAGTTCAGAGAGTTCCATCACCAAGGAAATGAGGTATGTCACATTCTTTGGAACTGAATGAGGTCACTGCCTTGGCAACCACTTTGTCCTAACAGTTGCTTCCAAGGGTAACATAAGATGGAGGTTGCCCCTACTTCCTGTGACACTTTCATAAGGTAGAATGTATATCAACCATTGGCACCTGGGAACACCTCTCCACTCAGGCCTGGTTTGGTCCATCTTCTCTACAATAAGAAGAGAGAGATTCAGATTCAGACACATCCCTTCATCCTGACCAGGTTGTTTGCCATGGAAGATGACTTTTGCTCTCTCAGGTGCTTCATACCTGCCTACAACTTCTCCAGGTATCATTTGTGCATGGACATTTGAGGTTCTCATCAGGTGGAAGGTCCCCAACTTTCTTGTATTGTAAGAACCACTCTGACAGCTCTTTTGTCCATTTTGGTTTGGGATGCACACGTGGGATTTTTCTTTAGACCCATCATGTGCTGTGAATCTAAGCCACAGCCTCACATAGGGCTGAGAGGCTGATTCAGAAACATCCATTTCCAAAGCAATTAAGCAAAGAGGCACAGGTAATGACCATTCTTTTCCATTTGAAAACTATTTTCTGCAGGCTTCACAAAGTGTGGCCTGAGGCAAAGACCTTCCTGACATTCAGGGCAACAGAATAGGTAAGCAAAAGGCCCAAAGCAGGGTTTCTCCACTGAGACTTTCTTGGGCATACTGATATCTGAGTTTCCTGAGATACTCGCCATTCCCATCAGCTATCCAGTACATGGCCATGTCACAGAGATGGAGGTGGTACATATCTTGGACACAAAATCATGAGCGTATTCTGGAGAGTGTCCAGAATTCAGGAAGAAAACAGGAATTTAGAAAGATGGCAGGAGTTGCACATCCATACGGCAACCTGCAGTCCATTCATAAATTGCACAGGATGAATGCTTTGAAGCTTTCTCGTAGACAGGACACATCCATTGATGCATTCTCTTTTCTAATGTCTACAATCACGGACACAGTATGATATATAGACACAGAAACACTCACCTTGTCAAAGGACTTACTAGACACAGTCCACTCCAAAACAAACAAACCAGCTTTCCTAACTATTCTCAGAACATGAGACAAAACCACAAACTCACACTCACACCCAAAAAGTCACCTCCTTTCCCCAAGTAGGTCTGTGACTATCCAGAGTGTCCTCTGACTTGTGGGCCATACTATGTTCCCCCAAAATGGCGTGTCCTGTCTCCAATCTGGTCTCTTTGGCCAACTCTGTGAAGTTGTCAGGAGCCCATGGTGAGAAACTACCTGCTTTCTCTGGAAAGGCCAGTCTTCATATTTTCCAGGCATTTGGCTGTCCTCACATCAGTAGGTACAAAGAAAGAGTGACTCTGTCTTGTTAAATCCAAACAAGTTAGCCCACTGGGACATGGAGTGGGTTTGACTCTGTGTGCCTGGTTTCCTGGATCCCAAGATCATAGACTTTCATTACCAAAACTGTAAGGTGATGTCACTTTCGTCAAGATCTGAATGAAGTCACTGCCTTGGAAACCACTTTGTTTTAACAGTTGCTTACATGGTTCCCAAAAGATGGAGGCTGCCTCTACTTGCTGTGACTCATTCATATGTTAGAATGGTATATCAACCATAGGCACCGGGGAACAGCTCTCCACACAGGCATGGTTTGGTCCATCTTCTCTACATTAGGAAGAGAGAGGCTAATTCAGACACATCCCATCAACCTGACCAGGTTGATTGCCATGGAAGATGACTTTTGCTCTCTCATGTCCTTCATAGCTGCCTACATCTTCTCCAAGGATCATTTCAGCATGGACCTTTTAGGTTTTCAGCAGCTGGAAGATCGCCTATATTCCTGTATTGTAAGACCAACTCTGTCCCTGCTCTTCTGTAAAATTAGATTGAGGGAAAAGTGTATGGTTAGGGTTAATAACATGTTCAATTTGGGTTAGGAATCATTCTCTGGAATGAATATTTGTATTAGGAACCTGCGATATTTATAAGAATATATAGGTGAAATATAAGTATGAAAACAGAAATCTAGGTAAGTTTTGAAGCCCAGAAGGGCACTGGGCCCTTGATTGGGATACTTAGCATTGATTTATGTCCTGCACAGTTGTCTCAGTTAAATCAATATACTATGGCATAGGACCTTCTAATTTGGATGATTGAATGTGGAAGAGAACATCCAGTCAAAAAGGGATATTCGGTAGGATTAGGAAAATAGTCGGTAGGTTTAGATAAAACAGTGAGTATAGGATTTGGACCAAAAGTTCTTTAGCAATAGGGTTTCAGGTAGAGAGTGAATGTAAATGTCAGCACATGTGAAGAGTCAGTCACAATGATGAACTGGGTAAAATATGTAGGAAAGCAATATTTTGAAGACGTATAAATTAATTGGGGGTACAAATAGGTGTACCTTGTGCCTATGAATATAGTGATAATGCATGAATAGACCATACTGTGAATAAATAATATAACTGGTTCGAACTTTAAATAATGGATTGAATTGATTTCTGAAAATATAGAGGAAACCTAATATTGATATACAATCATCCATTCCAAACAGTTATGCATCTAATGGTGATATTAGATTTATGGTTTATCATGAAAAGTGTGTGAGTTTTGCTTCAAAACTGATTATGAAATTAAAAAAAAATGTGTTTGCAGAGAAGTCTCATGAAAAGACTAGTCAAGAAACCGGGAGGAATACATGTGTTCTGAAGCAGGAAATGATTAAAAGTGAAAAAATACCTATAAAGTTGTGAACTTGTGGATGAAATATATATCCTATGATGTGCAAAAACTGCAGAAATATTAATGTAGCAGTGTTGAATATAAATGAACGTCAAAATACACATCATGTCCCATAGGAATCTACTTGCATTGATGTTAAACTGGGTCAGATACTGTAGAATTATTAGGATTTGTATGCACCATTCACAGAAGTGAGTTGTCAGTACAAGGAAACAAATATGTATTTCAGGTGGATGAATATTTCCAATAATAATCTTGACAAGTTGATTATATTTCCTCATGCATGAACATGAATGAATGTATGAATGTAGAGAGTGTATATAAGACACATATATTTCATGTTTTGATAAATCAGGAGAGTATATATATATATATATATATATATATATATATATATATATATACCAAAAAAACACACAGAGAAACATAAAAAAGTAGCAACATATGCCAAATGAAATTTATAATGAAATATATAACATCTACTGATGCAAAAATATATACTTTACTGAACATGGAATTATGTATAATGTTGTTGTACTAGGAAGCTCACCCATAGGTTGAATTTTTAGTTCCAACAGCGTTTAAGAGGGGTAGTCTCTTCACACAATTTATATCTGCCGAGTCAGCAACCTCACAAAAATGTACGTGTGATACCAGGTAGGATTCTATATGTACATATAAAAATACATGTGCTGTATAGGCTACAGAGAAAGGGAGGCAGGGATTCACATATTTGTTAATTTTAAAAACACATGAAAAACTATTCCAAATAAAAATTCACTAGATTTATAACACCTACCATTTATTATGCAAAAGAAAAGTTCAAAAATACACCATGCCTCCTCTGACCTGCTTGTATTTCTGTTCTATTTGGGTTATTTTTCTCCATCATATTAGGATTAGTAGTCAGAGTCTAGTAGGGTATGTGTTAGTGTCAGGGATTCAGTATTTTGAATGGAAAATAGGAAAAAGAATCCAATGTCTATCAAATATGTGCTACACAAAATATTTTCCCTTTCTCATCCAGAACAATGCCTTGACATTACCTTCGCCCCAAGTAAGACACAATTAGTGGAGAAGAGTTATAAAAGCTGTGACTATATAACTGGAATGGAAAATGCTCAGGAGTTCACAACCTTGGATGTGGTAGAGAAGTTTCCATAAGTAAGGGACAGGTTAAAAACTCCACAAACATGGAGCTCTGCTGGCCTAAAGGACTTCTTGATAAACTGCCTCTGAGGTTGGGCACTTGAAATATATGTTGTTTTCAGGAGCTTTAGCTTCCTTTGTCGTGAGACCATCAAAGCTGGGTCTGATTCTATGTGACCTGGAGGACATGGTTTCTTATTTTCTAATGAACATGAGGCAGCAGTGGTGAATTCTCTCTTTTAAGTAAAATGTGACCAGTGCGTGCTAAGTCTCTCCCCATCTGGGCTGTGAAGCCATTTGGTCATCCTCCACTTTTTCATGGTTTTTCTTTCTCCTGCATTGGGAGTTTGGTATTTGCTTCACGAAATACAAGGAATTCAA
This sequence comes from Callospermophilus lateralis, assembly GCF_048772815.1. Classification (NCBI taxonomy): domain Eukaryota; kingdom Metazoa; phylum Chordata; class Mammalia; order Rodentia; family Sciuridae; genus Callospermophilus; species Callospermophilus lateralis. The sequence continues at coordinate 1,911,308 of NW_027515613.1, forward strand.
AAGGGATACAGTGCTGGATGGAGTTCTGCCACATGTGGTGGGTCAGGGTCTGCAGGAGAATGCACCAACCAGGCTTCTATCCCACATAGCTTTTTCCCTTGTCTATTGCAACCTGATTCTTAACATTGCCATGAAACCTCTCCATATAACAAGACACCCTTACATATTAGTGTCTGCTGGCCTCACCATGTCTGTCACAAGCCATTTGAAAGCCAATGGCAAATCCATATGACCACATCAGAGATGTATTATGACACACATACACACCACTGCTCTAGGCACACTACTCAGCAGGCACCAACGTACTGGCATGTCTGCTCTAGATCATTTTTATGAAACACAGTCAATCAAGGCACTGTCGAGTATACTCATGATAAACAACAGGACATCCAAAGGTTCTCCAGAGACATGTTGTATAGTTGGACTTGACATTTGCATTATATAAGGTAGGAGTTATAAATCTAGTCAAATTTTAATTGAAATATTCTCCATGTGTTTTTAAACTTAACAAATATGTGAATTCTTGTTTCCCTTTTCTGTAGCCTATTCACACATGTATATTTATATGCATATATAGAATCCTACCAGGTATCACACGTACATTTTTGTGAGATGGCTATCTTGGCAGAAACAAATTGTGAGAAGAGTTCACTCCTCCTAAATGCTGTTGGAAATGAAAATTCAACAAATAGGAGAGAGTCCTAGAAGAACAACATTATACATTAACTCATGTTCAGTAAAATAAATATTTTTGCATTTGTGGATGATACATATTTACTGATGAATTTCGATTGGCATTTATATTGGTACTTTTTAATGTCTGTGAGTGTTGTGTGTGTGTGTGTGTGTGTGTGTGTGTGTGTGTGTGTATATAGATATAGATATAGATATAGATATACTCTCCAAATTTTTCAAAATATGAAATATATGTGTCTAATATACACACTCTAAATTCATTCATGTTCATGTATGTGGATTTATAATCCACTTTTCACAAGATGATAATCAGAAATATTCATCCACCTGAAATACATATTTGTTTCCTAGTACTGAAAACTAACTTCAGTGAATGGTGCATACAAATCCTAATTATTCTACAGTAACTGACCCAGTCTAACATCAATGCAAGTAGACTCCTATGGGACATGATATGTAATTTGTCATTCATTTGTATTCGACACTGGTACATTATTGTTTCTTCAGTTTTTGCAAATCACAGGATATACATTTCATCCACAAGTTCACAAATTAATAAGCATTTGTTTCAACTTTAATCATCTTGCTTCAGAACACATGTATTGTCAGGGTTTCTTGACTGGTCTTTTCATGAGACTTCTTTCCAAACACATTATTTTGAATTTCCATAATCATTTTGAATCAAAACTCACACACTCTTCATAATAAACCAAAACACTAATATTTCCATTAGATATATACCTGGTTGGAATGAATGATTGTATATCAATATATGATTTCCTTTAATTTTTCAGATATAAGTTAATTCATTATTTAAAGTTCAAAAAAGTTATATTATTTATTCACAGTATGGTCTATTCGTGGTTTTTCTCTATGTTCCTAGAAACAGGGTACACCTCTTTGTACCCCCGATTCTCATTTTACATCTTCAATATATTGCTCCCAGAAATGGTGAAAGAAATACTCATGTCACCTCATTATCACAGTAATATTCTGGACAAAAAATGGAAAGGTCACACTTATGATTGTACCAAAGCCTAAATGGAAATTGAACATGGATTTCTAAAAACATCCATGTCCAGGTTGCCTAATGCTGTCAATTGTCAATCCTATTGGTGACTACATATTTGTTTTTTTCCTAATTTATATATTCAAACTCAACCCTGTTGAAAATGTCTAATTCTATCACTCACTTTATACTTTGCCTGATTTCGTAATGTTTCTATTGATATCTGCTTTTCTACATATTTTCCCCAGTTCAACATAGTGACTGACTCTTCATATGTGCTGACATTTACATTCACTCTACAACCGAAAGTCTATTGCTAAAGAACTTTTGGTCCAAATCCTATACTCACTCTTCTTCCTAACCCTACCGACTATCTTCCTAATCCTACTGAATATCCCTTTTTCACTGGATGTTCTCTTCTAAATTCAATCATCCAAAGTACAAGGTCCTATGCCATTGTATATCGAATTATCTGAGGCATCTTTGCAGAACATCATTCAAAGCTAAGTATCCCAATCAAGGGCAAAACCCTTCTGGGCTTCAAATCATACCTAGATTTCTTTTTCATACTCATATTTCACCTCTATATTCTTGTAAGTATTGCAGGTTCCCAATACCGTTATTCATCACACAGAATCACTCGTAACCCAAATCAAACCTGTTTTTAACCCCAAGTATACACTGTTCCCTCAATCATTTTACAGAAGAGCAGGGACAGAGTGGTTCTTACAATACAGGAAAGTTGGGGACCTTCCACCTGATGAGAACCTCAAATGTCTATGCACAAATGATACCTGGAGAAGTTGTAGGCAGGTATGAAGCACCTGAGAGAGCAAAAGTCATCTTCCATGGCAAACAACCTGGTCAGGATGAAGGGATGTGTCTGAATCTGAATCTCTCTCTTCTTATTATAGAGAAGATGGACCAAACCAGGCCTGAGTGGAGAGCTGTTCCCGGGTGCCAATGGTTGATATACATTCTACCTTATGAAAGTGTCACAGGAAGTAGGGGCAACCTCCATCTTATGTTACCCTTGGAAGCAACTGTTAGGACAAAGTGGTTGCCAAGGCAGTGACCTCATTCAGTTCCAAAGAATGTGACATACCTCATTTCCTTGGTGATGGAACTCTCTGAACTTGGTATCCAAGAAGCCAGGCACCCAGAGGCAGTCCCAGTCCCAGTCCCAGTGGGCTCACTTGTTTGGATTTACCAAGGACAGAGTCAGTTTTCTTGGTACCTAATGATGTGAGGATGGCCAAATGCCAGGAGAGCTCTGAAGATGGACCTTTCCTGAGAAAACAGGTAGTGGCTAACCACTTTTTCCTGATATCTTCACAGAGTTGGTCAAGGAAACAAGATCTGAGAGAAGACAGGCCATTTCGGGGGAACATAGTATGGCCCACCAGTCAGAGGACACTTCGGATAGTCACAGACCTACTTGGGGGAAGGAGGTGCCTTTGTGGGAGTGGGTGTGGGTTTGTTGTTTTGTCTCATGTTCTGAGAATAGATAGGAAAGGTGGTTTGTTTGGTTTGGAGTGGACAGTTTCTAGTAAGTCATTTGACACGGCGAGTGTTTCTGTGTATCCCACTGTGTCCGTTGTTGTAGACATTAGAAAAGAGAATGCATTAATGGATGTGTCCTGTCTAGTATAAATCTTCCCATAATTCATCCTGCCCAATATATGAATGGACTGCAGCTTGTCTTATCAATGTGCAACACCTGCTATCTTTCTAAGTTGTTGTTTTCTTCCTGAATTCTGGCCACTCTCCAGAATAGGCTCATGGATTTGTGTCCAAAATATGTACCACCTCCAAGCTCTGTGACATGGCCATGTACTGGATAGCTGAAGACAATGGCGAGCATCTCAGAAAACTCAGATATCAGTGTGACCAGGAAAGTCTCAGTGCAGAAACCCTGCTTTGGGCCTTTTGCTTACTTATTGTTGTGTTGCACTGAATGTCAGGAAGGTCTTTGCCTGAGGCCACCCCTTTGTGAAGCCTGAAGAAAGCAGTTTTCAAATGGAAATGAATGGGCCTCACCTGTGGCTCTTTGCTTAATTGCTTTAAAAAGAGATGTGTCTTTATCAGCCTCTTGGACTTGTGTGTGGCTGTGACTTAGATTCTCAGCACCTGATGGATCTTAAGAATGATCCCATGTGAGCTTCCAAGAACAAAATGTCAAAAAATATCCTTCATTGTGGATGAAGTCTCTTGCCTTCCTCTGTTAGGTTCCTGCACTCCATCAAATGAGAATAGGGATTCTTTGGGTCAAATGAGTTCTTCAAAGCCCTGCAGAGGTGCTTGTGTTTTCGCATGACTCTAAATCACCTAAAGAATCCATACCTAAAATCAGTAGGCCTCAAATTGGAGAAACACAAAAGTATTAACGGCAGGCTTATTTGTTCACTCCTGGTTCACAGAAACGGTGTCCAGGCTACCCTGACTTTAGGCAAATGAGGGGCAAACGGGCAGATTTTGGACACTGTCTTCGGCTGCTCCCCTCATGAAAACCTCCAGCCAGAGGTTAAGATGATTGACTATATGGAATAAGATGAGGGCCATGTGGGAGTGTTTTGGTTTTAATTTTGGTCATTTGTGTGGCATTGGAAAAAATGACTGGGTCCACGTGGGCTTGAACTCTGGTGTGATTCCCCTTAGAGACTTGGTTTTGGAACTGAACTCAGAGAAGCATTGCCATGAATTTTGTTGGGATTTTAAGAGGCCACGCATGAAAGTCGCTCTTGGAAACTGAGACCTAGGCCCCGGGTGGATTTCCACAGAGGCCTGGGAATCTCAGCAAGGATATCACATGATTTTATTCTTAAAGAAATGGCAGCCATAGTTGAGAGTCAAAACACACATGGACCTCACATTGTAGACCTCAATGGGCCTGGCCTAATGTGACCTTTTGTCCACTCTTTGGGAAGCCATGCCTGTGAGAGTTCTCCAGAGATTTCATTGAAATGAGCTTCCTCACCATTTAATGTTTGCTGAATGAACTGAAACCCACAGTGCCTCCAACTTCATGCTTGAAAAATGGCTAGATAAATACCATGAAATTTTTGAAATTCCTATGACCAGGTGGCACTGGAGAAACATTGGATGTCCTGTTGCTGATCATGAGTATACCAGACAGTGCCTTGATTTACTGAGTTTCATGAAAATGGTGTAGAACAGAGATGCCAGTAAGTTGGAGCCTGCTGAGTAGTGGGTCTAGAGCAGTGGTGGGGAGGTGTTTGATAAAACATCCATGGTAGGGTTATGTGGATCTACCATTGGATTCCAAATGTCTTGTAACTGACATGGTGCAGCCAGCAGACCCTTATATGTAAAGGCATTTTTTATATGGAGAGTTTTCAGAGGAAAATTAAGAATCAGGTTGATATGGACAAGGGGGCAATGGGGCAAGCTGTGAGAGATAGGAGCCTAGTTGGTGAATTCTCTTGCAGACCCTGACCCACCACACGTGACAGAACTCCCTCCAGCACTGTGTCAAAGTTTAGCTCCTAGTATTTCGTGAAACAAATACCAAACTCACAGTGCAGCAGCAAAAACACCACAAAAAGTGGAGGAGGACCAAATGGCTTCACAGTCCACACGGGGAGACACTTAGTCCCCAGTGGCCTCAGTTTACCTACAAAGAGAGGATTAAGCACTGCTTCATCTTGTTCATTGAAAAATAAGAAACCATGTCCTCCAGGTCACATAGATGCAGACCCAGCTTTGATGGTCTCACTACAGAGGAAGCCAAATCTCCTGAAAACAACATATATTTCAAGTGTGGAAGCTCAGAGGCAGTTTCTCAAAAAGTTTTTAGGCCAGCAGAGCTCCATGTTTGTGGAGTGTTTACCCTGTCCCTTAGTCATGGAAACTCCTCTACCACCTCCAAGGTTGTGAACTCCTGAGCATTTTCCATTCCAGATATGTATTCACTGATTTTGTAACTCTTCTCCTCTAATTGTGTCTTACTTGGGGTGAAGGTAATGTCAAGGCATTGTTCTGGATGAGAGTGGGAGGATATTTGTGCAGCATATATTTACATACACATTGGATTCATTTTCCAATTTTCCATTCGAAATACTGAATCCCTGACACTAACCCATACCTAGTAGACTCAGACTATTCATCCTAATATAATGGAGAAAATTAACCCAACACAATGAAATACAAGCACTTCAGAGGAGACATGTTGTATAGTTGGACTTGACATTTGCATTATATAAGGTAGGAGTTATAAATCTAGTCAAATTTTAATTGAAATATTCTCCATGTGTTTTTAAACTTAACAAATATGTGAATTCTTGTTTCCCTTTTCTGTAGCCTATTCACACATGTATATTTATATGCATATATAGAATCCTACCAGGTATCACACGTACATTTTTATGAGGTGGCTGTCTTGGCAGATACAAATTGTGAGAAGAGTTCACTCCTCCTAAATGCTGTTGGAAATGAAAATTCAACCTATAGGAGAGCGTCCTAGTAGAACAACATTATACATTAACTCATGTTCAGTAAAATAAATATTTTTGCATTTGTGGATGATACATATTTACTGATGAATTTTGATTGGAATTTATATTGGTACTTTTTAATATCTGTGAGTGTAGTGTTTGTGTGTGTGTGTGTGTGTGTTTGTGTATGTAGATATAGATATAGATATACTCTCCAAATTTTTCAAAATATGAAATATATGTGTCTAATATACACTCTCTAAATTCATTCATGTTCATGTATGTGGATTTATAATCCACTTTTCACAAGATTATAATCAGAAATATTCAACCACCTGAAATGCATACTTGTTTCCTAGTACTGAAAACTAACTTCAGTGAATGGTGCATACAAATCCTAATTATTCTACAGTAACTGACCCAGTCTAACATCAATGCAAGTAGACTCCTATGGGACATGATATGTAATTTGTCATTCATTTGTATTCGACACTGGTACATTATTGTTTCTTCAGTTTTTGCACATCACAGGATATACATTTCATCCACAAGTTCACAAATTAATAAGCATTTTTTTCAACTTTAATCATCTTGCTTCAGAACACATGTATGTCAGGGTTTCTTGACTGGTCTTTTCATGAGACTTCTTTCCAAACACATTATTTTGAATTTCCATAATCATTTTGAAGCAAAACTCACACATTCTTCATGATAAACCAAAACACTAATATTTCCATTACATATATACCTGGTTGGAATGAATGATTGTATATCAATATACGATTTCCTTTAATTTTTCAGATATCAGTTAATTCATTATTTAAAGTTCAAAAAAGTTATATTATTTATTCACAGTATCGTCTATTCATGCTTTTTCTCTATGTTCCTAGAAACAGGGTACACCTCTTTGTACCCCCGATTCTCATTTTACATCTTCAATATATTGCTCCCAGAAATGGTGAAAGAAATACTCATGTCACCTCATTATCACAGTAATATTCTGGACAAAAAATGGAAAGGTCACACTTATGATTGTACCAAAGCCTAAATGGAAATTGAACATGGATTTCTAAAAAATCCATGTCCAGGTTGCCAAATGCTGTCAATTGTCAATCCTATTGGTGACTACATATTTGTTTTTTTCCTAATTTATATATTCAAACTCAACCCTGTTGAAAATGTCTAATTCTATCACTCACTTTATACTTTGCCTGATTTCGTAATGTTTCTATTGATATCTGCTTTTCTACATATTTTCCCCTGTTCAACATAGTGACTGACTCTTCATATGTGCTGACATTTACATTCACTCAACAACCGAAAGTCTATTGCTAAAGAACTTTTGGTCCAAATCCTATACTCACTCTTCTTCCTAACCCTACCGACTATCTTCCTATCCTACTGAATATCCCTTTTTGACTGGATGTTCTCTTCTAAATTCAATCATCCAATGTACAAGGTCCTATGCCATTGTATATCGAATTATCTGAGGCATCTTTGCAGAACATCATTCAAAGCTAAGTATCCCAATCAAGGGCAAAACCCTTCTGGGCTTCAAATCATACCTAGATTTCTGTTTTCCTACTTATATTTCACCTCTATATTCTGGTAAATATTGCAGGTTCCCAATACCATTATTCATCACACAGAATCACTCGTAACCCAAATCAAACCTGTTTTTAACCCCAAGTATACACTGTTCCCTCAATCATTTTATAGAAGAGCAGGGACAGAGTGGTTCTTACAATACAGGAAAGTTGGGGACCTTCCACCTGATGAGAACCTCAAATGTCCATGCACAAATGATACCTGGAGAAGTTGTAGGCAGGTATGAAGCACCTGAGAGAGCAAAAGTCATCTTCCATGGCAAACAACCTGGTCAGGATGAAGGGATGTGTCTGAATCTGAATCTCTCTCTTCTTCTTGTAGAGAAGATGGACCAAACCAGGCCTGAGTGGAGAGCTGTTCCCGGGTGTCAATGGTGATATACATTCTACCTTATGAAAGTGTCACAGGAAGCGGGGGCAACCTCCATTTTATGTTACCCTTGGAAGCAACTGTTAGGACAAAGTGGTTGCCAAGGCAGTGACCTCATTCAGTTCCAAAGAATGTGACATACCTCATTTCCTTGGTGATGGAACTCTCTGAACTTGGTATCCAAGAAGCCAGGCACCCAGAGGCAGTCGCAGTCCCAGTCCCAGTGGGCTCACTTGTTTGGATTTACCAAGGACACAGTCAGTTTTCTTGGTACCTAATGATGTGAGGATGGCCAAATGCCAGGAGAGCTCTGAAGATGGACCTTTCCTGAGAAAACAGGTAGTGGCTAACCACTTTTTCCTGACATCTTCACAGAGTTGGTCAAGGAAACAAGATCTGAGAGAAGACAGGCCATTTCGGGGAAACATAGTATGGCCCACCAGTCAGAGGACACTCCGGATAGTCACAGACCTACTTGGGGGAAGGAGGTGCCTTTGTGGGAGTGGGTGTGGGTTTGTTGTTTTGTCTCATGTTCTGAGAATAGATAGGAAAGGCGGTTTGTTTGGTTTGGAGTGGACAGTTTCTAGTAAGTCATTTGACACGGCGAGTGTTTCTGTTTCTGTGTATCCCACTGTGTCCGTTGTTGTAGACATTAGAAAAGAGAATGCATTAATGGATGTGTCCTGTCTAGTATAAATTTCCCATAATTCATCCTGCCCAATATATGAATGGACTGCAGCTTGTCTTATCGATGTGCAACACCTGCTATCTTCTAAGTTTTTGTATTCTTCCTGAATTCTGGCCACTCTCCAGAATAGGCTCATGGATTTGTGTCCAAAATATGTACCACCTCCAAGCTCTGTGACATGGCCATGTACTGGATAGCTGAAGAGAATGGCGAGCATCTCAGAAAACTCAGATATCAGTGTGACCAAGAAAGTCTCAGTGCAGAAACCCTGCTTTGGGCCTTTTGCTTACTTACTGTTGTGTTGCACTGAATGTCAGGAAGGTCTTTGCCTCAGGCCACCCCTTTGTGAAGCCTGAAGAAAACAGTTTTCAAATGGAAATGAATGGGCCTCACCTGTGGCTCTTTGCTTAATTGCTTTGGAAAGGGATGTGTCTGTATCAGCCTCTTGGGCCTGTGTGTGGCTGTGACTTAGATGTTCAGCACCTGATGGATCTTAAGAATGATCCCATGTGAGCTTCCAAAACCAAAATGGCAAAAAATTTCATTCATTGTGGGTGAAGTCTCTTGCCTTCCTCTGTTAGGTTCCTGCACTCCATCAAATGACAATAGGGATTCTTTGGGTCAAATGAGTTCTTCAAAGCCCTGCAGAGGTGCTTGTGTTTTCGCATGACTCTAAATCACCTAAAGAATTGATACCTAAAATCAGTAGGCCTCAAATTGGAGAAACACAGAAGTATTAACGGCAGGCTTATTTGTTCACTCCTGGTTCACAGAAACGGTGTCCAGGCTACCCTGACTTTAGACAAATGAGGGGCAAACGAGCTGATTTTGGACACTGTCTTGGGCTGCGCCCCTCATGGAAACCTCCAGCTAGAGGTTAAGGTGATTGACTATATGGAATAAGATGAGGGCCATGTGGGAGTGTTTTGGTTTTAATTTTGGTCATTTGTGTGGCATTGGAAAAAATGACTGGGTCCACGTGGGCTTGAACTCTGGTGTGATTCCCCTTAGAGACTTGGTTTTGGAACTGAACTCAGAGAAGCATTGCCATGAATTTTGTTGGGATTTTAAGAGGCCACGCATGAAAGTCGCTCTTGGAAACTGAGACCTAGGCCCCGGGTGGATTTCCACAGAGGCCTGGGAATCTCAGCAAGGATATCACATGATTTTATTCTTAAAGAAATGGCAGCCATAGTTGAGAGTCAAAACACACATGGACCTCACATTGTAGACCTCAATGGGCCTGGCCTAATGTGACCTTTTGTCCACTCTTTGGGAAGCCATGCCTGTGAGAGTTCTCCAGAGATTTCATTGAAATGAGCTTCCTCACCATTTAATGTTTGCTGAAAGAACTGAAACCCACAGTGCCTCCAACTTCATGCTTGAAAAATGGCTAGATAAATACCATGAAATTTTTGAAATTCCTATGACCAGGTGGCACTGGAGAAACATTGGATGTCCTGTTGCTGATCATGAGTATACCAGACAGTGCCTTGATTTACTGAGTTTCATGAAAATGGTGTAGAACAGAGATGCCAGAAATTTGGAGCCTGCTGAGTAGTGGGTCTAGAGCAGTGGTGGGGAGGTGTTTGATAAAACATCCGTGGTAGGGCCATGTGGATCTACCATTGGATTCCAAATGGCTTGTAACTGACATGGTGCAGCCAACAGACCCTTATATGTAAAGGCATCTTGTTACATGGAGAGTTTTCAGAGGAAAATTAAGAATCAGGTTGATATGGACAAGGGGGCAATGGGGCAAGCTGTGAGAGATAGGAGCCTAGTTGGTGCATTCTCTTGCAGAACCTGGCCCACCACACGTGACAGAACTCCCTCCAGCCCTGTGTCCCAGTTTAGCTCCTAGTATTTCGGGAAACAAATACCAAACTCACAGTGCAGCAGCAAAAACACCACAAAAAGTGGAAGAGGACCAAATGGCTTCACAGTCCACACGGGGAGACACTTAGTCCCCAGTGGCCTCAGTTTACCTACAAAGAGAGGATTCAGCACTGCTTCATCTTGTTCATTGGAAAATAAGAAACCATGTCCTCCAGGTCACATAGATGCAGACCCAGCTTTGATGGTCTCACTACAGAGGAAGCCAAATCTCCTGAAAACAACATATATTTCAAGTGTGGAAGCTCAGAGGCAGTTTCTCAAAAAGTTTTTAGGCCAGCAGAGCTCCATGTTTGTGGAGTGTTTACCCTGTCCCTTAGTTTTGGAAACTCCTCTACCACCTCCAAGGTTGTGAACTCCTGAGCATTTTCCATTCCAGATATGTATTCACTGATTTTGTAACTCTTCTCCTCTAATTGTGTCTTACTTGGGGTGAAGGTAATGTCAAGGCATTGTTCTGGATGAGAGCGGGAGGATATTTGTGCAGCATATATTTACATACACATTGGATTCATTTTCCAATTTTCCATTCGAAATACTGAATCCCTGACACTAACCCATACCTAGTAGACTCAGACTATTCATCCTAATATAATGGAGAAAATTAACCCAACACATTAGAAATACAAGTACTTCAGAGGAGACATGTTGTATAGTTGGACTTGACATTTGCATTATATAAGGTAGGAGTTATAAATCTAGTCAAATTTATTTGAAATATTCTCCATGTGTTTTAAACTTAACAAATATGTGAATTCTTGTTTCCTTTTTCTGTAGTCTATTCACACATGTATATTTATATGCATATATAGAATCCTACCAGGTATCACACGTACATTTTTGTGAGGTGGCTGTCTTGGCAGATACAAATTGTGAGAAGAGTTCACTCCTCCTAAATGCTGTTGGAAATGAAAATTCAACTTATAGGAGAGCGTCCTAGTAGAACAACATTATACATTAACTCATGTTCAGTAAAATAAATATTTTTGCATTTGTGGATGATACATATTTACTGATGAATTTCGATTGGCATTTATATTGGTAGTTTTTAATGTCTGTGAGTTGTGTGTGTGTGTGTGTGTGTGTGTGTGTGTATAGATATAGATATAGATATAGATATACTCTCCAAATTTTTCAAAATATGAAATATATGTGTCTAATATACACTCTCTAAATTCATTCATGTTCATGTATGTGGATTTATAATCCACTTTTCACAAGATGATAATCAGAAATATTCATCCACCTGAAATACATATTTGTTTCCTAGTACTGAAAACTAACTTCAGTGAATGGTGCATACAAATCCTAATTATTCTACAGTAACTGACCCAGTCTAACATCAATGCAAGTAGACTCCTATGGGACATGATATGTAATTTGTCATTCATTTGTATTCGACACTGGTACATTATTCTTTCTTCAGTTTTTGCACATCACAGGATATACATTTCATCCACAAGTTCACAAATTAATAAGCATTTGTTTCAACTTTCACCACTTCTTGCTTCAGAACACATGTATTGTCAGGGTTTCTTGACTGGTCTTTTCATGAGACTTCTTTCCAAACACATTATTTTGAATTTCCATAATCATTTTGAAGCAAAACTCACACACTCTTCATGATAAACCAAAACACAAATATTTCCATTACATATATACCTGGTTGGAATGAAGGATTGTATATCAATATACGATTTCCTTTAATTTTTCAGATATCAGTTCAATTCATTATTTAAAGTTCAAAAAAGTTATATTATTTATTCACAGTATGGTCTATTCATGCTTTTTCTCTATGTTCCTAGAAACAGGGTACACCTCTTTGTACCCCCGATTCTCATTTTACATCTTCAATATATTGCTCCCAGAAATGGTGAAAGAAATACTCATGTCACCTAATTATCACAGTAATATTCTGGACAAAAAATGGAAAGGTCACACTTATGATTGTACCAGAGCCTAAATGGAAAGTGAACATGGATTTCTAAAAACATCCATGTCCAGGTTGCCTAATGCTGTCAATTGTCAATCCTATTGGTGACTACATATTTGTTTTTTTCCTAATTTATATATTCAAACTCAACCCTGTTGAAAATGTCTAATTCTATCACTCACTTTATACTTTGCCTGATTTCGTAATGTTTCTATTGATATCTGCTTTTCTACATATTTTCCCCAGTTCAACATAGTGACTGACTCTTCATATGTGCTGACATTTACATTCACTCAACAACCGAAAGTCTATTGCTAAAGAACTTTTGGTCCAAATCCTATACTCACTCTTCTTCCTAACCCTACCGACTATCTTCCTATCCTACTGAATATCCCTTTTTGACTGGATGTTCTCTTCTAAATTCAATCATCCAATGTACAAGGTCCTATGCCATTGTATATCGAATTATCTGAGGCATCTTTGCAGAACATCATTCAAAGCTAAGTATCCCAATCAAGGGCAAAACCCTTCTGGGCTTCAAATCATACCTAGATTTCTGTTTTCCTACTTATATTTCACCTCTATATTCTGGTAAATATTGCAGGTTCCCAATACCATTATTCATCACACAGAATCACTCGTAACCCAAATCAAACCTGTTTTTAACCCCAAGTATACACTGTTCCCTCAATCATTTTACAGAAGAGCAGGGACAGAGTGGTTCTTACAATACAGGAAAGTTGGGGACCTTCCACCTGATGAGAACCTCAAATGTCCATGCACAAATGATACCTGGAGAAGTTGTAGGCAGGTATGAAGCACCTGAGAGAGCAAAAGTCATCTTCCATGGCAAACAACCTGGTCAGGATGAAGGGATGTGTCTCAATCTGAATCTCTCTCTTCTTCTTGTAGAGAAGATGGACCAAACCAGGCCTGAGTGGAGAGCTGTTCCCGGGTGTCAATGGTGATATACATTCTACCTTATGAAAGTGTCACAGGAAGCGGGGGCAACCTCCATTTTATGTTACCCTTGGAAGCAACTGTTAGGACAAAGTGGTTGCCAAGGCAGTGACCTCATTCAGTTCCAAAGAATGTGACATACCTCATTTCCTTGGTGATGGAACTCTCTGAACTTGGTATCCAAGAAGCCAGGCACCCAGAGGCAGTCGCAGTCCCAGTCCCAGTGGGCTCACTTGTTTGGATTTACCAAGGACAGAGTCAGTTTTCTTGGTACCTAATGATGTGAGGATGGCCAAATGCCAGGAGAGCTCTGAAGATGGACCTTTCCTGAGAAAACAGGTAGTGGCTAACCACTTTTTCCTGACATCTTCACAGAGTTGGTCAAGGAAACAAGATCTGAGAGAAGACAGGCCATTTCGGGGAAACATAGTATGGCCCACAAGTCAGAGGACACTCCGGATAGTCACAGACCTACTTGGGGGAAGGAGGTGCCTTTGTGGGAGTGGGTGTGTGTTTGTTGTTTTGTCTCATGTTCTGAGAATAGATAGGAAAGGCGGTTTGTTTGGTTTGGAGTGGACAGTTTCTAGTAAGTCATTTGACACGGCGAGTGTTTCTGTTTCTGTGTATCCCACTGTGTCCGTTGTTGTAGACATTAGAAAAGAGAATGCATTAATGGATGTGTCCTGTCTAGTATAAATCATCCCATAATTCATCCTGCCCAATATATGAATGGACTGCAGCTTGTCTTATCGATGTGCAACACCTGCTATCTTCTAAGTTGTTTTCTTCCTGAATTCTGGCCACTCTCCAGAATAGGCTCATGGATTTGTGTCCAAAATATGTACCACCTCCAAGCTCTGTGACATGGCCATGTACTGGATAGCTGAAGAGAATGGCGAGCATCTCAGAAAACTCAGATATCACTGTGACCAAGAAAGTCTCAGTGCAGAAACCCTGCTTTGGGCCTTTTGCTTACTTACTGTTGTGTTGCACTGAATGTCAGGAAGGTCTTTGCCTCAGGCCACCCCTTTGTGAAGCCTGAAGAAAACAGTTTTCAAATGGAAATGAATGGGCCTCACCTGTGGCTCTTTGCTTAATTGCTTTGGAAAGGGATGTGTCTTTATCAGCCTCTTGGGCCTGTGTGTGGCTGTGACTTAGATGTTCAGCACCTGATGGATCTTAAGAATGATCCCATGTGAGCTTCCAAAACCAAAATGGCAAAAAATTTCATTCATTGTGGGTGAAGTCTCTTGCCTTCCTCTGTTAGGTTCCTGCACTCCATCAAATGACAATAGGGATTCTTTGGGTCAAATGAGTTCTTCAAAGCCCTGCAGAGGTGCTTGTGTTTTCGCATGACTCTAAATCACCTAAAGAATTGATACCTAAAATCAGTAGGCCTCAAATTGGAGAAACACAGAAGTATTAACGGCAGGCTTATTTGTTCACTCCTGGTTCACAGAAACGGTGTCCAGGCTACCCTGACTTTAGACAAATGAGGGGCAAACGAGCTGATTTTGGACACTGTCTTGGGCTGCGCCCCTCATGGAAACCTCCAGCTAGAGGTTAAGGTGATTGACTATATGGAATAAGATGAGGGCCATGTGGGAGTGTTTTGGTTTTAATTTTGGTCATTTGTGTGGCATTGGAAAAAATGACTGGGTCCACGTGGGCTTGAACTCTGGTGTGATTCCCCTTAGAGACTTGGTTTTGGAACTGAACTCAGAGAAGCATTGCCATGAATTTTGTTGGGATTTTAAGAGGCCACGCATGAAAGTCGCTCTTGGAAACTGAGACCTAGGCCCCGGGTGGATTTCCACAGAGGCCTGGGAATCTCAGCAAGGATATCACATGATTTTATTCTTAAAGAAATGGCAGCCATAGTTGAGAGTCAAAACACACATGGACCTCACATTGTAGACCTCAATGGGCCTGGCCTAATGTGACCTTTTGTCCACTCTTTGGGAAGCCATGCCTGTGAGAGTTCTCCAGAGATTTCATTGAAATGAGCTTCCTCACCATTTAATGTTTGCTGAATGAACTGAAACCCACAGTGCCTCCAACTTCATGCTTGAAAAATGGCTAGATAAATACCATGAAATTTTTGAAATTCCTATGACCAGGTGGCACTGGAGAAACATTGGATGTCCTGTTGCTGATCATGAGTATACCAGACAGTGCCTTGATTTACTGAGTTTCATGAAAATGGTGTAGAACAGAGATGCCAGAAATTTGGAGCCTGCTGAGTAGTGGGTCTAGAGCAGTGGTGGGGAGGTGTTTGATAAAACATCCGTGGTAGGGCCATGTGGATCTACCATTGGATTCCAAATGGCTTGTAACTGACATGGTGCAGCCAACAGACCCTTATATGTAAAGGCATCTTGTTACATGGAGAGTTTTCAGAGGAAAATTAAGAATCAGGTTGATATGGACAAGGGGGCAATGGGGCAAGCTGTGAGAGATAGGAGCCTAGTTGGTGCATTCTCTTGCAGAACCTGGCCCACCACACGTGACAGAACTCCCTCCAGCCCTGTGTCCCAGTTTAGCTCCTAGTATTTCGGGAAACAAATACCAAACTCACAGTGCAGCAGCAAAAACACCACAAAAAGTGGAAGAGGACCAAATGGCTTCACAGTCCACACGGGGAGACACTTAGTCCCCAGTGGCCTCAGTTTACCTACAAAGAGAGGATTCAGCACTGCTTCATCTTGTTCATTGGAAAATAAGAAACCATGTCCTCCAGGTCACATAGATGCAGACCCAGCTTTGATGGTCTCACTACAGAGGAAGCCAAATCTCCTGAAAACAACATATATTTCAAGTGTGGAAGCTCAGAGGCAGTTTCTCAAAAAGTTTTTAGGCCAGCAGAGCTCCATGTTTGTGGAGTGTTTACCCTGTCCCTTAGTTTTGGAAACTCCTCTACCACCTCCAAGGTTGTGAACTCCTGAGCATTTTCCATTCCAGATATGTATTCACTGATTTTGTAACTCTTCTCCTCTAATTGTGTCTTACTTGGGGTGAAGGTAATGTCAAGGCATTGTTCTGGATGAGAGCGGGAGGATATTTGTGCAGCATATATTTACATACACATTGGATTCATTTTCCAATTTTCCATTCGAAATACTGAATCCCTGACACTAACCCATACCTAGTAGACTCAGACTATTCATCCTAATATAATGGAGAAAATTAACCCAACACATTAGAAATACAAGTACTTCAGAGGAGACATGTTGTATAGTTGGACTTGACATTTGCATTATATAAGGTAGGAGTTATAAATCTAGTCAAATTTATTTGAAATATTCTCCATGTGTTTTAAACTTAACAAATATGTGAATTCTTGTTTCCTTTTTCTGTAGTCTATTCACACATGTATATTTATATGCATATATAGAATCCTACCAGGTATCACACGTACATTTTTGTGAGGTGGCTGTCTTGGCAGATACAAATTGTGAGAAGAGTTCACTCCTCCTAAATGCTGTTGGAAATGAAAATTCAACTTATAGGAGAGCGTCCTAGTAGAACAACATTATACATTAACTCATGTTCAGTAAAATAAATATTTTTGCATTTGTGGATGATACATATTTACTGATGAATTTCGATTGGCATTTATATTGGTAGTTTTTAATGTCTGTGAGTTGTGTGTGTGTGTGTGTGTGTGTGTGTGTGTATAGATATAGATATAGATATAGATATACTCTCCAAATTTTTCAAAATATGAAATATATGTGTCTAATATACACTCTCTAAATTCATTCATGTTCATGTATGTGGATTTATAATCCACTTTTCACAAGATGATAATCAGAAATATTCATCCACCTGAAATACATATTTGTTTCCTAGTACTGAAAACTAACTTCAGTGAATGGTGCATACAAATCCTAATTATTCTACAGTAACTGACCCAGTCTAACATCAATGCAAGTAGACTCCTATGGGACATGATATGTAATTTGTCATTCATTTGTATTCGACACTGGTACATTATTGTTTCTTCAGTTTTTGCACATCACAGGATATACATTTCATCCACAAGTTCACAAATTAATAAGCATTTGTTTCAACTTTCACCACTTCTTGCTTCAGAACACATGTATTGTCAGGGTTTCTTGACTGGTCTTTTCATGAGACTTCTTTCCAAACACATTATTTTGAATTTCCATAATCATTTTGAAGCAAAACTCACACACTCTTCATGATAAACCAAAACACAAATATTTCCATTACATATATACCTGGTTGGAATGAAGGATTGTATATCAATATACGATTTCCTTTAATTTTTCAGATATCAGTTCAATTCATTATTTAAAGTTCAAAAAAGTTATATTATTTATTCACAGTATGGTCTATTCATGCTTTTTCTCTATGTTCCTAGAAACAGGGTACACCTCTTTGTACCCCCGATTCTCATTTTACATCTTCAATATATTGCTCCCAGAAATGGTGAAAGAAATACTCATGTCACCTAATTATCACAGTAATATTCTGGACAAAAAATGGAAAGGTCACACTTATGATTGTACCAGAGCCTAAATGGAAAGTGAACATGGATTTCTAAAAACATCCATGTCCAGGTTGCCTAATGCTGTCAATTGTCAATCCTATTGGTGACTACATATTTGTTTTTTTCCTAATTTATATATTCAAACTCAACCCTGTTGAAAATGTCTAATTCTATCACTCACTTTATACTTTGCCTGATTTCGTAATGTTTCTATTGATATCTGCTTTTCTACATATTTTCCCCAGTTCAACATAGTGACTGACTCTTCATATGTGCTGACATTTACATTCACTCAACAACCGAAAGTCTATTGCTAAAGAACTTTTGGTCCAAATCCTATACTCACTCTTCTTCCTAACCCTACCGACTATCTTCCTATCCTACTGAATATCCCTTTTTGACTGGATGTTCTCTTCTAAATTCAATCATCCAATGTACAAGGTCTATGCCATTGTATATCGAATTATCTGAGGCATCTTTGCAGAACATCATTCAAAGCTAAGTATCCCAATCAAGGGCAAAACCCTTCTGGGCTTCAAATCATACCTAGATTTCTGTTTTCCTACTTATATTTCACCTCTATATTCTGGTAAATATTGCAGGTTCCCAATACCATTATTCATCACACAGAATCACTCGTAACCCCAAATCAAACCTGTTTTTAACCCCAAGTATACACTGTTCCCTCAATCATTTTACAGAAGAGCAGGGACAGAGTGGTTCTTACAATACAGGAAAGTTGGGGACCTTCCACCTGATGAGAACCTCAAATGTCCATGCACAAATGATACCTGGAGAAGTTGTAGGCAGGTATGAAGCACCTGAGAGAGCAAAAGTCATCTTCCATGGCAAACAACCTGGTCAGGATGAAGGGATGTGTCTCAATCTGAATCTCTCTCTTCTTCTTGTAGAGAAGATGGACCAAACCAGGCCTGAGTGGAGAGCTGTTCCCGGGTGTCAATGGTGATATACATTCTACCTTATGAAAGTGTCACAGGAAGCGGGGGCAACCTCCATTTTATGTTACCCTTGGAAGCAACTGTTAGGACAAAGTGGTTGCCAAGGCAGTGACCTCATTCAGTTCCAAAGAATGTGACATACCTCATTTCCTTGGTGATGGAACTCTCTGAACTTGGTATCCAAGAAGCCAGGCACCCAGAGGCAGTCGCAGTCCCAGTCCCAGTGGGCTCACTTGTTTGGATTTACCAAGGACAGAGTCAGTTTTCTTGGTACCTAATGATGTGAGGATGGCCAAATGCCAGGAGAGCTCTGAAGATGGACCTTTCCTGAGAAAACAGGTAGTGGCTAACCACTTTTTCCTGACATCTTCACAGAGTTGGTCAAGGAAACAAGATCTGAGAGAAGACAGGCCATTTCGGGGAAACATAGTATGGCCCACAAGTCAGAGGACACTCCGGATAGTCACAGACCTACTTGGGGGAAGGAGGTGCCTTTGTGGGAGTGGGTGTGTGTTTGTTGTTTTGTCTCATGTTCTGAGAATAGATAGGAAAGGCGGTTTGTTTGGTTTGGAGTGGACAGTTTCTAGTAAGTCATTTGACACGGCGAGTGTTTCTGTTTCTGTGTATCCCACTGTGTCCGTTGTTGTAGACATTAGAAAAGAGAATGCATTAATGGATGTGTCCTGTCTAGTATAAATCATCCCATAATTCATCCTGCCCAATATATGAATGGACTGCAGCTTGTCTTATCGATGTGCAACACCTGCTATCTTCTAAGTTGTTTTCTTCCTGAATTCTGGCCACTCTCCAGAATAGGCTCATGGATTTGTGTCCAAAATATGTACCACCTCCAAGCTCTGTGACATGGCCATGTACTGGATAGCTGAAGAGAATGGCGAGCATCTCAGAAAACTCAGATATCACTGTGACCAAGAAAGTCTCAGTGCAGAAACCCTGCTTTGGGCCTTTTGCTTACTTACTGTTGTGTTGCACTGAATGTCAGGAAGGTCTTTGCCTCAGGCCACCCCTTTGTGAAGCCTGAAGAAAACAGTTTTCAAATGGAAATGAATGGGCCTCACCTGTGGCTCTTTGCTTAATTGCTTTGGAAAGGGATGTGTCTTTATCAGCCTCTTGGGCCTGTGTGTGGCTGTGACTTAGATGTTCAGCACCTGATGGATCTTAAGAATGATCCCATGTGAGCTTCCAAAACCAAAATGGCAAAAAATTTCATTCATTGTGGGTGAAGTCTCTTGCCTTCCTCTGTTAGGTTCCTGCACTCCATCAAATGACAATAGGGATTCTTTGGGTCAAATGAGTTCTTCAAAGCCCTGCAGAGGTGCTTGTGTTTTCGCATGACTCTAAATCACCTAAAGAATTGATACCTAAAATCAGTAGGCCTCAAATTGGAGAAACACAGAAGTATTAACGGCAGGCTTATTTGTTCACTCCTGGTTCACAGAAACGGTGTCCAGGCTACCCTGACTTTAGACAAATGAGGGGCAAACGAGCTGATTTTGGACACTGTCTTGGGCTGCGCCCCTCATGGAAACCTCCAGCTAGAGGTTAAGGTGATTGACTATATGGAATAAGATGAGGGCCATGTGGGAGTGTTTTGGTTTTAATTTTGGTCATTTGTGTGGCATTGGAAAAAATGACTGGGTCCACGTGGGCTTGAACTCTGGTGTGATTCCCCTTAGAGACTTGGTTTTGGAACTGAACTCAGAGAAGCATTGCCATGAATTTTGTTGGGATTTTAAGAGGCCACGCATGAAAGTTGCTCTTGGAAACTGAGACCTAGGCCCCGGGTGGATTTCCACAGAGGCCTGGGAATCTCAGCAAGGATATCACATGATTTTATTCTTAAAGAAATGGCAGCCATAGTTGAGAGTCAAAACACACATGGACCTCACATTGTAGACCTCAATGGGCCTGGCCTAATGTGACCTTTTGTCCACTCTTTGGGAAGCCATGCCTGTGAGAGTTCTCCAGAGATTTCATTGAAATGAGCTTCCTCACCATTTAATGTTTGCTGAATGAACTGAAACCCACAGTGCCTCCAACTTCATGCTTGAAAAATGGCTAGATAAATACCATGAAATTTTTGAAATTCCTATGACCAGGTGGCACTGGAGAAACATTGGATGTCCTGTTGCTGATCATGAGTATACCAGACAGTGCCTTGATTTACTGAGTTTCATGAAAATGGTGTAGAACAGAGATGCCAGAAATTTGGAGCCTGCTGAGTAGTGGGTCTAGAGCAGTGGTGGGGAGGTGTTTGATAAAACATCCGTGGTAGGGCCATGTGGATCTACCATTGGATTCCAAATGGCTTGTAACTGACATGGTGCAGCCAACAGACCCTTATATGTAAAGGCATCTTGTTACATGGAGAGTTTTCAGAGGAAAATTAAGAATCAGGTTGATATGGACAAGGGGGCAATGGGGCAAGCTGTGAGAGATAGGAGCCTAGTTGGTGCATTCTCTTGCAGAACCTGGCCCACCACACGTGACAGAACTCCCTCCAGCCCTGTGTCCCAGTTTAGCTCCTAGTATTTCGGGAAACAAATACCAAACTCACAGTGCAGCAGCAAAAACACCACAAAAAGTGGAAGAGGACCAAATGGCTTCACAGTCCACACGGGGAGACACTTAGTCCCCAGTGGCCTCAGTTTACCTACAAAGAGAGGATTCAGCACTGCTTCATCTTGTTCATTGGAAAATAAGAAACCATGTCCTCCAGGTCACATAGATGCAGACCCAGCTTTGATGGTCTCACTACAGAGGAAGCCAAATCTCCTGAAAACAACATATATTTCAAGTGTGGAAGCTCAGAGGCAGTTTCTCAAAAAGTTTTTAGGCCAGCAGAGCTCCATGTTTGTGGAGTGTTTACCCTGTCCCTTAGTTTTGGAAACTCCTCTACCACCTCCAAGGTTGTGAACTCCTGAGCATTTTCCATTCCAGATATGTATTCACTGATTTTGTAACTCTTCTCCTCTAATTGTGTCTTACTTGGGGTGAAGGTAATGTCAAGGCATTGTTCTGGATGAGAGCGGGAGGATATTTGTGCAGCATATATTTACATACACATTGGATTCATTTTCCAATTTTCCATTCGAAATACTGAATCCCTGACACTAACCCATACCTAGTAGACTCAGACTATTCATCCTAATATAATGGAGAAAATTAACCCAACACATTAGAAATACAAGTACTTCAGAGGAGACATGTTGTATAGTTGGACTTGACATTTGCATTATATAAGGTAGGAGTTATAAATCTAGTCAAATTTATTTGAAATATTCTCCATGTGTTTTAAACTTAACAAATATGTGAATTCTTGTTTCCTTTTTCTGTAGTCTATTCACACATGTATATTTATATGCATATATAGAATCCTACCAGGTATCACACGTACATTTTTGTGAGGTGGCTGTCTTGGCAGATACAAATTGTGAGAAGAGTTCACTCCTCCTAAATGCTGTTGGAAATGAAAATTCAACTTATAGGAGAGCGTCCTAGTAGAACAACATTATACATTAACTCATGTTCAGTAAAATAAATATTTTTGCATTTGTGGATGATACATATTTACTGATGAATTTCGATTGGCATTTATATTGGTAGTTTTTAATGTCTGTGAGTTGTGTGTGTGTGTGTGTGTGTGTGTGTGTGTGTGTGTATAGATATAGATATAGATATAGATATACTCTCCAAATTTTTCAAAATATGAAATATATGTGTCTAATATACACTCTCTAAATTCATTCATGTTCATGTATGTGGATTTATAATCCACTTTTCACAAGATGATAATCAGAAATATTCATCCACCTGAAATACATATTTGTTTCCTAGTACTGAAAACTAACTTCAGTGAATGGTGCATACAAATCCTAATTATTCTACAGTAACTGACCCAGTCTAACATCAATGCAAGTAGACTCCTATGGGACATGATATGTAATTTGTCATTCATTTGTATTCGACACTGGTACATTATTCTTTCTTCAGTTTTTGCACATCACAGGATATACATTTCATCCACAAGTTCACAAATTAATAAGCATTTGTTTCAACTTTCACCACTTCTTGCTTCAGAACACATGTATTGTCAGGGTTTCTTGACTGGTCTTTTCATGAGACTTCTTTCCAAACACATTATTTTGAATTTCCATAATCATTTTGAAGCAAAACTCACACACTCTTCATGATAAACCAAAACACAAATATTTCCATTACATATATACCTGGTTGGAATGAAGGATTGTATATCAATATACGATTTCCTTTAATTTTTCAGATATCAGTTCAATTCATTATTTAAAGTTCAAAAAAGTTATATTATTTATTCACAGTATGGTCTATTCATGCTTTTTCTCTATGTTCCTAGAAACAGGGTACACCTCTTTGTACCCCCGATTCTCATTTTACATCTTCAATATATTGCTCCCAGAAATGGTGAAAGAAATACTCATGTCACCTAATTATCACAGTAATATTCTGGACAAAAAATGGAAAGGTCACACTTATGATTGTACCAGAGCCTAAATGGAAAGTGAACATGGATTTCTAAAAACATCCATGTCCAGGTTGCCTAATGCTGTCAATTGTCAATCCTATTGGTGACTACATATTTGTTTTTTTCCTAATTTATATATTCAAACTCAACCCTGTTGAAAATGTCTAATTCTATCACTCACTTTATACTTTGCCTGATTTCGTAATGTTTCTATTGATATCTGCTTTTCTACATATTTTCCCCAGTTCAACATAGTGACTGACTCTTCATATGTGCTGACATTTACATTCACTCAACAACCGAAAGTCTATTGCTAAAGAACTTTTGGTCCAAATCCTATACTCACTCTTCTTCCTAACCCTACCGACTATCTTCCTATCCTACTGAATATCCCTTTTTGACTGGATGTTCTCTTCTAAATTCAATCATCCAATGTACAAGGTCCTATGCCATTGTATATCGAATTATCTGAGGCATCTTTGCAGAACATCATTCAAAGCTAAGTATCCCAATCAAGGGCAAAACCCTTCTGGGCTTCAAATCATACCTAGATTTCTGTTTTCCTACTTATATTTCACCTCTATATTCTGGTAAATATTGCAGGTTCCCAATACCATTATTCATCACACAGAATCACTCGTAACCCAAATCAAACCTGTTTTTAACCCCAAGTATACACTGTTCCCTCAATCATTTTACAGAAGAGCAGGGACAGAGTGGTTCTTACAATACAGGAAAGTTGGGGACCTTCCACCTGATGAGAACCTCAAATGTCCATGCACAAATGATACCTGGAGAAGTTGTAGGCAGGTATGAAGCACCTGAGAGAGCAAAAGTCATCTTCCATGGCAAACAACCTGGTCAGGATGAAGGGATGTGTCTCAATCTGAATCTCTCTCTTCTTCTTGTAGAGAAGATGGACCAAACCAGGCCTGAGTGGAGAGCTGTTCCCGGGTGTCAATGGTGATATACATTCTACCTTATGAAAGTGTCACAGGAAGCGGGGGCAACCTCCATTTTATGTTACCCTTGGAAGCAACTGTTAGGACAAAGTGGTTGCCAAGGCAGTGACCTCATTCAGTTCCAAAGAATGTGACATACCTCATTTCCTTGGTGATGGAACTCTCTGAACTTGGTATCCAAGAAGCCAGGCACCCAGAGGCAGTCGCAGTCCCAGTCCCAGTGGGCTCACTTGTTTGGATTTACCAAGGACAGAGTCAGTTTTCTTGGTACCTAATGATGTGAGGATGGCCAAATGCCAGGAGAGCTCTGAAGATGGACCTTTCCTGAGAAAACAGGTAGTGGCTAACCACTTTTTCCTGACATCTTCACAGAGTTGGTCAAGGAAACAAGATCTGAGAGAAGACAGGCCATTTCGGGGAAACATAGTATGGCCCACAAGTCAGAGGACACTCCGGATAGTCACAGACCTACTTGGGGGAAGGAGGTGCCTTTGTGGGAGTGGGTGTGTGTTTGTTGTTTTGTCTCATGTTCTGAGAATAGATAGGAAAGGCGGTTTGTTTGGTTTGGAGTGGACAGTTTCTAGTAAGTCATTTGACACGGCGAGTGTTTCTGTTTCTCTGTATCCCACTGTGTCCGTTGTTGTAGACATTAGAAAAGAGAATGCATTAATGGATGTGTCCTGTCTAGTATAAATCATCCCATAATTCATCCTGCCCAATATATGAATGGACTGCAGCTTGTCTTATCGATGTGCAACACCTGCTATCTTCTAAGTTGTTTTCTTCCTGAATTCTGGCCACTCTCCAGAATAGGCTCATGGATTTGTGTCCAAAATATGTACCACCTCCAAGCTCTGTGACATGGCCATGTACTGGATAGCTGAAGAGAATGGCGAGCATCTCAGAAAACTCAGATATCACTGTGACCAAGAAAGTCTCAGTGCAGAAACCCTGCTTTGGGCCTTTTGCTTACTTATTATTGTGTTGCACTGAATGTCAGGAAGGTCTTTGCCTCAGGCCACCCCTTTGTGAAGCCTGAAGAAAACAGTTTTCAAATGGAAATGAATGGGCCTCACCTGTGGCTCTTTGCTTAATTGCTTTGGAAAGGGATGTGTCTTTATCAGCCTCTTGGGCCTGTGTGTGGCTGTGACTTAGATGTTCAGCACCTGATGGATCTTAAGAATGATCCCATGTGAGCTTCCAAAACCAAAATGGCAAAAAATTTCATTCATTGTGGGTGAAGTCTCTTGCCTTCCTCTGTTAGGTTCCTGCACTCCATCAAATGACAATAGGGATTCTTTGGGTCAAATGAGTTCTTCAAAGCCCTGCAGAGGTGCTTGTGTTTTCGCATGACTCTAAATCACCTAAAGAATTGATACCTAAAATCAGTAGGCCTCAAATTGGAGAAACACAGAAGTATTAACGGCAGGCTTATTTGTTCACTCCTGGTTCACAGAAACGGTGTCCAGGCTACCCTGACTTTAGACAAATGAGGGGCAAACGAGCTGATTTTGGACACTGTCTTGGGCTGCGCCCCTCATGGAAACCTCCAGCTAGAGGTTAAGGTGATTGACTATATGGAATAAGATGAGGGCCATGTGGGAGTGTTTTGGTTTTAATTTTGGTCATTTGTGTGGCATTGGAAAAAATGACTGGGTCCACGTGGGCTTGAACTCTGGTGTGATTCCCCTTAGAGACTTGGTTTTGGAACTGAACTCAGAGAAGCATTGCCATGAATTTTGTTGGGATTTTAAGAGGCCACGCATGAAAGTCGCTCTTGGAAACTGAGACCTAGGCCCCGGGTGGATTTCCACAGAGGCCTGGGAATCTCAGCAAGGATATCACATGATTTTATTCTTAAAGAAATGGCAGCCATAGTTGAGAGTCAAAACACACATGGACCTCACATTGTAGACCTCAATGGGCCTGGCCTAATGTGACCTTTTGTCCACTCTTTGGGAAGCCATGCCTGTGAGAGTTCTCCAGAGATTTCATTGAAATGAGCTTCCTCACCATTTAATGTTTGCTGAATGAACTGAAACCCACAGTGCCTCCAACTTCATGCTTGAAAAATGGCTAGATAAATACCATGAAATTTTTGAAATTCCTATGACCAGGTGGCACTGGAGAAACATTGGATGTCCTGTTGCTGATCATGAGTATACCAGACAGTGCCTTGATTTACTGAGTTTCATGAAAATGGTGTAGAACAGAGATGCCAGAAATTTGGAGCCTGCTGAGTAGTGGGTCTAGAGCAGTGGTGGGGAGGTGTTTGATAAAACATCCGTGGTAGGGCCATGTGGATCTACCATTGGATTCCAAATGGCTTGTAACTGACATGGTGCAGCCAACAGACCCTTATATGTAAAGGCATCTTGTTACATGGAGAGTTTTCAGAGGAAAATTAAGAATCAGGTTGATATGGACAAGGGGGCAATGGGGCAAGCTGTGAGAGATAGGAGCCTAGTTGGTGCATTCTCTTGCAGAACCTGGCCCACCACACGTGACAGAACTCCCTCCAGCCCTGTGTCCCAGTTTAGCTCCTAGTATTTCGGGAAACAAATACCAAACTCACAGTGCAGCAGCAAAAACACCACAAAAAGTGGAAGAGGACCAAATGGCTTCACAGTCCACACGGGGAGACACTTAGTCCCCAGTGGCCTCAGTTTACCTACAAAGAGAGGATTCAGCACTGCTTCATCTTGTTCATTGGAAAATAAGAAACCATGTCCTCCAGGTCACATAGATGCAGACCCAGCTTTGATGGTCTCACTACAGAGGAAGCCAAATCTCCTGAAAACAACATATATTTCAAGTGTGGAAGCTCAGAGGCAGTTTCTCAAAAAGTTTTTAGGCCAGCAGAGCTCCATGTTTGTGGAGTGTTTACCCTGTCCCTTAGTTTTGGAAACTCCTCTACCACCTCCAAGGTTGTGAACTCCTGAGCATTTTCCATTCCAGATATGTATTCACTGATTTTGTAACTCTTCTCCTCTAATTGTGTCTTACTTGGGGTGAAGGTAATGTCAAGGCATTGTTCTGGATGAGAGCGGGAGGATATTTGTGCAGCATATATTTACATACACATTGGATTCATTTTCCAATTTTCCATTCGAAATACTGAATCCCTGACACTAACCCATACCTAGTAGACTCAGACTATTCATCCTAATATAATGGAGAAAATTAACCCAACACATTAGAAATACAAGTACTTCAGAGGAGACATGTTGTATAGTTGGACTTGACATTTGCATTATATAAGGTAGGAGTTATAAATCTAGTCAAATTTATTTGAAATATTCTCCATGTGTTTTAAACTTAACAAATATGTGAATTCTTGTTTCCTTTTTCTGTAGTCTATTCACACATGTATATTTATATGCATATATAGAATCCTACCAGGTATCACACGTACATTTTTGTGAGGTGGCTGTCTTGGCAGATACAAATTGTGAGAAGAGTTCACTCCTCCTAAATGCTGTTGGAAATGAAAATTCAACTTATAGGAGAGCGTCCTAGTAGAACAACATTATACATTAACTCATGTTCAGTAAAATAAATATTTTTGCATTTGTGGATGATACATATTTACTGATGAATTTCGATTGGCATTTATATTGGTAGTTTTTAATGTCTGTGAGTTGTGTGTGTGTGTGTGTGTGTGTGTGTGTATAGATATAGATATAGATATAGATATACTCTCCAAATTTTTCAAAATATGAAATATATGTGTCTAATATACACTCTCTAAATTCATTCATGTTCATGTATGTGGATTTATAATCCACTTTTCACAAGATGATAATCAGAAATATTCATCCACCTGAAATACATATTTGTTTCCTAGTACTGAAAACTAACTTCAGTGAATGGTGCATACAAATCCTAATTATTCTACAGTAACTGACCCAGTCTAACATCAATGCAAGTAGACTCCTATGGGACATGATATGTAATTTGTCATTCATTTGTATTCGACACTGGTACATTATTGTTTCTTCAGTTTTTGCACATCACAGGATATACATTTCATCCACAAGTTCACAAATTAATAAGCATTTGTTTCAACTTTCACCACTTCTTGCTTCAGAACACATGTATTGTCAGGGTTTCTTGACTGGTCTTTTCATGAGACTTCTTTCCAAACACATTATTTTGAATTTCCATAATCATTTTGAAGCAAAACTCACACACTCTTCATGATAAACCAAAACACAAATATTTCCATTACATATATACCTGGTTGGAATGAAGGATTGTATATCAATATACGATTTCCTTTAATTTTTCAGATATCAGTTCAATTCATTATTTAAAGTTCAAAAAAGTTATATTATTTATTCACAGTATGGTCTATTCATGCTTTTTCTCTATGTTCCTAGAAACAGGGTACACCTCTTTGTACCCCCGATTCTCATTTTACATCTTCAATATATTGCTCCCAGAAATGGTGAAAGAAATACTCATGTCACCTAATTATCACAGTAATATTCTGGACAAAAAATGGAAAGGTCACACTTATGATTGTACCAGAGCCTAAATGGAAAGTGAACATGGATTTCTAAAAACATCCATGTCCAGGTTGCCTAATGCTGTCAATTGTCAATCCTATTGGTGACTACATATTTGTTTTTTTCCTAATTTATATATTCAAACTCAACCCTGTTGAAAATGTCTAATTCTATCACTCACTTTATACTTTGCCTGATTTCGTAATGTTTCTATTGATATCTGCTTTTCTACATATTTTCCCCAGTTCAACATAGTGACTGACTCTTCATATGTGCTGACATTTACATTCACTCAACAACCGAAAGTCTATTGCTAAAGAACTTTTGGTCCAAATCCTATACTCACTCTTCTTCCTAACCCTACCGACTATCTTCCTATCCTACTGAATATCCCTTTTTGACTGGATGTTCTCTTCTAAATTCAATCATCCAATGTACAAGGTCCTATGCCATTGTATATCGAATTATCTGAGGCATCTTTGCAGAACATCATTCAAAGCTAAGTATCCCAATCAAGGGCAAAACCCTTCTGGGCTTCAAATCATACCTAGATTTCTGTTTTCCTACTTATATTTCACCTCTATATTCTGGTAAATATTGCAGGTTCCCAATACCATTATTCATCACACAGAATCACTCGTAACCCAAATCAAACCTGTTTTTAACCCCAAGTATACACTGTTCCCTCAATCATTTTACAGAAGAGCAGGGACAGAGTGGTTCTTACAATACAGGAAAGTTGGGGACCTTCCACCTGATGAGAACCTCAAATGTCCATGCACAAATGATACCTGGAGAAGTTGTAGGCAGGTATGAAGCACCTGAGAGAGCAAAAGTCATCTTCCATGGCAAACAACCTGGTCAGGATGAAGGGATGTGTCTCAATCTGAATCTCTCTCTTCTTCTTGTAGAGAAGATGGACCAAACCAGGCCTGAGTGGAGAGCTGTTCCCGGGTGTCAATGGTGATATACATTCTACCTTATGAAAGTGTCACAGGAAGCGGGGGCAACCTCCATTTTATGTTACCCTTGGAAGCAACTGTTAGGACAAAGTGGTTGCCAAGGCAGTGACCTCATTCAGTTCCAAAGAATGTGACATACCTCATTTCCTTGGTGATGGAACTCTCTGAACTTGGTATCCAAGAAGCCAGGCACCCAGAGGCAGTCGCAGTCCCAGTCCCAGTGGGCTCACTTGTTTGGATTTACCAAGGACAGAGTCAGTTTTCTTGGTACCTAATGATGTGAGGATGGCCAAATGCCAGGAGAGCTCTGAAGATGGACCTTTCCTGAGAAAACAGGTAGTGGCTAACCACTTTTTCCTGACATCTTCACAGAGTTGGTCAAGGAAACAAGATCTGAGAGAAGACAGGCCATTTCGGGGAAACATAGTATGGCCCACAAGTCAGAGGACACTCCGGATAGTCACAGACCTACTTGGGGGAAGGAGGTGCCTTTGTGGGAGTGGGTGTGTGTTTGTTGTTTTGTCTCATGTTCTGAGAATAGATAGGAAAGGCGGTTTGTTTGGTTTGGAGTGGACAGTTTCTAGTAAGTCATTTGACACGGCGAGTGTTTCTGTTTCTGTGTATCCCACTGTGTCCGTTGTTGTAGACATTAGAAAAGAGAATGCATTAATGGATGTGTCCTGTCTAGTATAAATCATCCCATAATTCATCCTGCCCAATATATGAATGGACTGCAGCTTGTCTTATCGATGTGCAACACCTGCTATCTTCTAAGTTGTTGTTTTCTTCCTGAATTCTGGCCACTCTCCAGAATAGGCTCATGGATTTGTGTCCAAAATATGTACCACCTCCAAGCTCTGTGACATGGCCATGTACTGGATAGCTGAAGACAATGGCGAGCATCTCAGAAAACTCAGATATCAGTGTGACCAAGAAAGTCTCAGTGCAGAAACCCTGCTTTGGGCCTTTTGCTTACTTATTATTGTGTTGCACTGAATGTCAGGAAGGTCTTTGCCTCAGGCCACCCCTTTGTGAAGCCTGAAGAAAACAGTTTTCAAATGGAAATGAATGGGCCTCACCTGTGGCTCTTTGCTTAATTGCTTTGGAAAGGGATGAGTCTTTATCAGCCTCTTGGGCCTGTGTGTGGCTGTGACTTAGATGTTCAGCACCTGATGGATCTTAAGAATGATCCCATGTGAGCTTCCAAAACCAAAATGGCAAAAAATTTCATTCATTGTGGGTGAAGTCTCTTGCCTTCCTCTGTTAGGTTCCTGCACTCCATCAAATGACACTAGGGATTCTTTGGGTCAAATGAGTTCTTCAAAGCCCTGCAGAGGTGCTTGTGTTTTCGCATGACTCTAAATCACCTAAAGAATTGATACCTAAAATCAGTAGGCCTCAAATTGGAGAAACACAGAAGTATTAACGGCAGGCTTATTTGTTCACTCCTGGTTCACAGAAACGGTGTCCAGGCTACCCTGACTTTAGACAAATGAGGGGCAAACGAGCTGATTTTGGACACTGTCTTGGGCTGCGTGCCTCCTGGAAACCTCCAGCCAGAGGTTAAGATGATTTACTATATGGAATAAGATGAGGGCCATGTGGGAGTGTTTTGGTTTTAATTTTGGTCATTTGTGTGGCATTGGAAAAAATGACTGGGTCCACGTGGGCTTGAACTCTGGTGTGATTCCCCTTAGAGACTGGGTTTTGGAACTGAACTCAGAGAAGCATTGCCATGAATTTTGTTGGGATTTTAAGAGGCCACGCATGAAAGTCGCTCTTGGAAACTGAGACCTAGGCCCCGGGTGGATTTCCACAGAGGCCTGGGAATGTCAGCAAGGATATCACATGATTTTTTTCTTAAAGAAATGGCAGCCATAGTTGAGAGTCAAAACACACATGGACCTCACATTGTATACCTCAATGGGCCTGGCCTAATGTGACCTTTTGTCCACTCTTTGGAAAGCCGTGCCTGTGAGAGTTCTCCAGAGATTTCATTGAAATGAGCTTCCTCACCATTTAATGTTTGCTGAATGAACTGAAACCCACAGTGCCTCCAACTTCATGCTTGAAAAATGGCTAGATAAATACCATGAAATTTTTGAAATTCCTATGACCACGTGGCACTGGAGAAATATTGGATGTCCTGTTGCTGATCATGAGTATACCAGACAGTGCCTTGATTTACTGAGTTTCATGAAAATGGTGTAGAACAGAGATGCCAGTAAGTTGGAGCCTGCTGAGTAGTGGGTCTAGAGCAGTGGTGGGGAGGTGTTTGATAAAACATCCGTGGTAGGGTCATGTGGATCTACCATTGAATTCCAAATGGCTTGTAACTTACATGGTGCAGCCAGCAGACCCTTATATGTAAAGGCATCTTGTTATATGGAGAGTTTTCAGAGGAAAATTAAGAATCAGGTTGATATGGACAAGGGGGCAATGGGGCAAGCTGTGAGAGATAGGAGCCTAGTTGGTGCATTCTCTTGCAGACCCTGACCCACCACACGTGACAGAACTCCCTCCAGCACTGTGTCCCAGTTTAGCTCCTAGGATTTCAGGAAACAAATACAAAACTCACAGTGCAGCAGCAAAAACACCACAAATTGGAGGAGGACCAAATGGCATCACAGTCCACACGGGGAGACACTTAGTCCCCAGTGGCCTCAGTTTACCTACAAAGAGAGGATTCAGCACTGCTTCATCTTGTTCATTGGAAAATAAGAAACCATGTCGTCCAGGTCACATAGATGCAGACCCAGCTTTGATGGTCTCACTACAGAGGAATCCAAATCTCCTGAAAACAACATATATTTCAAGTGTGGAAGCTCAGAGGCAGTTTCTCAAAAAGTTTTTAGGCCAGCAGAGCTCCATGTTTGTGGAGTGTTTACCCTGTCCCTTAGTCATGGAAACTCCTCTACCACCTCCAAGGTTGTGAACTCCTGAGCATTTTCCATTCCAGATATGTATTCACTGATTTTGTAACTCTTCTCCTCTAATTGTGTCTTACTTGGGGTGAAGGTAATGTCAAGGCATTGTTCTGGATGAGAGCGGGAGGATATTTGTGCAGCATATATTTACATACACATTGGATTCATTTTCCAATTTTCCATTCGAAATACTGAATCCCTGACACTAACCCATACCTAGTAGTCTCAGACTATTCATCCTAATATAATGGAGAAAATTAACCCAACACAATGGAAATACAAGCACTTCAGAGAAGACATGTTGTATAGTTGGACTTGACATATGCATTATATAAGGTAGGAGTTATAAATCTAGTCAAATTTTAATTGAAATATTCTCCATGTGTTTTTAAACTTAACAAATATGTGAATTCTTGTTTCCCTTTTCTGTAGCCTATTCACACATGTATATTTATATGCATATATAGAATCCTACCAGGTATCATACATACATTTTTGTGAGGTGGCTGTCTTGGCAGATACAAATTGTGAGAAGTGTTCACTCCTTCTTAATGCTGTTGGAAATGAAAATTCAACCTATAGGAGAGTGTCCTAGTCGAACAACATTATACATTAACTCATGTTCAGTAAAATAAATATTTTTGCATTTGTGGATGATACATATTTACTGATGAATTTCGATTGGCATTTATATTGGTACTTTTTAATGTCTGTGAGTGTTCTGTGTGTGTGTGTGTGTGTGTGTGTGTATAGATGTAGATATAGATATAGATATACTCTCCAAATTTTTCAAAATATGAAATATATGTGTCTAATATACACTCTCTAAATTCATTCATGTTCATGTATGTGGATTTATAATCCACTTTTCACAAGATGATAATCAGAAATATTCATCCACCTGAAATACATATTTGTTTCCTAGTACTGAAAACTAACTTCAGTGAATGGTGCATAAAAATCCTAATTATTCTACAGTAACTGACGCAGTCTAACATCAATGCAAGTAGACTCCTATGGGACATGATATGTAATTTGTCATTCATTTGTATTCGACACTTGTACATTATTATTTCTTCAGTTTTTGCACATCATAAGATATACATTTGCCAAGGCAGTGACCTCATTGAGTTCCAAAGAATGTGACATACCTCATTTCCTTGGTGATGGAACTCTCTGAACTTTGTATCCAAGGAGCCAGGCACCCAGAGGCAGTTTCAGTCCCAGTCCCAGTGGGCTCACTTGTTTGGATTTAACAAGGATAGAGTCAGTCATTCTTGGTACCTACTGAAGTGAGGATTACCAAATGCCTGGAGAGCTCTGAAGAGGGAACTTTCCTGAGAAAGCAGGTAGTAGCTCTCCATTTTTTCCTTACAACTTTACAGAGTTCGCCAAGGAAAACAGATCTGAGAGAGGACAGGCCATTTCGGAAGAACAGAGTATGGCCACCAGTCAGAGGACACTCTGGTTAGTCACACACCTACTTGGGGAAGGAGGTGCCTTTTTGGGAGTGGGTGTGGGTTTGTGGTTTGTCTCATGTTCTGAAAATAGGTAGGAATGGCGGTTTGTTTGTTTTGGAGTGAACTGTTTCTGGTAAGTCGTTTGACGAGGTGAGTGTTTCCATGTCTGTGTATTCCACTGTGCCTGTGGTAGTAGACATGAGAAAAGAGAATGCAGCAATGGATGTGTCATGTCTAGTATAAAGCTTCCCAGCATTCATCCTGCCCAATTTATGAATGGAGTGTGGCTTGCCTTATGCACGGGCAACACCTAATACCTTCCTAAGTCCCTGTTTTCTTCCTGAATTCTGGCCACTCTCTAGAATAGGCTCATGGTTATGTGTCCAAGATACGTACCAAATCCAAGGTCTTTGACATGGCCATGTACTGGATACCTGAATGGAATGGCCCGCATCTCAGAAAACTCAGATATCAGTGTGACCAGGAAAGTCTCAGTGGAGATACCCTGCTTTGGGCCTTTTGCTTACCTATTGTTCTGTTGCCCTGAATATCAGAAAGGTCTATGTCTCATGCAACCCCTTTGTTAAGCCTGAAGAAAACAGTTTTCAAATGGAAATGAATGTGCATCACCTCTGGCTCTATGCTTAATTTCATTGGAAAAGGATGTGTCTGATTCAGGCCCTTTGCCCTGTTTTAGGCTGTGACTTAGATTCTCAGCACCTGATGGATGTAAAGAAAGATCCCATATGTGCATCTAAACCAAAATGGAAAAACGTTCAATCAATGTGCATGAATTATATTGCCTTCCTTTGTTAGGTTTCTGAAATCCATCATGTCAGAATAGGGATCCGTTGGGTGAAATGAGTTCTTCAAATCTCTGCAGAGGTGCTTGGCTTTTCTCATGACTCCAATTCACAAAAAGAATCTAGACCCCACAGTCAGAGAGCCTCAAATTGGAGAAGCGAAGCAGTATTAAGGGCAGGCCTATTTGATCACTCCTGGTTCACAGGAAGGGTGTCCAAGCCACCCTGTCATTCGGCAAATGAGGGGCAAGGGAGCTTATTTTGGACACTGTCTTGGGATGTGCCTCTCATGAAAACCTCCATCCAGATGTTATGATGAGTATCTTTATGGTAGAAGATGAGGGCCATGTAGGAGTGTTTTGGTTATAATTGTGGTCATTTGTGTGGCAGTTGGAAGAGATGACTGGGTCCACCTGGGCATGAATTCTGCTGTGATTCCCCTTAGAGACTGAGTTCTGGAACTGACCTCAGAGAATTATTGACATGAATTTTGTGGGGATTTTAGGAGGCCAGGAATGAGAGTTGCCATTGGAACCTGGGATCAAGGCCCAGAGTGGCTTTCCACAGAACACTGGGAATCACAGCCAGGATATTACATGATTTTATTCTGAAAGACTTGGCAGGCATAATTGAGATTCAAAACACACTTCGACCTCGCTTTGTAGACCTCAATGGGCCTGGCTTCATGTGACTTTTTGGCCACTCTTTGGGTAGACTTGCCTGTGAGAGTGCTCCAGAGATTTCCCTGAAATTAGCTTCCTCACCATTTAATGGTTCCTGAATGAATTGAAACCAACATTGCCTCCAAATGCATCTGTGAAAAAATGCTAGATAATTACCATGAAATTTTAGAAATTCCGATGACCAGCTGGCACTGGATGACCTTTGATGTCCTGTTGATGATCATGAGTATAACAGACAGGGCCTTGATTGACTGGGTTTCATGAAAATGGTGTAGAACAGAGATGCCAGTAAGTTGGGGCCTGGTAAGTAGTGGGCCTAGAGCTGTGTTATGCAAATGTGTGATAAAACATCTGTGGTGGGGCCATGTGGATCTTCCATTGGCTTCCAAATGGCTGTGACTGACATGGTGCAACCATCACACCCATATATGTAAAGGCATATTTTTATATGGAGAGGTTTCAGAGCAATGTTCAGTATCATGTTGCTATTGTCAAGGGGGCAAGCTACTTGAGATAGAACCCTGGTTGGTGCATTCTCCTGGAGACCCTGCCAACCACACCTGACAGAACTACCTTCAGCACTGTGTCCCATTTGAACTCGTTGTATTTCATGAAGCAAATACCAAACTCCCAGTGCAGCAGCAAGAAACACCACGAAAATTGGAGGATGACCATTGGTTTCACAGTCCACACGGGAAGACCCTTAGCCCTCAGTGGCCAAAGTTTACCTACAAAAAGAGAATTCATCACTGCTGCCTCATTTTTATTTGAAAATAAGTAACCATTTCCTCCAGGTCACATAGATGCAGATCAAGCTTTGATGGTTTCACTACAAATAAAGCTAAAGCTCCTGACAAAAACATATATTTCAAGTGCCCAACCTCAGAGGCAGATTCTCAAAAAGTCTTTTGGCCAGCAGAGCTCCATGTTTGTGGAGTGTTTACCCTGTCTCTTACTTTTGGAAACTCCTCAACCACCTCCAAAGATGTGAAATCTTGAGCATTTTCCATTCTAGATATGTATTCACAGATTTTCTAACTCTTCTCCTCTAATTGTGTCTTACTTGGGGCGAAGGTAATGTCAAGGCATTGTTCTGGAGGAGAGTGGGAAGATTTTTCCGTAGCATATATTTGCATACACATTGGATTCAGTGTCCTATTTTCAATTCAAAATACTGAATACCTGACTCTAACCCATACCCTACCAGACTCTGACTACTAATCCTAATATGATGGAGAAAAATAACCCATAAAGAATAGAAATACAAGCAGTTCAGAGTAGGCATGGTGTATTGATGGACTTGCCTTTTGCATGATACAGAGTTGGAGTTATAAATCTAGTCAATTGTTGTTGAAATAGTTGTCCTAGTATTTTTAAGATTAACAAATATGTGAATTCCTGTCTCCCTTTCTCTGTATTCTTATATGCACATATAGATTCCTATCTGGTACCACACGTACATTCTTGTGAGGTGGCTGACTTGGCAGATACAAATTGTTAGAAGAGATCACTCCTACTAAACCCTGTTGGAACTGAATATTCAACCTATGCGTGAGCTTGCTAGTTGAACAGCATTATACATAAATCCATGTTCAGTAAAATGAATATTTTTAGATCTGTGGATGGTATATATTTTATAATGAATTTTGATTGACATATATATTGCTACTTTTTTGTCTGTGTGTGTGTTTTATGTATATGTGTATATATGTGTATATATATATATATACACTCTCCAGATTTTTCAAAATATGAAATATATGTGTCTTATATTCACTCCCTAAATTCATTCATGTTCATGTATGTGGATTTATAATCAACTATTCACAAGATTATTCTCAAAATATTCATCCACCTGAAATTTGCCCAATGCTCTCAAATGTCAATCCTATTTGTGACTACATATTTGTTTCTTCATAAGATTATATATTTAAACTCAACCCTGTTCAAAATGTCTAATCCTATCACTCACTTTATACTCTGCCTGATTTTGTAATGTCTATATTGATATATGCTTTCCTACATATTTTCCCCAGTTCATCATTGTGACTGACTCTTCACCTGTGCTGACATTTACATTCACTCTCTAATCGAAATCCTATTGCTAAGAAACTTTTGTTCCAAATCTTATACTCACCCTTCTTCCTAAACTTATTGACTATCTTCCTAATGCTACAGACTATCCCTTTTTGACTGGATGTTCTCTTCTACATTTAATCATCCAAGTAAATGTGGTGCGAGCTTCAGAGAAGGAGACTACCAACAGACTATCTCATGCAACATCAAAGGGTTTATTGGGTGTCCAGCATGCTGGGGTTCACAGCTCACCTGAATAGAGCAGATAGCCCTGAGAATAGCTGAAGTAGAGCTTATATACTTTCCCTGGAGAGGGAAGGGAGGGAATTGTATTGATGGGTCAGGGCGAGTGGGTGGTTTGCATGCAACTGGGAGAGGGAGTACATTCTGCAATTTGGCAGCTGGGGATAGAACATTCTGGGAACAAGATTTGCAAACATTTCTCAAGATTTCAACAGTGTTCTGTTAAGCATACAGAAAAACAAGATGTGACAAGTACCTATTTAATTAATATTTCATTCCCCACTTCTTCTTCTGGCTAATTTTAATCATAAAAATGATCATTGGAGGGTGTCACATTCAATGTCTGCTAGTGGGGTATTACCATAAGTTTAACTCCTCCAATTTGAGCCTGGAGAAAAGACATTACACGGTTGAGCAAACAGGGTTTTATAGTTAGCAATAATATGAGGATTATTATTGGACCGGCCAGGGTTGATAAAAACGTAGTTAACCAGGGGGACTGTGTGAACCAAGACTCAAGCCACCCTTTTTGGGCCTCTCTCACTTGTTGATGCTCTTCAAGGTGTCTTTTAAATTTACGCATAGATTTTATTACAACTCCAGTATAGTCAGCATAAAAACAACATTCTTCCCTCAATGCAGCACAAAGGCCCCCTTCTCTAATGAAGAGGAGGTCCAACCCTCAATTGTTCTGTAAAACAACTTCAGAGAGAGAGGTTAAAGTTTCATGCAAAGCCCTGAAGGAGCTTTCTAATATCTTACTTTTGCTCTATTGCTGCTTCTAATTGGGTCATCTTTTGTGTCCCATGGACAATGCCACTGGTTCCTCTGCCCACCCGTGCAGCAACTCCTATTCCTAATAGGATGGCTAAAGTGAGGGATATATGTTCCCAGTGGAACCGGTTGTATGCCCCCCCTATTTGATCTTCAAATGAACCTGCGTCATGATAGAGCACTCTGGGAAACATCTGCACCATTACACAATTTATCACATATCTTGATCATTTCATGAAAACATAAACGATGTTTAAGTATATAGAATTATGCTGTTGTAGGCACTGACAAAGCAAGGCACCTAAGATAGCACTCAAGAGAGGGAAACAGTCCTATTTGGTTGCAACCGGATTCAGAGGGCATTGCTTCTATTGTAATCAATTAATCCCCTTAAACTCAAGTTTAGGTAGTTTCAGAAATTTGTACCCAACATATAAGGGATGGGGCTCAGAAGTTCACAGTCTTCAGAAGTTTAAAAAAGCAGTATTTGTTTCTGTTTTTCCTTCTGTTCTGGGCAAGTTAACTTTTCAAGGACACCTGGGAGGAGGAGAGCTTTTTCTTCCCTTTCTTATTTTCCCCCTGCCAGCTGTTACCATGGAGCCCGGTTGGTAATTTCTTTATCTTAGAAATGTAGCCATCTCTGTGAAGCCCCAGCTGAAGGCCAGAGGACTTGTTCACATATTTTGTGAAAAACTAGTTAGGGGTTGTCTAGCTTAGAAGTACTGAGATTTTTAGCCAGTGGCCAAGTAGAACAGGGCAATACAAAAGAGAATGTTTATTTACATTAAAGTCTTTATTGGGACTGTTTGGCTGAAAGTTCAAAACTCAGCCATGGTGAAGACTTCTGAAGAAGGTCATTTAAGACTTTTCTGTGGACCTGGTACAGAGGGGGAAAGACGGGGAAGTTGGGGCTTAGAAAACCTCCGAGGATCTGAGAATGAGGGAAAAGAGAGATGTAAAAGAATAATGCGAAAGGGTATTGGGAATTTCCTAGCAGCAAACTTGAGCAGTAGATCAGGTAGAGCAGAGTGAAAGACGGGAGTGAGGATCCCAAAATCCTGTGAGGGACTTTAAATTTTAGTAACCTGTTTTCAGTGATGACAAAGCAACTTTAAAGGCCAATTATATTACATCTTGGATAAGGGTCTCAGGGCTCTCCTCAGCTCGTTTGAGCATTGGGTTAGCTGGTAAGAGGACCTGGTGGGACCCGGTGAGGGCACTGACAGGAGATGAGAGGAATGAGTCAGTGGAGCGGTACCTATGTACCTGCTACCTCAGCAAAAGGGCGATGGTCAGAGAACTGGTGGAGCTTTGGGTTTCTGATCTAGTTATTGGAGGGGAGAAATCAAGTTGCTGAAATGGGAGTGACAGCAGAGGGTCTGGAGCAGAAGGCTGAGGATAATGATCTATTGGAGAAGCATAGTTCAGGATGTGAGTAAAGGAGGGAAAAGGCTTCCACATAGGGGAATTTCCTTTCACTCTTTTGAGCACTTGCAGAAGTCAAAAAGGTCACGCAAAATTTGAGGATCTAGAGACCCCTCTGGGTGCCATAGTTTTTGGTTGTCTAATTGGTAATGTGGCCAATGCTGTGTACTGAATTTGATGAAGAATTGGGGTTCCATCAGGCAGCCCCTGTATGCACACATTCCCATGACATACAGAAAAAGTCGGCTTTTCCCCCACACAGCCGTTACTCTTTG
Source organism: Callospermophilus lateralis (assembly GCF_048772815.1). Classification (NCBI taxonomy): domain Eukaryota; kingdom Metazoa; phylum Chordata; class Mammalia; order Rodentia; family Sciuridae; genus Callospermophilus; species Callospermophilus lateralis. The sequence continues at coordinate 1,952,019 of NW_027515613.1, forward strand.
TGGCTTTGATAGTCTGCCAGGCAAACTTAGTAATCTAGACTAGCCAACCTGCATCTGGCTCGCGTGTCCCTACATCCATAATGTTTGTTTCCATTATCAATGGTACAGAAGGGATTTAATGGTATTTTAGTGGGATCCTCTTCATCAGTGATATCACAATAGGAAATACCTATAGCCAGCTAACAAATGTCTGGGTGGAGAGATGGCCACCAGGTCCCTAAGGGGGCTGTATGCGAGATAGACCATACTTCTTTTCCAGTAGGATTTGTGATCAGCCATCACTGCTTAATGGGCTGATGAGGGTTAGGACTACTTGTAGCCAAGGGAAGAGTATATAACCTTATTCACATTGCGAATACACAATTTGAAACTGTTACAAGTCTTTTTCAGTTTCCAGAAAGATTCTGTACAGGGAGCAGGCTTGAGATGAGAGCCATGGATCCAGGAAGTGATTCTGTTTACGTTTACCACTGTAGGTGTTATAATAGCACCTGGTATGGTCCTTTTCAGCGGGGTACCAGGGATGACACCTGATATCATCTTACATAGATGAAATCTCTTACTTGATATGGATGTGGAATCCCCTGGTTCCCAGTTGGGTAGGCAGTGGCCAGCTGTTTTCACAGGTATTACTGAGTTCTTTCAAGATCTTTAAGTCTGTCAAGCAAGGGGGTGTGGAAAGGATCCTTAGGTCTTACAGTTGGGCTTAGGTCCCCTACTGGAGGAGGGCCACCATAAAGAATTTCACACGTGGTAAGGTTACTCAAAGAAACAAAGGGATTTTTTCTTGCATGAAACATTGCATAAGGCAGGAGCATAGTCCAATGCTATGCTGGTCTCTAAGCTTAATTTCGTTAAGGTCTCTTTAATGGTTCTATTCATTCTTTCTACTTGTCTTGAACTCTGTGGTGTATAAGCACAATTTAACTTCCAATTAATCCCCAGGTTCCTGGCTAACCCCTGACTTACCTGGGCCATGAACATCGGTCCATTGTCAGATCCTATTACCGGCTTAGCTTCCTCCAATGGTAGAGAGGCTTAGTCAGCAGCAGCGGAATCACTTAGAGTGTGTTGTGTGTTAGGGGACGAGGGCAGGGGATAAGGAGGGGGAGAAGAGTCCAGTAGAGTCAAATCTGTGACTCAGGGAGAACAGAGGGTGGAGGAGGAGGAGGTTGAGAGGGTTTGAGAGATCATGGGGGAAGGAGTAGGAGCAGAGGTAGGGGCAAGGAAAGGCTTCACCCATGGAGGAGGAGATTTGCAGAGGTCCTGCCAAGTTAAGATATATGGCTGTTGATCCGGATGGCTATGTGGCGCTGGCTGAAAGACAATACCTCTGACTTTTTAAATTAGTGCGAAGTAGAAAGATCCTTCTAGGGGCCATACGACTCCAAAGATGGGCCATTCTGAGGCACAGAGATTCTGCCAGGTCCAGCGTTTTACTAAAAAAAGAAAGATTCTGAGCCCTTAAGCGGACTTTGGTCCAGTGATCAAGGGTCAGGGACAGAGGCATTGACGTGCTCTGTTCCATAATGAAAGTTCCACAAACAGTAAAAGCAAGGACAAACGACACAGATAAGACAACACCATAAAGACAGGCAATGAACGTCCAACACTGAGACCAGGAATGAGTAGCCGGCAAAACCCAATGGTATGGCAATAACGAATCTAAAAGAAAATATCACTGAGTCGAGAAGACTATTGTTCCTTGATTTCCCGAGTTCTCTGCGGGGTCCTCCAGAGAGGTGCCCTTTGTCTCTGTGACACGTCTCTCAGCCACCGTCGGAGAGAGCCCAGGCTCTTCATTGCCAGCAATTTTGCCAAGCCCTAACAAGAAACCTGAAATCGGAAAGAGGCGCCTTACTTGCTCCGAGAGGAGCCCGTTGGGGTCTCTCGTCCGCCACTGCTGGAACTCGGTGGAACCTCAATATGTAAAGGTCAGGCGAGTGTCAGAGGAAGATACTATCAAGAGACTGTCTCATGCAACAGCAAAAGGTTTATTTGTGGTCCAGCATGCTGGAGCTCAGAGCTAAATTAAATAGAGCAGAGACCTCTGAGAACAGCTTAAGCAGAGCTTATATACTTTCCTTGGAGAGGGAAGAGAGGGAAGTTTAGTGATGGGTAAGGGCGAGTGGGCGGTTTGCATGACACCGAGTGAGGGAGTACATTCTGCAGTTCGGCTGTTGGGAACAGTACATTCTAGAACAAGATTAGCAAACATTTCTCAAGATTTCAAAAGTGTTTTGTTAAGCATACAGAAAAACAGGAAGTGACAAGTACCTATTTTATTAATTTTATTAACCTTTCACTACCGACTATGCCTTTTTGACTTGATGTTCCTTCTACATTAATTCATGCAACGTACAAGGTGCTATGCCATTGTATATCGATTTATCTGAGACAACTCTGCAGAACGTAATTCAACACCACGTATCCCTATCAAGGGCCCAATGCCCTTCTGGGCTTCAAATCAGACTTAGATTTCTTTTTTCATACATATATTTCACCTATATATTCTTCTACACATAGCAAGTTCTCAATACGATCATTCATCTAGCAAAATGATTTCTAACCCAAATCGATCATGTTTTTAACCATAACCGGACACTGTTCCCTCAATCTAACTTTACAGAAGAGCAGGGAAGGAGTTGATATTACAATACAGAAATGTAGAAAAACTTCCACCTGCTGAGAACCTCAAAGGTCCATGCAGAAATGATCCCTGGAGAAGATGTAGGAAGCAATAAAGGACCTGAGAGACCAAAAGTCATCTTCCATGGCAAACAACCCGGTCAGGATAAAAGGTTGTGTCTGAATCAGATTTTTTTTAATGTAGAGATCAAACCAGGCCTGTGTGGAGATCTATTCCTGGGTGCCTTTGGTTGATATACCATTCTAACTTGTGAAAATGTCACAGGAAGTAGGGGCAGCCTCAATCTCTTGGGACCCTTGGAAGCAACAGTTAGGACAAAGTGGCTGCCAAGACAGTGCCCTCATTCAGTTCAGGAAGGAAGTGACCTCACCTCACTTTCTTGGTGATGGAACTCTCTGAACGTGGGATCCAGGAAGCCAGGCACACAGAGCCAATCCAAGTCCCAGTCCCAGTGGTCTCACTTGTTTGTATTTACCAAGGACAGGGTCAGTATTTTTTGGTACCTACAGATGTGACGAAGGCCAAATGCCAGGAAAGCTCGGATGCAGTGTTTTTCATGAGAAAGCAGGTAGTTGCTCACCGTTGGCTCCTAAGAAGTTCACAGAGTTGGCCAGGAGACAAGATCTGAGACAGGAAAGGCCATTTTGGGGGAACATATTATGGCCCACAAGTCAGAGGACACTCTGGATATTCACAGACCTACTTAGAGGAAGGAGGTGCCTTTGTGGGTGTGGTTGTGGGTTTGTGGTTTTGTCTCATTTTCTGAGAATAGGTAGGACATTCGGTTTGTTTCATTTGAAGTGGACTGTTTCTAGTAAGTCTTTTCACAGGGCGAGTGTTTCTATGTCTGTGTATTCCACTGTTTCCGTGGTTGTAGACATTAGAAAAGAGAATTCATCAATGGATGTGTCGTGTCTAGTAGAAAGCTTCTCAGCATTCATATTGCCCCGTTTAAGAATGCACTGTAGCTTGCCTTATCGATGAGCAAGACCTGCTACCTTCCTAAGTTTCTATTTTCGTCCTGAATTCCGGCCAATCTCAAGAATAGGCCCATGGTTTTGTGTCCAAGATATGTACCACCTCCAAGCTCTGTGACATGGCCATGTACTGGATAGCTGTAGGTGATGGCGAGCATCTCAGAAAACTCAAATATCAGTGTGACGAGGAAAGTCTCAGTGGAGAAACCCTGCTTTGGGCCTTTTGCTTACCTATTGTTCTGTTGCCCTGAATGTCAGGAAGGTCTTTGCCTCAGGCCACCCCTTTGTGAAGCCTGAAGAAAACAGTTTTCAAATGGAAATGAATGGGCATACCTGTGGCACTTTACTTAATTGCTTTGGAAAGGGATGTGTCTGAATCAGGCCCTTGGCCCTGTGTGTGGCTGTGGCTTAGATTCTCAGCACCTGATGGATCTAAAGAAAGTTACCATGTGTGCATCCAAAAGAAAATTGGCCAAAAGAACAATTATTGGGATGAAGTCTCTCGACTTCCTCTGTAAGGTTCCTGACCTCCATCAAGTGAGAATGGGATCCTTTGGGTCAAAAGAGTTCTACAAAACCTGCAGAGGCTAGCCCATTGTGCTTGGGTTTTCTCATGACTAAAATTCACATAAAGAATCTAAACCCCACAGACAGTAGTCCTCAAATTGGAGCGGTATTAATGGCAGGCCTATTTGATCACTTTTGGTTCACAGGATGGGTGTCCAGGCCACCTTGACTTTAGGCAAATGAGGGGCAAAAGAGCTTATTTGGGACACTGTCTTGGTCTGCGCCCCTCATGGAAACCTCCAGCCAGATTATGATGAGTGTCTATATGAAAGAAGATGAGGGCCATATGGGAGGGTTCTTGTTTTAATTGTGGTAATTTGTGTGGTAGTTGGAAGAGATGACTGGGTCCACCAGGGCTTGAACTCTGGTGTGATTCCCCTTAGAGACTGAGTTCTGGAACTGACCTCAGAGAAGTATTGCCATGAATAGTGTTGGGATTTTAGGAGACCACGCATGAGAATCGGTTTTGGAAACTGAGATCTAGGCCCAGGATGGCTTTCCACAGAGCTCAGGGATTCTGAGCCAGGATATCACATGATTTAATTCTTAAAGACTTGGTAGCCATAGTTGAGAGTCCAAACACACATGGACCTCACATTGTATACCTCAATGTGCCTGGATTCATGTGTCCTTTTGGCCACTCTTTGGGAAGGCTTGCCTGTGAGTGTTCTCCAGAGCTTTCATTGAAATGAGCTTCCTCACCATTTAATGGTTCCTGAATTAAATGAAACCCACAGTGCCTCCAACTTCATCCTTGAAAAATGACTAGATTAATACCATGAAATTTTTGAAATCCCCATGACCAGGTGGCACTGGATAACCTTTAGATATCCTGTTGCTGATCATGAGTATAACAAACAGTGCCTTGATTGACTGAGTTTCGTGAAAATGGTGTAGAACAGAAATGCCAGTAAGTTGGAGCCTGCTGGGTAGTGGGTGTAGAGCAGTGGACTGTAGGTGTGTAAATAAATATTTTTGGTAGGACCACCTGGATCTTCCATTGGCTTCCAAAACTTGCGACTGACATGGTGCAGGCAGCAGACCTTTATATGTAAAGGCATCTTGTTATATGTAGAGGTTTCAGGGCAATGTTCAGAATCAGGTTGCTATAGTCAAGGGGAAAGCTATGTGGGATAGAAGCCTGGTTCGTACATTCTCTTTCCGACCCTGACCAACCACACATGACAGAACTCCCTCCAGCATTGTGTCCCAGTTGAACATATTGTATTTCGTGAAGCAAATACCAAATTCCCAGTGCAGCAGTAAGAAACACCCTGAAAAGTGGAGGATGACCAAATGGCTTCACAGACCACACGGGAAGACACTTAGCTCCCAGTGGCAACAGTTTACCTACAACGGGAGAATTCAGACCTGCTGCCTCATGTTCATTACAAAATAAAGAACCATGTCCTCCAGGTCACATAGATGCAGACCCAGATTTTTGTTGTCACTATAAACGAAGCTAAATCTCCTGACAATTACATATATTTCTTTTTCTTTTTTTAATTAATTTTCATTGTAGGTTGTTCAAAACATTACATACTTCTTGATATATCATATTTCACACTTTGAATCAAGTGGGATATGAGCTCCCATTTTTACTCCATATACAGATTGCAGAATCACATCAGTTGCAGAACCATTGATTTACATATTGCCATACATATATTTCTTGTGCCTAACCTCAGAGGAAGTTTCTCAATAAGTCTTTAGGTCAGCACAGCTCCATGTTTCTGGAGTGTTTACCCTCTCCCATACTTTTGTAAACTCTTTTACCACCTCCAGTGTTGTGAACTCCTGAGCATTTTTTATTCCACATATGTATTCACAGGTTTTCTAACTCCTCTCCTCTAATTGTGTCTTACTTTTAGCGATGGTTATGTCAAGGCATTGTTCTGGATAAGAGAGGGAAGATTTTTGTGTATCACATGTTTGCATACACATTAGATTCATTTTCCTATTTTCCATTTGAAATACTGAATCCCTGACACTAACCCATACCCTACTAGACTCTGACTACTAATCCTAATATCATGGAGAAAAAAAAACCTAACTGAATAGAAGTACAGTCCTTTCATAAGAAGCATGGTGTATATTTGTATTTGTCTTCTGCTTTATCAAGAGTATGTGTTTTAAATTAAGTAAACTTTTCATTTTAGTATTTCTCCATGATTTTTAAAGTTATCACATATGTAAATTCCTGTCTCCCTTTTTCTGTATCCTATTCAGCACATGTAATTTTTTTATGCATATACAATATCCTACCTGGTATCACACGTACATTCTTGAAAGATCACTGGCTTTGGAATATAAAAATTGTGAGAAGAGATGACTTTCCCTAAATAATGATGGAACTGAAAATTCCACCTATGGGTGAGCTTCCTAGTGAAAAACACTATACATAAATCCATGTTCAGTAAAATGAATATTTTTGGATTTGTGAATGAATTATATTTCATGATGAATATCGATTGGCATATATATTGCTAAATATTAATGTGTGTGTGTGTGCGTGCGTGTGTGTGTGTGTGTGTGTGCGTGTGTGTGTGTGTGTGTGTATATTCTCCAGATTTTAAAAAAATATGAAAAATATGTGTCTTATTATACACTCCCTAAATTCATTCATATTCATTTATGTTCATTTAAATTCAAATTTTCACAAGATTATTCTCAGTAATATTCATACACCTGAAATATATTTTGGTTTCCTACTACTGAAAACTAAGTTCAGTGGATGGTGCTTAAAAATCCTAATATTTCTACAGCAACTGACCCAGTTTAACATTAATGCAAGTAGATTGCTATGGGACATGATGTGTAATTTGAAGTTCATTTTTACTCAACACTGGTACATTACTATTTCTTCAGTTTATGGACATCATAGGATGTATTTTTTCATCCACAACTTCACAATTTTTTTTGGCATTTGGTTCACTTTCAATTACTTATTACTTCAGAACACATGTATTCCTCCATGTTTCTTTACTGGTCTTTTCACTAGACATCTTTCTAAACACATTATTTTCGATTCCATAATCATTTTTGAAGCAAAACTCAGTCTTCACGATAAACCGTAACCCTAATAATACCATTGCATATATAACTCGTTGGAATGATGGTATATATATCAATATAAGATTTCCAATATATTTTCAGATGCAAACTCAAACCATTATTTAATGTTGGATCCAGTTACATACTTTATTCACAATATGGTCTATTCATGCATCATCTCAATAATCATCAACACAAGGTACACCTATTTGTATCCCCAGTACTAATTTATAAGTTTCCAGAATATTACTCCCCTTTATGGTGCAAGAAATACTCATGTCACCTGATCTACATATACATTTTACCACAGTAGTATTCTGTACACAAAATGCAAAGGTCACACATATGATTGTACCAAAGCCTAAATGGGAAGTGACCATGGATTACTAAAAGCATCTATGTCCAGGGTGCCTACTGCTCTCAAATGTCAATCCTATTGGTTACTGCATATTTGTTTCTTCCTAAGATTATATATTTAACCTCAAGCCTTTTGAAAATATCTAATCCTATCACTCACTTTATACGTTTCCTGATTTCCTAATGCCCCTATTGATATCTGCTTTCCTACATATTTTTCCCAGTTCATCATTGTGACTGTCTCTTCACATGTGCTGACATTTACATTCACCCTCTAACTGAAAACCAATTGCTAAAGAACTTTTGGTCCAACTCCGAGACTCACTCTTCTTCCTAAACCTACTTACTATCTTCCTAATCCTACAGACTATCCCTTTTGACTGGATGTTCTCTTCTACTTTCAATCATCTGAGGTATAGGGTCCTATGCCATTGTATATCGATTTATCTGAGACCTCGGTGCAGAACATGATTCAATCTAAGTACACCAATCAAGGGCCCAATGCCTTTCTGGGCTTCAAATCTTTCCTAGATCTCTGATCTCATACATATATTTCACATTTATATTGTTATAAATATCACAGGTTCCCAATACCATAATTCATCCAGCAGAATGACTCCTAACCCAAATCGAACATGCTATTAACACTAACCATACACTGTTCCCTCAATCTCACTTTACAGAAGAGCAGGGACAGAGTTGGTCTTAAAATCCAGGAAGGTAGGGTATCATCCACCAGCTGAGAACCTCAAAAGTCCCTGCAGAAATAATCCCTTGAGTAGGTGTAGGCAGGTATGAAGGATTTGAGAGAGCAAAAGTCATCTTCCATGGCAAACAACCTGGTCAGGTTGAAGGGATGTGTCTGAATTAGCCTCTCTCTTCCTAATGTAGAGAAGATGGACCAAACCATGGCTGTGTGGAGAGCTGTTCCCCGGTGCCTATGGTTGATATACCATTCTAACTTATGAATGAGTCACAGCAAGTAGAGGCAGACTCCATCTTTTGAGAACCTTGGAAGCAACTGTTAAAACAAAGTGGTTTCCAAGGCAGTGACTTCATTCAGTTCTTGAAGGAAGTGACCTCACCTTACATTATTGGTGATGAAAGTCTGTGATCTTGGGATCCAGGAAACCAGGCACACAGAGTCAAACCCACTCCATGTCCCAGTGGGCTCACTTGTTTGGATTTAACAAGACAGAGTCACTCTTTCTTGGTACCTACTGATGTGAGGACAGTCAAATGCCTGGAAACTATGAAGACTGGCCTTTCCAGAGAAAGCAGGTAGTTTCTCACCATGGGCTCCTGACAACTTCACAGAGTTGGCTAAAGAGACCAGATTGAAGACAGGACACGCCATTTTTGGGGAACATAGTATGGCCCACAAGTCAGAGGACACTCCGGATAGACACAGACCTACTTTGGGGAAAGAGGTACCATTTTGGGTGTGAGTGTGAGTTTGTGGTTTTGTCTCATGTTCTGAGAATAGTTAGGAAAGCTGGTTTGTTTGTTTTGGAGTGAACTGTTTCTAGTAAGTCCTTTGACAACGTGAGTGTTTCTGTGTCTATATATTATACTGTGTCCGTGATTGTAGACAGTAGAAAAGAGAATGCATCAATGGATGTGTCCTGTCTACGAGAAAGCTTCAAAGAATTCATCCTGTGCAATTTATGAATGGACTGCAGCTTGCCGTATGGATGGGCAATTCCTGCCATCTTTCTACATTCCTGTTTTCTTCCTGAATTCTGGACACTCTCCAGAATACGCTCATGATTTTGTGTCCAAGATATGTACCACCTCCATCTCTGTGACATGGCCATGTACTGGATAGCTGATGGGAATGGTGAGTATCTCAGAAAACTCAGATATCAGTATGCCCAAGAAAGTCTCAGTGGAGAAACCCTGCTTTGGGCCTTTTGCTTACCTATTCTGTTGCCCTGAATGTCAGGAAGGTCTTTGCCTCAGGCCACACTTTGTGAAGCCTGAAGAAAATAGTTTTCAAATGGAATTGAATGGTCATTACCTGTGCCTCTTCGGTTAATTGCTTTGGAAATGGATGTGTCTGAATCAGCCTCTTGGCCCTATGTGAGGCTGTGGCTTAGATTCACAGTACATGATGGGTCTAAAGAAAAATCCCATGTGTGCATCCAAAACCAAAATGGACAAAAGAACTGTCATGGTGGATAGAGTCTCTCGCCTTCCTCTGTAAGGTTACTGACCTCCATTAAGTGAGAATAGGGATCATTTGGGTCAAGTGAATTCTTTAAAGCCCTGCAGAGGCTATCCCATAGGTTCGTGGGTTTTCTCATGACTCCAATTCACATCTATGTTTACAGAAGAGCAGGACAGTGTTGGTCTTACAATACAGGAATGCAGTGGATCTTCCATCTGTTGAGAACCTCAAAGCTCCATGCAGAAATGATCTCTGGAGAAGATGTAGGCAGCTATGTAAGACCTGAGAGAGCAAAAATCATCTTCCATGGCAAACAACCTGGTCAGGATTAAGGGTTGCGTCAGAATGAGCCTATCTCTTCTTAATGTAGAGAAGATTTACCAAACCCGGCCTGTGTGGAGAGCTGTTCCCTTTTGCCTACGGGTGATATACCATTTTAACTTGTGAAAGTGTCACAGGAAGTAGGGGCAGCCCTCATCTCATGGTACCGTTGGGAGCAATTGTTATGACAAAGTGGTTGCCAAGGCAGTGATCTCATTCAGTTCCTGAAGGAAGTGATCTCATCTCACTTCCTTGGTGATGGAACTCTCTGAACTTGGTATACAGAAAGCCAGGCACCCAGAGCCAGTCCCAGTCCTAGTCCCAGTGGTCTCACTTTTTTGGATTTACAAAGGACAGAGTCAGTCTTTCTTGATGCCTACTGATGTGAGGATGGCCAAATGCCAGGAAAGCTCGGAAGAGGGGCTCTTCCTGAGAAAGCAGACAGTGGCTCACTCCTGGCTTCTAACAACTTCACATTGTTGGCCAAGAAGATCAGATCTGAGACAGGGCAGGCCATTTCGGAGGATCATAGTATGGCCCATCAGTCAGAGCACACTCCGGAGAGTCACAGACCTATTTGGGGGAAGGAGGTGCCATTGCGGGTGTGGGTTTGTGGTTTTGTCTCATGTTCTGAGAATAGGTAGAAAAGGCAGTTTGTTTGGTTTGGAGTGAACTGTTTCTAGTAAGTCGTTTGACAATGCAAGTGTTTCTATGTCTGTGTATCCCACTGTGTCCGTGCTTGTAGACATTAGAAAAGAGAATGCATCAATGGATGTGTCCTGTCTCATAGAAAGCTTCCCAGCATTCATCCAGCACAATTTATGAATTGACTGTGGCTTGCCTTATTGATGGGCGATACCTGCTACCTTCCTAAGTTGCTGTTTTCTTCCTGAATTATGGCCAATCTCCAGAATAGGCTCATGGTTTTGTGTCCAAGATATGTACTACCTCCAAGCTCTGTGACATGGCCATGTATTGGATAGCTGAATGGAATGGCGAGCATCTCAGAAAACTCAGATATCAGTGAGACCAGTAAAGTCTCAGTGGAGAATCCCTGCTTTGGGCCATTTGCTTACCTATTGTTCTGTTGCCCTGAGAGTCAGGAAGGTCTTTGTCTCAGGCCAACCCTTTGTGAATCCTGAAGGAAAGATTTTTCAAATGGAAATGAATATGCTTTACCTTTGGCTCTTTCCTTAATTGATTTGGAAAGAGATGTGTGTGAATCAGCCTCTTGGCCCAGTGTGATTCTTTGACTTAGATTCTCAGCACCTGATTGATCTAAAGAAAGATCCCATGGGTGCATAAAATCCAAAATGGCAAAAAGAGCAGTCATTGTTGATGAAGTATTTTGCCTTCCTCTGTAAGGTTCCTGAATTCCATCAAGTGAGAATAGGGATCTTTTGGGTCAAATGAGTTCTTCAAATCTATTCAGAGGCTATCCAATAGGTGCTTGAGTTTTCTCATCTTTCCAATTCACATAAAGAATCTGTACCCGACACTCAGTAGGACTCAAATTGGAGAAGCAGAGCAGTATTAAGGGCAGGCCTATTTGATCACTCCTGGTACACAGGAAGGGTGTACAGGCCACTGGGATTTTAGGCAAATGAGGGGCAACAGAGCTTATTTTGGACACTGTCTTGGGCTACGCTAATGCTATCAAATGTCAATCCTATTGTTGACTTCATATTTGTTTTATCCTAAGCTCACATATTCATCCTCAACCCTGTTGAAAATATCTAATCCCATCACTCACTTTATTCTTTTCCTGATTTCCTAATGTCTCTATTGATATCTGCTTTCCTACATATTTTGCCCTGTGCATCATTGTGACTGACTCTTCACTTGTGTTGACATTTACATTGACTCTCTAACCAAAACCCTATTGCTAAAGAACTTTTGTTCCAAATCCTATACTCACTTTTCTTCCTAAACTTACCGACTATCTTTCTAATCCAACTGACTATAACTTTTTGAATGGATGTTCTCTTCTACATTCAATGATCCAAGTACAGTTCAGGTTTCTATTCAACCGGGTGAGGGAGTAGATTCTGCAGTTTGGCAATTGGGGACAGCACATTCTGGCAACAAGATTAGCAAAGAGTTCTCAAGATTTCAACAGTGTTTCGTTAAGTGTACAGAAAAACAGGAAGTGACAAGTACATATTTTATTAACCTTTCATTCCCCACTTCTTTTTCTGGCTACTTTTAATCATAAAAGTGATCGTTGTGGGGTGTCACATTCTATGTCTGCTAGTGGGGTATTACCATAATTTTAATTTGTCCAATTTGAGCTTGGAGAAAAGAAATTACATGATTGAGGAAACAGGGTTTTATAGTTAGTAATACTATGAGGATTATTATTGGACCGGCCAGGGTTGATAAAAACGTAATTAACCAGGGGGACTGTGTAAAAAAAGACTCAAACTACCCTTTTTGTGCCTCTCTCTCGTTGTTGCTCTTCAAGGCATCTTTTTAATTTACTCATAGATTTTTTTACAACTCCAGTATTGTCGACATAAAAACAACATTCTTCCCTCAATGAAGCACAAAGGCCCCCTTCTGTCATGAAAAGGAGGTCCAACCCTCGCCTTTTCTGTAAAACAACTTCAGAGAGAGAGGTTAAAGATGCCTGCAAAGCTGTGATGGAGGTTTCTAAAATCTTTAAGTTTTGATCTATTGCTGCTTCTAATTGGGTCACTTGTTGTGTCCCATGGACCAGAGCAGTGGTTCTTGTGCCCAACCCTGCAGCAACTCCTATTCATAATAGAATGGCTAAGGTGAGGGACATATGCTCCCAGCGGAACCGGGTTGTATGTCCCCCTCTTTGATCTTCAAATGAACCTGCGTCATGATAGAGCACTCTGGGAAACATCTGCACCATTTCACAATTAATCACATCTGTTGACCATTTCATGAAAACATAAACAATGTTTAAGTATATAGAATTATACTGTTGTAGGGACGGACAAGGCAAGGCACCTAAGATAGCACCAAAGACACGGAAACAGTCTTTTTTGGTTTCAACCAGATTCAGAGGGCATTGCTTCTGTTGTAATCAATTAATCCCCTGATACCCAAGTTACGTAGTTTCAGAATTTTGTACCCAACACGTAAGGGAAGGGGCTCAGAAGTTCACAGTCTGCAGAAGTTCACAAAAAGCAGTTTTTGTTTCTGTTTTTTCCTCAGTTTGGGCAAGTTAACTTTTCAAGGACACCTGGGTGGGGGTGTCTTCCCTTTCTTTTTTCCCCCGCTTCCAGCTGTTTCCATACAGCCCAGTTTGTAACTTCTTTATCTTAGAAATGTAGCCATCTCTGTGAAGCCCCAGCTCAAGGCCAGAGGCCTTTTTTTTCAAATATTTTTTGAAAAACTAGTAAGGGTGTGTCTAGATCAGGAGTGCTGAATTTTTTAGCCAGTTGCCAAGGAGACCAGGGCAACACAAAAATAGGAAGTTTATCTACAGTGAACTCTTTTATCGGGACTCTTTTGCTGAAAGTCCTAAATCAGCCATGGTGAAGACTTCTGGAGAATTTCAGTTAAGACTTTTCTGTGGGCCTGGTACAAAGGGGGACAATTTGGAAGGCAGGGATAAGAGCAGCTCTGTGGATCTGAGAATGAGGAAGGAGAGATGTAAAAGAATATTGGGAGAGGGCTTTGGGATCTTAATAGCAACAAAAACTTGAGCAGTAGAACAGATAGAACAGAGGGGGAGACGGGAGTGAGATTCCAAAAAGCCTGTGAGGGACTTTAAATTCTTAGTAACCTGTTTTTAGTGATGACAAAGCAACATTAAAGGCCATTTTCATTACATCTTGTATTAGGGTCTGAGGATTCTTCTCAGCGGGTTTGAGCTTTGCATTAGGTGGTAAGAGGACTGGGTGGGACCCTGTGCGGGCACTGACAGGAGAGGAGAGGAGTGAGTGAATGGAGTGGTACCTCAGTACCTGCAACCTCAGCAAGGGAGCAATGGTCTGAGAACCAGTCGAGATTTGGGTTTTTGATCTAGATATTGGAGGGGAGAAATCAAGTTGCTGAGGTGGTAGTGACAGCAGAGAGTCTGGAGCACAAATCTGAGGGTGAGCATCTATTGGAGAAGCATAGTTCAGGATGTGAGCAAAGGAGAGAGAAGGCCTCCACATAGCGGAATCTCCTTTCACCCTTTTGAGCAATTGCAGAAGTTAAAAAGGTCACACAGAATTTGAGGATCTAGAGACCCCTCTGGGGGCCATCGGTTTTGGTTATCTAATTCGTAATATGGCCAATGCTGTGTACAGAATTTGATGAGGAGTTTGGGTTCCATCTGACAGTCCCTGTATGCTCACATCCCCATGACGTACAATAGAAGTCTGCTCTCCCCCCCCCCCAGCCGTGACTGTTTGTGGCTTTGATAGTCTGCCGGGCAAACATAGTAATCTAGGCTAGCCAACCTGCATCTGGCTCACGTGTCCCTACATCTATAATGTTTGTTTCCATTATCTATGGTACGGAAGGGATTTAATGGAATTTTAGTGGGATCCTGTTAATCAGGGATATCCCAATAGGAAAGACCTATAGCCAGCTGACAAATGACTGGGTGGAGAGATGGCCACCAGGTTCGTAAGGGGGCTGTATTCGAGATAGGCAATACTTCGTGTCCAGTAGGATTTGTGATCAGCCATCGCAGCTTAAGGGGCTGATGAGGGTTAAGACTACTGGTCGTCAAGGGGAGAATAAATATCTTCCAGGATCTTCTTTAGAACCATTTGCAATGTTTCTTTTTTCTTCTTTTTTATTTCTTTTTTTTTGTGTGTGTGTGTGGGGAAGGCTTCAATACATCCTGAAAATGTATGTTCAAAGACTAGGAGTTATTTAAGTCCATACCTTACTGGCTTAATTTCAGTAAAGTCCACTTCCCAGAATTGTCCTCGTCTGGTTCCTCATAGGTGCTTTCCTGCAGGAAGCTTGGAAGTGTAAGCTTTAACCAATTAATGGACCTGACAGGCTTTTGTTACCCATTCAGTTATTTCCTTTTGCTGTGAGTAGGTTAGTGGAAAACTGTGTTCTTGATCCTTCACGAATGAATGCAGTTTCTTTGAACAAAGGTGAGTGAGTTGATGAACATTTGCTACTGACATAGTTAGAGCCATGATTATAGGAGTAGTTACTGAAGGATTAAAAAATTCCACTTGGGGGCCTTCAGGGTTAAAAGTTATTTTGGCCCAGAGCTTGGTGAGCAGAACTCTGCCCATCAATGGGGCCAGGCATTCTGGGATTACTAGGAAGGAGTGATGGATTTTTCCTTTTCCCTGGTCCATGGTCCTCTTAGTTGTCAAAGCCCGATATTTACTTCTGTTAGACTCTTGAATTAGAGACCTTTTATTCGGTAGAGGGCCCAATGGGCCTTATGGGCTGAGTATATTGCCCCTGTATCTACTTCAAAGTTTATTGTGTTCCCCTCCACTTCAAAAGTTACCTTGAGGTCAGGGAGAGGATCTGAGCCCGGACTTTCTTAGTATTCCTCCAGACTCAGAATATCTGGCTGGCATGGCTGTCTCTTTCTAGGGCACTCTTTGGCTCAGTGTCCTTTTTCTTTAGAGTAGGCACATTGATCTGAGGCCAGGGGTGGCCTCTAGTGTGTGCCCAGGTATCCCTTCCTGTCTCTCTGTTTCTTAGTTTCTGGCCTATTTGTTGTTGTGACCAGGACCTTAGTCAATGCCTTAGTCTGTCTTTTGTTTCTTTTATCCTCACTCAGCTCCCTTCTCTTCCTCAGTTTCTCTCTTAAAGTATACCTTCTCGGGTTCTCTGACTAAATCCCTCAAAGTCATATCTTGTAATCCATCTAAGCATTGTAACTTTCTTTTAATATCCAGGGCAGCTTTCACAATAAAGGCCATTGTGACAGATGCCTTTTGATCCTCTGCCTGAGGATCGAAAGGAGTATGTCTCTTATATGCCTACATAATTATCTCTAGGAACATACAGGGAGATTCATCAGGCCCTTAAATAATCTCTCTTACCTTGGCCAAATTAGTTGGTCACCTAGCGGCCACTAAGATACCCACTATTAGAGCCCGGCGATAAGTGGACAGATGCTCCCTACCTTCAAAGGTGTTGGGGTCCCAGTTGGGTCGTTTCAAGAGAAAGCCGGCTTTGAATATGTTGGGAAGTTGTGTCGGTCACGCATTTGGTCCGAGGATACTTTTTTCTAGCCTCCAGGAGGATTCTCTTTTGTTCCTCTGTCATGAAGAGAGTCCCTAGGAGTTGTTGGCAGTCATCCCAAGTAGGTTGGTGTGAAAACATCAATGACTTCACCAGACCTGAGAGCCAGGTTGGGTCCTCGGTAAAAGGGGGATTGTTATTTTTCCATTTATATAGGTCTGAAGAGGAGAAGGCCAATACTGGTAGGCTTCCATTTTTTTCCCCATGGCCATCGTCAATCATTGGCCCTTAGGGATGGAGGGAAGCAACACGGGAGTTCCAGGGTTTTCAATCATTTGCCACCGGCGAGTTCCTTTAGCAAGTCCAGCTTCCTCCAGGGGAGGAGGGGCTGTGTGTGACGCAGGGGAGTTATCTGGAGGGCCCTGGGCTGGCTTAGCGTCCTCCAATTGCGGAGAGGCTGAGTCAGCAGCTGGAGAATCACTTAGAGGGTGTTGGGGCTTGTGGGACAAGGGTAGAAGATAAGGAAGGGGAGGAGAGTCCAGTAGAGTCAAATCTTGTGACTCAGGGAGAACAGAGGGTGGAGGAGGAGGAGGAGCAGAGGGGTTGAGAGATCGTGGGGGAAGGAGTAGGAACGGGGACACAGCAAGGAAAGGCTTCACCCACGGAAGAGGAGATTTGCAGAGGTCCTGCCAAGTTAAGGTATATTCCTGTTTATCAGTATGGCTATGTGGCCCTGGCTGTAAGACAATATCTCTGTCTTTTTAAATTAGTGGGAAGTAGAAAGATCCTTCTTGGGGCCATCCGAATCCAAAGGTGGGCCATTCTGAGGCACACAGAGTCTGCCAGGTCCAGCGTTTTACTGAAAAAGAAACATTCTGAGCCCTTAAGCGGACTTTGGTCCATAGATCAAGGGTCAGGGACAGAGGCATTGAAGTGATCTGTCCCATAATGAAAGATACACAAACAGTAAAAGCAACGACACAGGACACAGACAAGAGAAAACAATAAAGACAGGCAATGGACGTCCAACACTGAGACCAAGACTGAGCACGCGGCAAACCCGATGGGCTGGCAATACCGAATCTGAAACAAAGTATCACTGAGTCGAGGGGACTATTATTCCTCGATTCCCGAGTCCTCTGTGGCGTCCCCCAGGGACTTGGCTTGTGGCTCTGTGACACGTCTGCCAGCCACCATCAAAGAGAGCTCACACACTTCATCGACAGCCATTTTGCCAAGCCCTAACCTGAAACCTGAAACCAGAAAGAGGCGCCTTACTTACCCTGATAGTAGCCCATTGGGGTCTCTCGTTCACCGCTGCTGGATTTCGGTGGAACCTCCATATATAAAGATCGGAAGAGCATTGGGGGAAGAGACCACTAAGAGACTCTCTCATGCAAAAACAAAGGGTTTATTGGGGGTCCAGCATGCTGGGGATCAGAGCTCATTTGAATAGAGCAGAGAACCCTGAGAACAGCTTAAGCAGAGCTTATATACTTTCCTTGAAGAGGGCAGAAAGGAAAGTTTATTGATGGGCCTGGGCGGGTGAGCAGTTTGCGTGCAACTGGGTGAGGGAGTACATTCTGAAGTTTGGCAGTTGGGGACAGCACATTCTGGGAAAAAGTTTAGAAAACACTTCTCAAGATTTCAACAGTGTTTTATTAAGCATACAGAAAAACAGGAAGTGACAAGAATCTATTTTATTAACATTTCACTACCGACTATACTTTGCCAGATTTCCTAAAGTCTCTATTGATATCTGCATTCCTACATATTTTCCCCAGTTCATCATTGTGATTAATTCTTCACATGTGCTGACATTTACATTCACTCAATACCCGAAACCCTATAGCTAAAGAACTTTTGGTCCAAATCCTATACTCACTCTCCTTTATAAACATACCGACTATCTTCCTAATACTCCTGACTATCCATTTTGACTGGAAGTTCTCTTGGAAAATCAATCATCCAAGTTACAAGGTCCTATGCTTAATACCGTAATCAAGGGCCCAATGCCCTTCTGGGCTTCAAATCTTACCTAGATTTCTGTTTTCAGATTCCTATATTTTACCTATATATTCTTGAAAATATCGCAGATTCCCAATACCATTATTCATCCAGCAGAATGATTTCTATTCCAAATCAAACCTGTTATTTACCCTAACCATACACTGTTCCCTCAATCTAACTTTAGAGAAGAGCAAGGACAGAGTTGGTCTTAAAATACAGGAATGTAGGGGATCTTCCAACTGCTGAGAAACTCAAAGGTCTATGCGCAAATGATCCCTAGAGAAGTTGTAGGCACCTATGAAGGAACTGAGAGAGCAAAAGTCATATTTCATTGCAAACAACCTGGTCAGCATGAAGGGATGTGTCTGAATCAGCCTCTCTCTTCTTTATGTAGAGAAGAAGGACAAAACGAGGCCTCTGTGGAGAGCTGTTCCTGGTTACCAATGTTTGATATACCATTCTTACTTGTGAAAGTGTCAAAGGAATTAGGGACAGCCTCCATTTCATGGGACCTTTGGAAGCAAATGTTAGGACAATGTGCTTGCCAAGGCATTGACCTCATTCAGTTCCAAAGGAAGTGACCTCACCTCACATTCTTGGTGATGGAACTCTCTGAACTTGGGATCCAGGCATCCAGGCACACAAATCTAGTCCCAGGCCCAGTCCCAGTGGTCTCCCTTCTTTTGATTTACCAAGGACAGAGTCAGTCTTTCTTGGTATCTACTGATGTGAGGATGGCCAAATGCCAGGAAAGCTCTGAAGAGTGGCCTTTCCTGAGTAAGCAGGAAGTGGCTCACCGCTGTCTCCTGACAACTTCACAGAGTTGGCCAAGGAAACCAGATCTGAGACAGAACAGGCCATTTGATGGGAACATAGTACGGCCCACCAGTCAGAGGTCACACCCGATAGTCAGAGACCTACTTTGGGAAAGGAGGTGACTTCGTGGGTGTGAGTGTGTGTTTGTGATTTTGTCTCATGTTTTGAGAATAGGTAGGAAAGGCAGTTTGTTTGGTTTGGAGTGGACGATTTCTAACAAGTGATTTGACAAGGCGAGTGTTTTTAAGTCTGTGTATCCCACTGTGTCCATGGTTGTAGACATTAGAAAAGAGAATGCATCAAAGGATGTGTCCAGGCTAGTAGAAAGCTTACCAGAATTCTTTCTGCCCAATGTATGAAAGGAATGCGGCTTGCCTTATGGATGGGTAACACCTGCTATCTTCCTAAGTTCCTGTTTTCTTCCTGAATTCTGGCCACTCTCCAGAATAGGCTCATGATTTTGAGACCAAGATAAGTACCACCTCCAAGCTCTGTGACATGGCCATGTAGTGGATAGCTGAAGGGAATGGTGAGCATCTCAGAAAATTCAGATATCAGTGTGACCAGGAAAGTCTCAGTGGAGAAATACTGCTTTGGGCCATTTGCTAACCTATTGTTCTGTTCCCCTGAATGTCAGGAAGGTCTTTGCCTCAGGCCACCCCTTTGTGAAGCCTAAAGAAAACAGTTTTCAAATGGAAATGAATGGGCATCACCTGTGGCTCTTTGCTTAATTGCTTTGGAAAGGGATGTGTCTGAATCAGCCTCTTGGCCCTGTGTGAGGTTGTGGCTTAGATTCTCAGCACCTGGTGGATGTAAAGAGAGATCCCATGTGTGCATCCAAAACCAAAATGGCCAAAAAGCAGTCCTTGTGGATGAAGTCTGTCGCCTTCCTCTTTAAAGTTCTTGAACTCCATCAAGTGAGAATAGGGATCCTTTGGTTCAAATGGGTTCTTCAAAGACCTGCAGAGGTGCTTGTGATTTCTCATGACTGCAAATCACATAAAAATATATACCTGACACTCAGGTTTCCACAAATTGGAGAAGCATAGAAGTATTAACGTCTAGCATATTTGATCACTCCTGTTTCACATGAAGGGTGTCCAGACCACCCTGAATTTACGCCAATGAGGGTCAAGGGAGTTATTTTGGACACTCTCTTGGACTCCGCCACTCATGTAAACCTTCCGCCAGAGGTTGTGATTAGTGTCTATATGGAAGAAGATGAGGGCCATATGGGAGGGTTTTGGTTTTAAATTTGGTCATTTGTGTCCAGTATGAAGACATGACCTGGACCACCTGGGCTTGAACTCTGGTGTGATTCCCCTTAGAGACTGAATTCAGAGAAGTATTGCCATGAATTTTGTTGGGATTTTAGGAGTCCACCCATGAGAATCACCCTTGGAAACTGAGATCTAGGCCCAGGTTGGCTTTCCACAGAGCCCTGGGTATCTCAGCCAGGATATCACATGATTTAATTCTGAAAGACTTGGCAGCCATAGTTGAGAGTCACAACACCCATGGACGTCACATTGTAGACCTCAATGGGCCTGGCTTCATGTGACATTTTGGCCACTCTTTGGGAAGCCTTGCCTGTGAGAGTTCTACAGAGCATTCATTGAAATGAGCTTCCTCAACATTTAATGGTTCCTGAATGAATTGAAACCCACAGTGCCTGCAACGTCATCCTAGAAAAATGCCTAGATAAATACCATGAAATTTTTGAAATTCCCATGACCAGGTGGCACTGGAGAAACTTTGGATGTCCTGTTGCTGATCGTAAATATGCAAGACAGTGCCTTGATTGAGTGGGTTTCATGAAAATGGTGTAGAACAGAGATGCCAGTATGTTGGAACCTGCTGAGTAGTGGGACTAGAGCAGTGGTAGGCAGATGTGTGATAAAAAATTTGTGGTGGGGCCATGTGGATCTGCCATTGTTTCCAAATGGCTTGAGACTGACATGGTGCAGCCAGCAGACCCTTCCATGTAAAGGCTTCTTGTTATATGGAAATGTTTCCAGGCAATGTTCAGAATCAGGTTGCTATGGACATGTGGCCAAGCTATGTGGGATAGAAGCCTGGTTGGTGCATTCACCTGCAGACCTTGACCAACCACACATGACAGAATTGCCTCCTGAACTGTGTCCCAGTTGAACTTCTTTTATTTCATGAAGCAATTGCCAAAGTCCCAGTGCAGCAGCAAGAAACACCACGAAAAGTGGAGGATGACCAAATGGCTTCCCAGTCCACATGGGAATACCCTTAGCCCCCAGTGGCCACAGTTTACTTACAAAGAGAGAATTCAGCACTGCTGCCTCATGTTCATTGGAAAATAAGAAATCATGTCCTCCAGGTCACATAGATGCAGACACAGCTTTGATGGTCTCACTAGAAAGAAGCTAAAGCTCCTGACAAAAACATATATTTCAAGTGCCCAAACTCAGAGGCAGTTTCTCAAGAAGTATTTAGGCCAGCAGAGCTCCATATATATGGAGTGTTTATCCTGTCCCATACTAGGAAAACTCCTCTACCACTTCCAAGGTTGTAAACTCCTGAGCATATTATTCACAGATTTTATTACTCTACTCCTCTAATTGTGTCTTACTTTGGGGAAAGGAAATGTCAAGGAATTGTTCTGGATGTGAGTGGGAAGATTTTGTTTAGCACATATTTGCATACACATTGGTTTCATTTTTCTATTTTACATTTGATATACTGAATCCCTGACACTAACACATACCCTACTAGATTCTGAATACTAATCCTAATATGATGGAGAATAATAACCGAAACAGAATAGAAATACAAGCAGTTCAGAGGAGGCACGTTGTATACTTGGACTTGCCTTTTGCATTATATATGGTAGGAGTTATAAATCTAGTAAATTTTTTGTTGAAATAGTTTTCCATGTGCTTTTAAAGTTAACAAATATGTGAATTCCTGTCTCCCTTTCTCTGTATTCTATTCAGCACATGTATTTTTATATGCACATATAGAATCCTACCTGGTATCACACGTACATTCTTGTGAGTTACATAACTTGGCAGATACAAAGTGTGAGAAGAGATCACTCCTCCTAAACGCTGTTTGAACTGAAAATTCAAACTATGGGTGTGCTTCCTAGTTGAAAAAAGTTATACATAAATCCATATCCAGTAAAATGAATATTTTTGGATCTGTGGATGATATGTATTTCACGGTGTAATTCGATTGGCATATATATTGCTAATTTTTAAAATCTGTGTGTGGTTATATATATATATATATATATATATATATATATATATATATATATTCTCTCCAGATATTTCAAAATATTTAATATATGTGTCTTATTATACACTCCCTAAATTCATTCATGAATATGTATGTGGATTTATAAAAAACTTTTCACAAGATTATTCTCAGAAATATTCATTCACCTGATATACGTATTTTTTTCCTAGTGTTGAAAACTAACTTCAGTGAATGTTGCATATGAATCCTAATATTTCTACAGTAACTGATCCAGTTTCACATCAATGCAAGTAGATTCCTATGGGACATGATAAGTATTTTGAAGTTCATTTTTATTTCAACACTGGTACATTACTATTTCTTCAGTTTATGCACATTATAGGATATATATTTCATCCACAAATTCACAAATTTATTGGCATATATTTCACTTTCAATCACTTTCTGCTTCAGAAAACACGTGTTCCGCCATGTTTCAAACTGGTCTTTTCATGAGACTTCTTTCAAAACACATTATTTTTGATTTCCATAATCACTTTTGAAGCAAAACTCACACACTCTTCATGATAAACCATAAGCCTAGGATTACAATTAGACGTATAACTAGTTGTTATGAATGATTCTATATCAATATATGATTTCTTGAGAGGCAAGATGGCCGCAAAGGGAGTGCAGTAACTCCGTGTACTGCGTCACTGTGAGGGAAAATGACGAGTTAGAACAGCTAAAAGCTATCTTGTTAGGAATTTCCAGCAAAATTGTGGTGCTCCAAAACCTAGTGGAAGGATTTTCATCGCACGAGGATCAGCTTCAGGGGCTCAAATGCGAGCGATCTGTCCATCTGTATGGAGCGCTGTTTGTTCGGCAGATCACCCCATGGCTGGAGTCTGCGGCGCGCGCTGGGAAACGACAGGCTGGTGGCGCAGAGATACAGTGATGCTGATTCTGTGGGCTCCTGGCAGCTAGGCATTTGCTGAGCTCGGAGCTGAATTCTGGGTTGGAGACGGGGAAAGGAAACGGTCCAGTTTGGTTCTCCACACCGGTCAGACCACGGAGGAAGCCAGCGGCCACCATCTTGGAGAGCTGACGTCACCATCCTTGTTTTCGACTGATTGCAGCTCTTTCAGCTATAGAACAGGTAATTTCAGGCTGACAATTGTCTGCATCTCGCATACAAATTGCTCAGACTTAGTGCTAAATAACCCGCGGAAACTGCTTCTTGGAGCCTGCTCCTATCAGAACACGCACCGAGCCCGGAGTGTCGGAGTTCCGGCTCCCGGAGCTGCTCTGGCCCAGGGCTATAGAACCCGCTGAAACTGCTTCTTGGAGCCTGCTCCTGTTGGAGCATGCACCAAGTCCGGAGAGGCCGAATTCTGGCTCCCGGAACTGTTTTGGCCCGGTGATAAAGAACCCGCGGAAACTGTTTCTCGGTCCGGGTCCTGCTGAATACTGTGGAGGCCAGAGGGGCCGAACAGAGCCGCCGCCTGGGCCCAGAACAGGTCCAGCGACCTGCCGGCATGGTAGTCAAGAAAACCCGGAGGCAGCACTGGCACAGGAGCTGGCGGGAGCTGCGCGGCGCGGGTCTCCCAGCTACCGCTCCCACCAGTGCTGACAACTGAGGTCTCTTGCACCGACTCGCCTCGGCGTGGAACTCACGGCTACCGCTCCCACCAGTGCTGACAACTGAGTTCTCTTGCACCAGATACGGGGGCGTGGCTACCAGAAGGTAAGCAAATTGGCTGGGGGTTCTCAGCCCCAAGCTCTACAAACTTAGTGCCTGAGGGAGGCCAACAAGAAGAGTGTGCCCAGGCACTAATGAAACAGCTGCTCCACGCGTGTGCAAGGTAGGCGGAACTGTGAACAACGACAAAACAGGCCCAGTGAACCGCCAGACACATCCCTCCGGTTGGGGGAGGGGCAGAGCCACCGGGCGCCTGCAAGGTAGGCGGACCCGGGACCCACCAGCAGAAAAGGCACAGCAATCCACAGAGCGGCATAGCCACCCCCCGAGCCTACAAGGTAGGCAGACCTGTGACCTACCGGCAGGTCATGCCCAAAAACCTGCGGAGGGGCACAGCTGCCCCACGTGCCTGCTAGGTAGGCTGAACCGTGACCACCAACAGAACAGGCCCAGCGGCCGGCCAGACACATCGCCCCGCCCAGGTTGGGGGAGGGGCAGAGCCGCCGGACGCCTGCAAGTTAGGCATACCTGCGAATCACCAGCAGATCAGGCCCAGCAACCGCGGAGCGGCAGAGCCACCCCCGGGCCTGCAAGGTAGGCACACTTGCCACCCACCGGCAGGTCAGGCCCAACAAACTGCGGAGGGGCACAGCTGCCCCACGAGCCTGCCAGGTAGGCAGAACCCTGACCACCGACAGAACAGGCCCAGAGGCCGGCCAGATACATCGCCCCGCCCCGGTTGGGGGAGGGGCAGAGCAGCCGGGCGCCTGCAAGGTAGGCAGACCTGCGACTCACCAGCAGATCAGGCCCAGCAACTGTGGAGCGGCAGAGCCACCCCCGGGCCTGCAAGATAGGAGCACTTGCCACCCACCGGCAGGTCAGGCCCAAGAAACTGCGGAGGGGCACAGCTGCCCCACGAGCCTGCTAGGTAGGCAGAACCCTGACCACCAACAGAACAGGCTCAGAGGCCGGCCATACACATTGCCCCACACAGGTTGGGGGAGGGGCAGAGCCGCCGGGCGCCTGCAAGTTAGGCAGACCTGCATCTCACCAGCATATCAGGCCCAGCAACCCGCGGAGCGGCAGAGCCACCCCCGGGCCTGCAAGGTAGGCGCACTTGCCACCCACCGACAGGTCAGGCCCAGCAACTCTCAGAGAGACACAGCTGCTCCACGTGCGTGTAGGGTAGGCGGAACCGTGACCACCGACAAAAGAGGCCCAGTGGACTGCCAGACACATAGCTCCGGTTGGGGGAGGGGCAGAGCCGCCGGGTGCCTGCAAGGTAGGCGGACCCGCGACCCACCAGCAGAACAGGCACAGCAATCCACAGAGCAGCAGAGCCACCCCCCGAGCCTACAAGGTAGGCAGACCTGCGACCCACCGACAGGTCAGGCCCAAAAAACCTGCGGAGGGACACAGCTGCCCCACGTGCCTGCTAGGTAGGCTGAACCGTGACCACCAATGGAACAGGCCTAGCGGCCAGCCAGACACATCGCCCCGCCCCGGTTGGGGGAGGGGCAGAGCCGCCGGGCGCCTGCAAGTTAGGAAGACCTGCAACTAACCAGCAGATCAGGCCCAGTGACCCGTGGAGTGGCAGAGCCACCCCTGCAACTGCAAGGTAGGCACACTTGCCATCCACCCCCAGGTCAGGCTCAGCAACTCTCAGAGGGACACAGCTGCTCCACGCACGTGCAATGTAGGCGGAACCGTGACCACCGACAAAACAGGCCCAGTGACCCGCCAGATACATCACCCCGGTTGGGGGAGGGGCAGAGCCGCCACCAGCGCCTTTTAGGTAGACAGACCTGCAACCGACAGACAGAACAGGCCTAGTGGCCAGCGGAGGGGCAAAACCGCTGCTCACTCCTGCAAGGTAGGCGGACCTGTGACTACCGAAAGAACAGGCCCATCGAAAGTACAGGCACAGCGGCCTCCCGTCGTGGTAGGCACATTGCCTCAATTGAAGGAGGGGCAGAACCACCGCCAAAGGCTGCAAGGGAGACGATGCAGCTATACAAAAGCAATATAAATATATAGGGGGAAAAATCAATAACACAACAGTTTCACCAAGCAGAAAGAAACGCGATCAGTATGAAAAGACAAGGAAAAAAAGGACCACAAGCAATGCAGGTCAATTCAACTTTAGAAGATGTAATATCTGCAGCAGATGGAATGTCAGATAAAGAATTCAGGATATACATGCTTCAGATGATCTGGAGTCTCAAGGAAGACATTAGACAGCAAAATCAGACAATGAAAGACCACTTCGACCACTTCGACAATGAATTACATAAACAAATCCAAGAAGCAAAAGATCAATTATTCAGGGAGATAGAGGTTATAAAAAACAAACAAACAGAAATCCTGGAAATGCAGGAAACAATAAACCAACTTAAAAACTCAATTGAGAATACTACCAGCAGAGTAGAACACTTAGAAGATAGAACATCAGACAATGAAGACAAAGTATTTCAACTGTAGAAGAACATAGACAGCTCAGCAAAGCTGTTAAGAAACCATGAGCAGAACATTCAAGAAATATGGGATAACATAAAGAGACCAAACTTAAGAGTCATTGGGATACAGGAAGGTATTGAGGTCCAAACCAAAGGAATGAGCAATCTATTCAACGAAATAATACAAGAAAACTTCCCAGACTTGAAGTATGAGACAGAATCCCAAATCCTAGAAGCCTACAGGACGCCGAATGTGCAAAATCATAAGAGATCCACACCTAGACACATTATAATGAAGATGCCCAACATACAGAATAAGGAGAGAATTTTAAAAGCTACAAGAGAAAGGAAGCAGATTACATTTAGGGGTAAACCAATCAGGATAACAGCTGATCTTTTAACACAGACTCTGAAAGCTAGAAGATCCTGGAATAACATATTTCATACACTAAAAGAAAATGGGTTCCAACCAAGAATTGTGTATCCCGTGAAATTAAGCTTCAGGATGGAAGATGAAATTAAAACCTTTCATGATAAACAAAAGTTAAAAGAATTTGCAGCTAGAAAACCATCTCTTCAAAACATCCTCGGCAAAATATTACAGGAAGAGGAAATGGGAAATGTCAATGAAAACCAACAGCGGGAGGTAGTACAGTGAAGGGGGGGGGGAATAATCAAAGAGGAAAACAAACCATGTTTAGTAACATAAATAAACCAATATGGCTGGAAGAACACCCATATCTCAATTATAACCCTAAATGTTAATGGCTTAAACTCACCAATTAAGAGACACAGGCTAGTAGAATGGATCACAAAACAAGACCCAACAATATGCTGCCTTCAGGAGACGCATTTGATAGGAAAAGACATACTTAGATTGCAGGTGAAAGGTTGGGAAAAATCATATCACTCATATGGATTTCGGAAACAAGCAGGAGTGTCCATATTCATATCAAATAAAATAGATTTCAAGCCAAAGTTAATCAAAAGGGATGAAGATGGACACTACATACTTCTCAAGGGAACCATACACCAACAAGACATAACAATCATAAATATATATGCCCCAAAAAATGGTGCAGCTATGTTCATCAAACAAACACTTCTCAAGTTCAAGAGTCTAATAGACCACCATACAATAATCATGGGAGACTTCAACACACCTCTCTCACCACTGGACAGATCTTCCAAACAAAAGTTGAATAAGGAAACTATAGAGCTCAATAACCCAATTAATAACCTAGACTTAATTGACATATATAGAATATACCACCCAACATCAAGCAGTTACACTTTTTTCTCAGCAGCACATGGATCCTTCTCAAAAATAGATAATATATTATGTCACAGGGCAACTCTTAGACAATATAAAGGAGTAGAGATAATACTATGCATCTTATCTGATCATAATGAAATGAAATTGAAAATTAACGATAAAAGAAGTAAGGAAAAATCATGCATCACTTGGAGAATGAACAATAGGTTACTGAATGATCAATGGGTTATAGAAGACATCAAGGAGGAAATTAAAAAATTCTTAAAGATAAATGAAAACACAGACACAACATATTGGAATCTATGGGACACATTGAAAGCAGTTCTAAGAGGAAAATTTATTGCTTGGAGTTCATTCCTTAAAAAAAGAAAAAACCAACAAATAAATGATGTAATACTTCAACTCAAAATCCTAGAAAAAGAAGAGAAAAACAACAGCAAAAGAAGTAGAAGACAAGAAATAATTAAAATCAGAGCTGAAATTAATGAAATCGAAACGAAAGAAACAATAGAAAAAATTGACACAACTAAAAGTTGGTTCTTTGAAAAAATAAAAAAAATCGACAGACCCTTAGCCACGCTAACGAAGAGAAGAAGAGAGAGAACTCATATTACCAGCATACGGGATGAAAAAGGCAATATCACAACAGACACTTCAGAAATACAGAAGATTATCAGAAATTATTTTGAATCCTTATACTCCAACAAAATAGAAGATAGTGAAAGCATCGATAAATTTCTTAAGTTATATGATTTGCCCAGATTGAGTCAGGAGGATATTGACAACCTAAACAGACCAATATCAATTGAGGAAATAGAAGATACCATCAAAAGACTACCAACTAAGAAAAGCCCAGGACCGGATGGGTATACAGCAGAGTTTTACAAAACCTTTAAAGAGGAACTAATACCAATACTTTTCAAGCTATTTCAGGAAATAGAAAAAGAGGGAGAACTTCCAAATTCATTCTATGAGGCCAACATCACCCTGATTCCTAAATCAGACAAGGACACTTCAAAGAAAGAAAACTACAGACCAATATCTCTAATGAACCTAGATGCAAAAATCCTCAATAAACTTCTGGCGAACCAGATACAAAAACATATCAAAAAAATTGTGCAACATGATCTGGTAGGATTTATCCCTGGGATGCAAGGTTGGTTCAATATACGGAAATCAATAAATGTTATTCACCACATCAATAGGCTTAAAAATAAGAACCATATGATCATCTCGATAGATGCAGAAAAAGCATTCGACAAAGTAGAGCATCCCTTTATATTCAAAACTCTAGAAAAACTAGGGATAACAGGAACATACCTCAATATTGTAAAAGCAATCTATGCTAAGCCTCAGGCTAGCATCATTCTGAATGGAGAAAAACTGAAGGCATTCCCTCTAAAATCTGGAACAAGACAGGGATGCCCTCTTTCACCACTTCTGTTCAACATAGTTCTCGAATCACTGGCCAGAGCAATTAGACAGATGAAAGAAAATAAAGGCATAAAAATAGAAAAGAAGTACTCAAATTATCACTATTTGCAGATGACATGATTCGATACCTAGCAGACCCAAAAGGGTCTACAAAGAAAGTATTTGAGCTAATAAATGAATTCAGCAAAGTGGCAGGCTATAAAATCAACATGCATAAATCAAAGGCATTCCTGTATATCAGCGACAAATCCTCTGAAATGGAAATGAGGACAACCACTCCATTCACAATATCCTAAAAAAAAAAATGGGAATCAACCTAACAAAAGAGGTGAAAGTCTTATACAATGAAAACTACAGAACCCTAAAGAGAGAAATAGAAGATCTTAGAAGATGTAAAAATATACCCTGTTCATGGATAGGCAGAACTAACATCATCAAAATGGCGATATTACCAAAAGTTCTCTATAGGTTTAATCCAATGCCAATCAAAATCCCAACGGCATTTCTTGTAGAAATAGAGAAAGCAATCATGAAATTCATATGGAAAAATAAAAGACCCAGAATAGCAAAAACAATGCTAAGCAGGAAGTGTGAATCAGGTGGGATAGCTATACCAGACTTCAAACTATACTACAGAGCAATAGTAACAAAAACACCATGGTACTGGTAACAAAACCGGCGGGTGGACCAATGGTACAGAATAGAGGACACAGAAGCCAATCCACAAAACTACAACTATCTTATATTCGATAAAGGGGCTAAAAGCATGCAATGGAAGAAGGATAGCATCTTCAACAAATGGTGTTGGGAAAACTGGAAATCCATTTGCAACAAAATGAAACTGAATCCCTTTCTCTCGCCATGCACAAAATTTAACTCAAAGTGGATCAAGGAACTTGATATCAAATCAGAGACATGGCATTTGATAGAAGAAAAAGTTGGCTATGATCTACATACTGTGGGGTTGGGCTCCAAATTCCTCAATAGGACACCCATAGCACAACAGTTAATAACTAGAATCAACAAATGGGACTTACTCAAATTAAAAGTTTTTTCTCAGCAAAAGAAACAATAAGAGAGGTAAATAGGGAGCCTACGTCCTGGGAACAAATCTTTACTCCTCACACTTCAGACAGAGCCATAATATCCAGAATATACAAAGAACTAAAAAAATTAGACAATGAGATAACGAATAACCCAATCAACAAATGGGCCTAGGACCTGAACAGAAATTTCTCAGATGAGGACATACAATCAATCAACAAGTATATGAAAAAATGCTCAGCATCTCTAGCAGTCAGAGAAATGCAAATCAAAACCACCCTAAGATACCATCTCACTCCAGTAAGATTGGCAGCCATTAGGAAGTCAAACAGCATCAAGTGCTGGCGACGATGTGGGGAAAAGGGTACTCTTGTACATTGCTGGTGGGACTGCAATTTGGTGCGGCCAACTTGGAAAGCAGTATGGAGATTTCTTGGAAAGCTCGGAATGGAACCACCATTTGATCCAGCTATTCCCCTACTCAGTCTATTCCCTAAAGACCTAAAAAGAGCACACTATAGGGTCACTGCTACATCCATGTTCATAGCAGCACAATTCACAATAGCAAGACTGTGGAACCAACCTAGATGCCCTTCAATAGACGAATGGATAAAAAAAATGTGGCATTTATACACAATGGAGTATTACTCTGCATTAAGAAATGAAAAAATCATAGAATTTGGAGGGAAATGGATGGCATTAGAGCAGATTATGCTAAGTGAAGCTAGCCAATCCCTTAAAAACAAATGCCAAATGTCTTCTTTGATATAAGGAGAGTAACTAAGAACAGAGTAGGGACGAAGAGCATGAGAAGAAGATTAACATTAAAGAGGGATGAGAGGTGGGAGGGAAAGGGAGAGAGAAGGGAAATTGCATGTAAATGGAAGGAGACCCTTAGGGGTATACAAAATTACATACAAGAGGATGTGAGGGGAAAGGAGGAAAATATAAGGGGGAGAAATGTACTACAGTAGAGGGGGTAGAGAGAGAAGAGGGGAGGGGAGGGAGCAGGGGGGATAGTAGAGGATAGAAAAGGCAGCAGAATACAACAGACATCAGAATGGCAATATGTAAATCAATGGTTCTGCAACTGATGTGATTCTGCAATCTGTATATGGGGTAAAAATGGGAGCTCATATCCCACTTGAATCAAAGTGTGAAATATGATATATCAAGAACTATGTAATGTTTTGAACAACCTACAATAAAAATTAATTAAAAAAATATATGATTTCTTATATATTTTCAGATATCAATTCAATACATTATTTAAAGGGGAACCAGTTATATTATTTATTAACTGTATGATCTATTCATGCATTATCTCTATATTCATAGACACAGGGTACACCTATTTTTACCCTCAATAATAATTTATACGTTTTCAAAATATTCCTCAAAAAATGGTGGAAGAAATACTCATGTCACCTGATCTATATATACATTTTATCACAGTAATATTCTGGACAAAAAAATCAAAGGTCACCCTTAAGTTTGTACCAAAGCCTAAATGGAAAGTGAGCATGGATTACTAAAACCTTCCATGTCCAGGTGGCCTAATGCTCTCAAATGTCAATCTTATTGGTGACTACATTTTTGTTTCTTCCTAAGATTATATATTCAACCTCAAGCCTGTTGAAAATGTCTAATCCTATCACTCACTTTATACTTTGCCTGATTTAGTAATGTCTCTATTTATATCTATTTTCCTACATATTTTCCCCTGTTCATCATTGTGACTGACTCTTCACTTGTGCTGACATTTACATTCACTGTCTACCTGAAACCCTATTGCTTAAGAGCTTTTGGTCTAAATCCTATTCTCACTCTTCTTTGTAAACCTACTGACTATCTTCTTAATCCTACCGAATATCCCTTTTTGAGTGGATGTTCTCTTCGACATTCAATCATCCAAGGTACAAGCTCCTATGCCATTGTATATAGATTTATCTGAGACATTTTTGCAGAAAATAATTCAAAGCTAAGTGTACCAATTAAGGGCCCAATGCCCTTCTGGACTTCATATCTTCCATAGATTTCTGTTTTTATACTTATATTTCACCTATATATTCTTGTAAATATCATAGTTTCCCAATACCATTATTCGTCATGCAGAAGGATTCCTAACCCCAAATTGAACATGTTACTAACCCAAAACCATACATTGTTCTCTCAATCGAACTTTACAGAACAGCAGGGACTGGGTTGCTCTTAAAATACAGGAATGTAGGGCATGTTCCAGCTGTTGAGAACATCAAAGGTCCATGCAGAAATGATCCCTTGAGAAGATGTAGGCAGCTACGAAAGACCTGAGAGAGAAAAGTCATCTTCTATGGCAAACAACCTTGTCAGCATGAAGGGATGTGTATGAATCAGCCTCTCTCTTCTTAATGTAGAGAAGATGGACCAAAGCAGTGCTAGGTGGAGAGCTGTTCCCGGGTGCCCATGGTTTATATACCATTCTAACTTGTGAAAGTGTCACAGGAAGTAGGGGCAGCCTCCATCTCATGGGACTCTTGAAAGCAACTGTTAGGACAAAGTGGTTGTCAAGGCAATGACCTCATTCAGTTCCTGAAAAAGTGATCTACCTCACTTCCTTGGTGATGGAACTCTCATAACTTGGGATCCAGGAAGCCAGGCACCCGGAGCCAGTCCAGTCCCAGACCCAGTAGGCTCACTTGTTTGAATTTACCAAGGAGAGTGTCAGTCTTTCTTGGTACCTACATATGTGAGGATGGCCAAATACCAGGAGAGCTCTGCATAGGGGCCTTTCCTGAGAAAGTAGGTAGTGGTTCACTGCAGGCTCCTGACAACTTCACAGAGTTGGCCAAGGAGACCAGATCTGAGATAGGACAGGCCATTTTGGGGGAACATAGTATGGCCCACCACTCAGAGGAAACTCCGGATAGTCACAGAGTTACATGGGGGAAGGAGGTGTTTTTGTGGGTGTGGGTGTGATTTTGTGGTTTTGTCTCATGATCTGAGAATAGGTAGGAAAGACGGTTTGTTTGATTTGGAGTGGTCTTCTTCTAGTAAGTCGTTGGACAAGGCAAGTGTTTCTATGTCTGTGTATCCCACTGTGTCCGTGGTTGTAGACATTAGAAAATAGAATGCAACAATTGATATGTCCTGTATAGTAGAAAGATTCCCGGCATTCATCCTGCCCAATTTATGAATGGACTGCAGCTTGCCTTATCCATGGGCAACACCTGCTACCTTCCTAAGTTCCTGTTTCTTCCAGAATTCTCACCACTCTCCAGAATAGTCTCATGGTTTTGTGTCCAAAATATGTACCACCTCCAAGCTCTGTGACATTGCCATGTCCTGGATAGCTGAAGGGAATGGCGAGCATCTCAGAAAACACAGATATCAGTGTGACCAAGAAAGTCTCAGTTGAGAAACCATGCTTTCGGCCTTTTGCTTATCAATTGTTCTGTTTCCCTGAATGTCAGGAAGGTCTTTGCCTCAGGCCACCCCTTTGTGAAGCCTGAAGAAAACAGTTTTCAAATGAAAATGAATGGGCACCACCTGTGGCTCTTTGCTTAATTGCTTTGGAAAGGGATGTGTCTAAATCAGCCTCTTGGCCCTGTGTGAGGTTGTGGCTTAGATTCTCAGCACCTGATGGATATAAAGAGAGATCCCATGTGTGCATCCAAAACCAAAATGGCCAAAAGAGCAATTATTGGGAATGAAGTCTCTCGCATTCATTTGTAAGGTTCCTGACCACCATCAAGTGAGAATACGGATCCTTTGGGTCAAATGAGTTATGCACAGCCCTGCAGAGGCTAGCCCATAGGTTTTTGGGTTTTCTCATGGCTCCAAATCATATAAAGAATCTATACCTGACAGTCAGTAGGCCTCAAATTGGAGATGCAGAGCAGTATTAACAGCTAGCCTATCTGATCACTCCTGGTTCACCGGATGGGTGTCCAGGCCACCTTGACTTTAGGCAAATGAGGGGCAAGGGAGCTTATTTTTGACACTGTCTTGGGCTGCACCCCTCATGAAAAACTCCAGCCAGAGGTTATGATAAGTGTCTATATGGAAGAAGATGAGGGCCATGTGGGAGTGTTTGGTTTTAATTGTGGTCATTTGTTTGGCGGTTGGAAGAGATAACTGGATCCACCTGGGCTTGAACTCTGGCATGATTCCTCTTAGAGACTGAGTTCTGGAATTTACCTCAAAGAAGTATTGCCATGAAATGTGTTGGGATTTTAGGAGGCCACTCATGAGAAGCCTCCCTTGAAAACTGAGATCGAGTGCCAGGGTGTCTTTCCACAGTGCAGTGAGAATCTCAGCCAGGATATCACATGATTTTATTCTGAAAGACTTGGCAGCCATAGTTGAGAGTCTAAACACATATGGAACTCATATTGTAGACCTCAATGATCCTGGCTTCATGTGACCTTTTGGCCACTCTTTGGGAAGCCTTGCCTGTGAGATTTCTCCAGAGTTTTAATTTAAATGAGCTTCCTCACCACATAATGGTTCCTGCATTAATTGAAACGTACAGTGACTCCAACTTCATCCTTCAAAAATGGCTAAATAAATACCATCAAATTTCTGAAATTCCCATGACCAGGTGGCACTGGAGAACCTTTGGATATCCTGTTGCTGATCATGAGTGAAATAATTCCCCACGCAATGACACTTCACCGGGAGAATTCCAATTTTATTTCTCAAAGCTGTGTGCTTATATAGAACTAAGGGGGAGATGGTAGGGCTTAGATAAATGGCAGCAACCCGTTTATTGGCAAGTTCTTTTAGATATCAGCTCCAGAGCCCAGGAATTAGTTCTCATTGGGGCTAAGGTTCCCCACAAGTGAGATTTGAAATTTGCGCTGACGTGAGATTTCACAAGGGTGGGAACTTTTTGCGCCACTGCAGAAATGAAGAAGGTAGGAAGAAGAAGTCCTTAGGCGCCATGTTGAGGTTTTTCTCTGGGGTATGGCTGCCATTTATTCTTTTCCCAACATTCCACCCTTTTTGTTTTCTTAGGAAGTGGGGCGTCATTTGTCAGATCCGCCTGCTTCCTGCTGTGTGGGGGTGGTGTGGGGCCTAGAAAGAGAAGTGGAGGAATGCTCAGGGAGCAGGTTTGGGATTATCATGGCAGCCAGAAATAAAACCCAGTGGCTATAGACAGCTACTTTCGTAGGGGTGAAGTCAATGAATGTTCCCTGAAGCCAAAGTTGTCGATGGCATGGAACTAGTCCTGGATGGAAGAGATTGTTGGTATCAGCCACTGGTCCTGTAACAGAGACTCTAGGAAATACTGGAAGCGTTGCCTGGACATGGCGTCACCAGCACCTGAAGAAGATCAGAGCAAATAAAAACAGAATGAAGATAAAAATTAAAGGAAATGTCATTTTTTGGCAGAAGTTCCATGTTGGGGGACTGACATAGAAGAGGCCAAGGGCCATGAGAAATCTTAGAAGGTGGTAAAGACTCATGAATGCAGGATGGCAGATTAAGAGGTTCTCAGAGCTCGTTGTCTCCCGCTGTCTGATACCCATTGCATTTCATCATGCCTGGTAGTGAGCTTCATCACTGAGTTACTGTTCTCTTGGAGATGTTGGGGGTTCATCGGTCATCAGAGGCTGGTAGTGCCTAAGCAAAAGCTGGTTGAAAGTTTGATTAGGAATTTTTTGCAGTTGGGTTTGAAGGCACTTCATTTTGCAGGGCAAGAAAGCACAAAAAAGGAGCATCCCAATAAGGGGCCCCAAGATATGTAGTAGGTACATGGCAAGATAGGATTGGAAGAACCCCATGATGGGATTGGAAGAGGTATGTTTGAGCAATTCGGTCGATAATTCCTGCAATTTAACAACATTTTTTTTATTAGCCCAGATTCATTAACATAATAGCAAAATTCCTCTCTGAGGAATAGGCATGTAACCCCTTTTTCTGCAGTGAGAAGATCAATTGCCCTTTGGTTCTGTAAAGCCACTTGTGCCAATGATGTAACCTGCCGCTGCAAGGAACCCAGAGACTCAGCCATGGTATTGAGTGTTTCCTGCAGTTCTTGTTGAAGGTCATTGGATGCCCATAGAGCATGACCTATAGCTCCACCAGAGAGTCCGAGACTCGTCACTGAGGTTGTTAAAATGAGGCCTACCAGAACCGGCAGAAAGACTACCCTACGGGTGCGGGAAGGTAGGGCCAACTGTCGGAATTCGGTGGGAGTATACAAAGATAGCTGAGGAACTACAGTAACCAAGAAACAGGTGCCAGAGACATTGATCGTTGAGGTACTTAAAGACCCATTACACCAGAGGAAATGTTCAGGTTGCCTAAACACAGGGCTCTATGGGGTGTTGTAGTTCAAGGAACAAACGGGTAAAGGATTCATTATTGGCAGGTGGAAACAGATGAAAGGAAATAAAGTATTGGTGGAATAACTTTCCCACAGTGGGATACTTGTCACATGTAGGGGTTGTCCTTTTTAGAGAAATTGTAGGGTTTTGCTGGAATATTTTCTGCCCCTAATGGGACTGCTGCTAGAAGTGGACGACTAAGTGAAGCACAGAGAAAGCACTGAGAAGTAGGCAAAGAAAGACGGGTGGAGTTTAATAATCAAAACGTTTGGTGTAGCAAATTGAGCCATGTGGGAGGGGGACCTGAGGGGGTTGAAGGCTCTGAATCCTCTTTGGATGAGCTATGGATACGATCTCGAAGTTTTGATTCTGAGTCCTTAATGTGTTCGACTACCTGGATGGTTGCCTTAGGTGGCGTAATCAGGGTGCGGCCAATAGTCATCCACCCTGTGGGTCTGACTGAGGTTGTCTGAGCATAGACAGCAAACTCAACATAGCCCCAACGTTTGGCCTTGGGGTCAGGTTTATCTAAAGTATACCATCCATTGTTATTGGATGAAGAGCCTTTATGCCACTTTATGTAACTAGAAGTCCACCCTTCAGGGTAACCGAGTGAGTGGTAAGAATAGCTACCACGTTCATCATGGAACCTGCATGACCAATAGGGGCACCCATTATATATCTCAGGCCACCAATGACAATAATCTTTTGTTTGATCAAAAAGGAAGCAAATGAAAGGCCAGTTCCAGCTACCAGGGACGAAGGTCCTTGAAGGTGACAATTTTAGGGAAATAGAGGTGCAGTTGTGGATGAAGCAAGTAGTTGCATCCACTGCGCGGACCTTCTGCATGCCATGTTTTGAGTATCGTTCCCGAAGAGTGAATAAATACATGGTAGGTTAGGAGGGTAAAGACAAGTCCCAACAGAGCACAGAAAAAAAGCAGAGCACAAAAAACAAGCAGTTAGAGAAGACTAGGGTGTTGGGAGAGCTCATTGTGCCTTCTTTAAGAGGAATTGGGCTGCAAGGAAAACCGTGTGAGCTGCAACTTAAATGGGTGAGATGGGTTTGGAGAGCAGGAGTAAAGGGGAGGTTCAGGAGGTGATTCTTGGAGTTCCTCTGGGGTGGCCCTGTCTTCAGCATGTGGGGCCTCCTGGTGATGTGGCTTCAACCTAGACATGTGATTCCAGGGAGTGAGACGGTTGTCTGGTAAGGAGAGTTTGGCGGCGGTGGGGGTACAGAGAATGACAGGATAGGGGCCTTCCCATTTTGGGGCAAGAGTCCCTTTCTCCTCTGGGGTATTATAATTGACTAGACTAACAGGTGTTAAGGGAGGAGTGTTTGGAGAGGAGACTGGGTCCGGAAGAAGCCAGTCCTGATATTTCCAGAGTTCCGAGCGGAGATGAAGCAAGAGAGGCAAAGACAAATCTCGGGTGAGAGGTCCTTGTGAAATGACCAACGCAGGGGTTATAAGATGTCTTTCATACATTATCTCAAAAGGAGACAGTAAAGATGGTTTCTTAGGGAGAGCTCTGATTCGAAGCAAAGCCAAGGGAAGGAGTTTGACCCAGTCTATGTTTAATTCCATTGTCAATTTGGTAAGGACTTCCTTTAGAGTACGATTTACCCTTTCCACATTCCCTGAAGCCTGGGGGAAATATGGACAGTTGAAATGCCACTTGAAGGAGAGGGCTTGAGAGACCTTTTGTGTGATCCTAGAAGTAAACTCAGGGCCATTGTCATATTGTAGGGAAGTGGGCATACCAAACCTGGGGATGATGTCTGTCAGTAAGATTAAAGCTACAGTGGAAGCCTTTTTATTGGAAGTGGGATATGCCTCAACCAAACCAGAGAAAGTGTCCACAAAGACAAGGAGGTATTTAGTGTGCCATACTGTGGGCATGTTGGTGAAGTCTACCTGCCAGTCAGCAGAGGGAATGTGTCCCCGGGCTTGTTGGGAAGGGAAAAGTTTTGGCCTTAAAGGAGTATGAGGGTTGGTCCGCTGACAGATCTGACAATTAGAGGCTATATTCTGTAGCATGGCTTGTCAGAGGGGGTGAGGGAAAAGAAACTCTGTAAAAAGAGGGTCAAAGACTGAGAATTGGAAAGGAATAGAGTATGAAGGAACTTGAAAAGATGCTTGTTCTTACTGAAAGAAGTAGGGGCTTCAGATGAGCTGTCTAAAGTGGCCATTATATGTCCACCATGGGGGCCATGATTGGAAGTGGTAGCAGCCATTCGTGCCACATGGTCAGCTTTGGCATTGCCCTCAGTGATAAGAGAGCCGTCCTTCTGATGGGACCTACAATGGACATCTCCCAACTGGGTGGGTAAGTGGGAGGCCTCTATCAGATTGGTTATAAGAGCTGAATTAGTGATCACATTACCTTTGGTGGTAAGTAGGCCTCGCTTCTTTCAAATTGCAGCATGGGATAATAAGATATGGAAGACATATTTTGAATCAGTTTAGAGGGTGAGGGATTTGCCTTGTGCTAGAAGGCAGGCACGAGTGGATGCTATAAAATCAGCCTGCTGGTCTGTAGTTCCTGAAGGCAAAACTTTGGCCTCTATAATCTCAGTGGCTGAAAATACAGCGTATCCAGAGTAATGAGTTCCATTCTGCCTAAAGGAACTGCTGTCAGTAAACCAGATAAGGTCAGGCTTGGTGAGTGGTCTCTCAAAAATGGAAGAATGACAGGGGAGGAAATCATCTAAGTTTTCCAAGCAATTATGAGTTGGTGTGTGAGACATGGGAGTCATTGGGAGCAGTGAGGCAGGGTTCAGTGCAGAGCAGGGGAGGAAAATAATATTAGGGTTTTCCAGAAAGGAAGTGAGGAGCGACAGAACTCTGGATGTAGGGAGGGTTTGAAGGCCCTTTTAAGGTAAAAGATCTTTCAAGTGATGTGGGGAGTAGATAGTTCAAGGGGCCCCAAAAGTCAGATTAGAGGCTTCTTTGTGTAAAATTTGTCCAGTAGCCAGAGCTCTTAAGCAAGGGGCCCACCCACGGATGGAAAATAAGAAACCATGTCCTCCAGGTCACATAGATGCATACCCAGGTTGATGGTTTCACTAGAAAGGAAGCTAAAGCACGTGACAACAACATATATTTCAAGTGCCCAACCTCACAGGCAGTATCTCAAGAAGTCTCTAGGACAACAGACCTCCATGTTTTTGCAGTGTTTACCCTGTCCCTTACTTTTGGAAACTCCTCTAACACTTCCAAGGTTGTGAACTCCTGATCGCATTCCATTCCAGATATGTATTCATGGATTTTCTAACTCTTCTCCTCTAATTGTGTCTTACATGGGGTGAAGGTGTTGTCAAGGTATTGTTCTGGATGAGAGTGGGAAGATTTTTGTGTAGCACATATTTACATACACATTGGATTCATTTTCCAATTTTCCATTCGAAATACTGAATCCCTGTCAGTAACACATACCCTAAGAGACTCTGACTACTAATCCTAATATGATGGAGACAAATAACCCAAACATAATATTAATACAAGCAGTTCAGAGGAGGCATGGTGTAGAGTTGGTTTTGCCTTTTGCATAATATAGTGTAGGAGTTATAAATCTTGTCAATTGTTTGTTGAAATAGTACTCCATGTGTTTTTAAAGTTAACACATATGTGAATTTCTGTCTCCTTTTTTCTGTAGCCAATTCAGCACATGTATTTTTATATGCACATATAAAATCCTACCTGGTATCACACGTACATTTTTGTGAGGTGGCTATCTTGGCAGAAACAAAGTATGAGAAGAGATCACCCCTCCTAAACGCTTTTGGAACTGAAAATTCAAACTATGAGTGAGATTTTTAGTTGAACAACATTATACATAAATCTATGTTCAGTAAAATTAATATTTTTGTATCGGTGGATGATATATATTTCACGATGAATTTTGATTGGCATA
Source organism: Callospermophilus lateralis (assembly GCF_048772815.1). Taxonomy (NCBI): domain Eukaryota; kingdom Metazoa; phylum Chordata; class Mammalia; order Rodentia; family Sciuridae; genus Callospermophilus; species Callospermophilus lateralis. Next base: position 1,992,430 of record NW_027515613.1, read on the forward strand.
TATATTGCTACTTCCTAATGTTTCTCTGTGATATATATATATATATATATATATATATATATATATATATATATATATATATATATATATATTCTTCCAAATATAAAATATATGTGTCTTATTATACACTCCCTTAATAATTCACTCATGCTCATGTATGTGGTTTTATAATCAAATTTTCATACGATTATTTTCAGAAATATTCATCCACCTGAAATACATATTTGTTTTCTGGTACTGAAAACTCACTTCACTGAATGGTGCAAACAAATCCTTATATTTCTACAGTAACTGACCCAATTTAACATCAATGCATGTAGATTGCAATGGGGCATGATGTGTATTTTGACGTTCATTTTATTTAACACTGGTACATTACTATTTCTTCAGTTTTTGTACATCATAGTATAAACATTTCATCCATAAGTTCACAAATTTAAAGACATTTGAAACACATTCAATCACTTCCTGCTTCAGTACACATGTATTCCTCCTTGCTTTTGACTGGTCATTTCATGAGACTTCTTTCCAAACACATTATTTTCGATTTCCATAATCAATTTCGAAGCAAAACTCACACACTTTATGATAAACCACAACCCTAATATTACCATTAGATGTATAATTTGTTGGAATGAATGTATGTATATCAATATAACATTTACTGTGTATTTTCAGATATCAATTTATTCCAATTTCTAAAGTTGGAATCAGTTATATTATATATTCACACATGGTACACCTATTTGTGCCCCCAATACTAATTTATATCTCTTCTAAATATTGCTCCCAGAAATGGTGCAAGAAATACTCATGTCACCTGATCTACATATACATTTTATCACAGTAATATTCTGGCCACAAAATGCAAAGTCACACTTACAATTGTACCAAAGCCTAAATGGAATGTGAGTATGGATTATGAAAATCACCCATGTCCATGTTGCCTAATGCTCTCAAATGTCAATCCTATTGGTGACTACATATTTGTTTCTTCCTAAGATTATGTATTCATCCTCAAGCCTGTTGAAAATGTCTAATCCTATCAATCACTTCATCATTTGCCTGATTTTCTAATGTCTCTAATGATATCTGCTTTCCTACATATTTTCCCCAGTTCATCATTGTGACTGACTCTTCAAAGGTGCTGACATTTACATTTTCTGTCTACCTGAAACCCTATTGCTAAAGAACTTTTTGTCCAAATCCTATACTGACTCTTTTTTCTAATCCTATCAAGTATCTTCCTAATCCTACCAACTATCCTTTTTTGACTGGATGTTCTCTTCAACATTCAATTATCTAAGGTACAAGGTCCTATGCCATTATGTATAGATTTATCTGAGACACATGTGCACAACATAATTCAGAGTAAAGTATCCCAATCAAGGATCCAATGCCCTTTTGGGCTTCAAATCTTACCTAGATTTGTGTTTTCATACATATATTTCACCTCTATATATCCTTATAAATATTGCAGGTTCCCAATACCATTATTCATGCAGCAGAATGATTCCTAACCCAAATCAATCATGTTATTAACCCTAACCATACTTTGTTTCCTCAACCTAACTTTACAGAAAAGCAAGGACAAAGTTGGTCTTATATAGAAATGTAAGAGATCTTCCACCTGCTGAGAACCTCAAAGGTCCATGCAGAAGTGAACCCTGGGGAAGATATAGAAAGCTATGAAGGACCTGAGAGAGCGAAAGTCATCTTTCATGACAAAAAAAAATAAAAAATAAAAAAAATAAAACAGGTCAGGATGAAGGGGTGTGTCTTAAGCAGTCTCTCTCTTCTTAATGTAGAGAAGATGGACCAAACCAGGCCTGTGTGGAGAGCTGTTTACGGGTGCCTATGTTTGATATACCATTCTTACTTGTGAAAGTGTCACAGGAAGTAGGGGCAGCCTCCATCTATTGGGACACTTGGAAGCAACTGTTAGGACAAAGATGTTGCCAAGGCAGTGACCTCATTCAGTTCCTGAAGGAAGTGACCTATATAACTTTCTTGGTGATGGAACTCTCTGAACTTGGGATCCAGGAAGCCAGGCACCCAGAGTCATTCCCAGTCCCAGTCCCAGTGGCCACACATGTTTGGATTTACCAAGGACAGAATCGGTCTTTCTGTGTAACTACTGATGTGAGGATGGCCAAATTCCAGGAGAGCTCTAAAGAGGGGCCTTTCCTGAGAAAGCAGGTAGTGTCTCACTACTGGCACCTGACAACTTCACAGTGTTGGCCAAGGAGACCAGATGTGACATAGGACAGCCCATTTCGGGGAAACGTAGTATGTCCCATCAGTCAGAGGACACTCCGGATAGTCACAGACCTACTTGGGGGAAGGAGTTGACTTTGTGGGTGTGCGTGTGAGTTTGTGGTTTTGTCTCATGATCTGAGAATATATAGGAAAGTCGGTTTGTTTGATTTGGAGTGGACTGTTTCTAGTAAGTCTTTTGACAATGCGAGTGTTTCTATGTCTGTTTATCCCACTGTGTCCGTGGTTGTAGACATTAGAAAAGAGAATGCATCAATGGATGTGTCCTGTCTAGTAGAAAACTTCACAGCATTCATCCTGCCCAATTTATGAATGGACTGTGGCTTTCCTAATGGATGGGCAACAACTACTATCTTCCTAAGTTCCTATATGTCTTCTTGAATTCTGGCCACTCTCCAGAATAGGTTCAGGGTTTTGTGTCCACGATATGTACCACCTCCAAGCTCTGTGACATGGCCATGTACTGGATAGCTGAAGGGAATGGGATCATCTCAGAAAACTCAGATATCATTCAAGAAACACTGCAATGGGCCATTTGCTTATCTATTGTTCTGTTGCCCTGAATGTCAGAAAGGTCTTTGCCTCAGGCCACTCCTTTGTGAAGCCTGAAGGAAACGGTTTTCAAGAGGAATTAATGGACATCACCTGTTGCTCTTTGCTTAATTGCTTTGGAAAGGAATGTGTCTGCATCAGACTCTTGGCCATGTGTGAGGCTGTTGCATAGATTCTCAGCACCTGATGGATCTAAAGAAAGTTCCCACGTGTGCTTCCAAAACCAAAATGGCCAAATAAGCAGTCATTGTGGACGAAGTCTCTCGCCTTCCTCTGTAACGTTCCTAACCTCCATCAAGTAAAAATAGGGATCCTTTGTGTCAAATGAGTTCTCAAAACCCTGCAGATGATAGCCCATATGTGCTTGGGTTTTCTCATGATTCCAATTCACATAAAGAGTCTATACCCGAGAGTCAGTAGGCCTCAAATTGGAGAAGCAGAGCAGTATTTATGGCAGGCTTATTTGATCACTCCTGGTTCTCAGGAAGGGTGTCCAGGCAACCCTAACTTTAGGCAAATTATGGGCAAGGGAGTTTATTTTGTACACTGTCTTGGGCTGAGCCCCTCATGGAAACCTCCAGCCACAGGTTATGATGAGTGTCTATATGGAAGAAGATGAGGGCCTTGTGGAAGTGTTTTGGTTTTAATTGTGGTCATTTGTGTAGTGCTTGGAAGTGATGACAGGGTCTACCTGGGCTTGAACTCTGGTGTGATTCCCCTTAGAGTCTGAGTTCTGGAACTGATCTCAGAGAAATATTGCCATGAACTGTGTTCAGATTTTATTAGGCCACGCATTGGATTTCCCCTTGGAAACTGAGATCAAAAAAGAAGGGTGACTTTCCACAGAGCCTTGGAATCTCAGCTAAGATATCACATGATTTTATTCTGAAAGATGTGGCAGCCATAGTTGACAGTCAGAACACCCATGGACGTCACATTGAAGACCTCAATGGGCCTGGCTTCATGTGACCTTTTGACCACTCTATGGGATGACTTGCCTGTGAGATTTCTCCAGAGATTTCATTGAAATGAGTTTCCTCACCATTTAATGGTTCCTGAATGAACTGAAACCCACAATGCCTCCAACTTCATCCATGAAAAATGGCTAAATAAATACAATAAAATTTTTGAAATTCCCTTAACCTGGTGGCACTGGAGAACCTTTGGATGTCTTTTTCCTGATCATGAGTGTACAAGAGAATGCCATGATTGACGGGGTTTCATGAAAATGGTGTAGAACAAAGATGCCAGTAAGTTGGACCCTGCTGAGTAGTGGGCCTATTGCAGTGGTGGGCAGGTGTGTGATAATACATCTGTGGTGTGGCCAGGAGGAGTTTTCATTGCCTTCAAAATGGCTTGTGACTGATATGGTGCAGCCAGCAGACCCTTCTTGTTACATGGAGAGGTTTCTGGGCAAAGTTCAGAGTCAGATTTCTATGGACAAATGGGGAAGCTTTGTGAGATAGAAGCCTGGTTGGTGCATTCTCTTTCACCACAAGTGACAGAACTCCCTCCAATACTGGGTCCCAGTTGAACTCGTTGTATTTCATGAAGCAAATACCAAACTCCCAGTGCAGCAGCAAGAAACACCACAAAAAGTGGAGGATGACCAAATGGCTTCACAGTTCACACGGGGAGACACTTAGCACCAAGTGGCCACAGTTTACCTACAAATACAAAATTCAGCACTGTTGCCTCATGTTCATTAGAATACAAAAAACCATGTCCTCCAGGTCACGTAGATGCAGACCCAGCTTTTATGGTGTCACTAGAAAGGAAGCTAAATCTCCTTACAACAACATATATTTCAAGTGCCCAACCTCAGAGGAAGTTTCTCAAGAAGTCTTTAGGCCGGCAGAGCTCCACATCTTTGGAGTGTTTACCTGTTAGACCAGGACGCTAGAAAAGACCACTGACTCAAATTAAAATCAAATAAAATTAAGCTTATTATTTCCACCAGCCGTGCTGCCTCTCCCTCCCAAAATGGTGGGAACAAGACAGCATCCCCAGCTTTCCCATAGCCCAGTTTTATAGCCCAGAAAGTTACACAAAAGGGGGGTTACAGATAACAGAACTCTGATAAACATCACATTAAAGGTAGTTTACAATTTTTTTGCTATCCCTACATCAGAATTCATGAGGACCATTAGAGCCTCAGAGAGGGTTGTTGTCTGGCCAGAGAAGGCAAATATTTATGATGTGTCACTAAAGTTTCAGAGAGGGCTGCTATCTGGTCAGAGAGCTGGGCATGCGTGAGTTCAAGGCGTGGGCAGGCATTCCACGCAGGTTCAGAATTTGAAGTAATTTATGGTAAAGCCAAAATTATCTTTTCATGGCTTTGTGGCAAGATGGCTCCCAATTTTAATAAAAGATCAGGTTGGGTCTACAATTTCCCCCTTTTCTCTGTGTCCCTTTCAAATCTTTGATAGATTATGGGAAGAACACTGAGGAAATTTTAATCCCTCAGATAAGAGTCTACAAATTTTTAGAACTCACCCAAAACCGATCTCCCTGATTTTACCTGACTTAATTAATTATTTATATTGATAGTCTATTTATCTTTCTCTCCATTGTTGTAAAAAGAGTGGCATCACTAATTTTTTCTTCTTCTGTCCTGAGACAGGGTGACGTGAGTGGGCTCGTCGTGAGGGACATGACTTGCCTATTAGAAGTCAGTTGAGAGACATGAGTTGCCCTTTAGAAGTCAGTTCGGTTTGAAGTCAGGTTGGGGAAGAACAGGTTGTAAAGTCATCTGTGAATGGATTCTTCTATGAGTGAAACAAATACCATGAGTACTGAATAAATGTTGCAGCAGCTGGAACATGTCACTGTATAGAAATTTCCTCACCAGTCTTTAATATCCCCAATTATCAGGACTGTCAACTTAATATTTAACTTTAAGTGTTACAGTTGGCCCTCCCAATAAGACACAGTTTAATAATTTAATGTCATCTGATCTTGTAAAAATCCTTTTACTAGTATGACCTCTGCGTCTAATAGAGAAACCTTTAATTCTGTTACTCAGGGCTGGATAATCGTACTAGCAAACACCAAGCCTACCTGTGTAGGTTAGGAATATCTGTAGGTCTTAAACTGAAAACTTCTGCCTGTGGCAGCTCTTCTTGATAGTCTCTTTTTATAAGTATTAGGCATTCCTGTGTGAGAATCCTTCTTTGTAGCCTCCAGTCTTACTTATTTTGGGAGGATAAGATAAAGTGCATACCTTAAAATTTTATTATTATTATTATTATTATTATTATTATTATTATTATTATTATTATTATTTAAAATGCCCAGGAGTGGCTGTATTTTGGTCTTAACTGTCTTTGCTAAGTGTTTAAGATGAAGCAGTCAAACTGACTTTTGTTTCTATCTATTGTTAACAGTCAGCTGAGCTTTTGTGGGAATCAATTCTGGGGAAACTTGAGAAGAGATTCTCAGTTCTGCTAGTGCCATTTGCGCTAGGTGGGTCCAGGTCTTGCTTGACCATTTGGCTTCCCTCAGAAGCATCATGGATGTCTCCTTTCTATGATGACTCTCCTCTTTGTAACAAATGCACTGATTGGCTTTCTGTTCTCCAGTGGTCTCATTAATCTCCCTGATCAGGAGGTTATGTGGCTCAGAGTTGCAAAGCTCTTTAGAGAAGTCCCCTGTTCCCTGGATTCAGACTGACTCAGAGGGCAAGAGCCAAATATTGGTTTTCTTGGCCCTTTTCATTTAACATTCATTTTAAATCCTAATCTTAAAAATCCAGCAAATAAATTTTAACAGCCTTACATTAAGAGTACTGGGCTTTAATGTCTATAACTTTATAATTACCTTTTTATTAATTGGGATCTGTATTATTCTGTCTGTATTGTAGTTGATGACTTATTATCTTGAATAAACCCATGTTGTGTTCTTAAAGCAACACATTTGTAAAACACTAACAGGGAATCTTTAGATCACTTATAAGAAAATTTCAAACTAAAATTAACAAAAGTAAAAATACTTAGTTCGTGTAATATCTTCCCTGAATTTTTTGGCTGAATTATACATTATATCCCCTGTTTGAGATCCTAGGAATATTGACAATAAAAAAAAACTTTTTAACATAACTTTAAAGAAATATTATCTGACCTAATGGTTTCATAGTCATTCTCACATGTAGTAAGATGGGACACACAGCCTTCTCTCAGGTAAGGCAGGGCTCTTTATAAATCTTAACTATTTTAGTTCTAAAGCTGATCTTTATTTTTAAATATCATTTGACAATGTTTAAATAAATTGTTTGAGGTCACATGAACATTAGCTAACACCATATGATATCACGTTTAGAACATGAATTAAAGAAAGGCTGAAAGTTTTTAACCTTTACAAAGATTAGGCTCTAATTAACTTAAAAATACATTTAAATTGTTCCCCAATGTAAAAAGTAAATAAAAATTTACATATCTTATTGATAACAGGTAAATAAATCCACAATATATTTTTTACCACACAACTTCAGAGCACCAGCTTGATATAATACTCTTTAAACGTTTCTACCTTACAGACTTGCATACCTGTAAGATCTGAAAACATTAATAGCATAACAATCACATTTATGTTTCTACATTAATCAAGTTTGGCTTTTAAAGAAATGGCAGTACAGTGCTCTAAAATAACAGTTTTTATTTAATCAGTTGTTTAATTTTTATGGTTGCTTGCTCTAGAAAACATAAATCTTAATAAACTCAATGTTATGGGTAAACTTATGTTTTAAGAAATTTTTGTCTCATTAACACATGACTGATTTTTACAATCTTATACAGAGTTTACTAAAAAAAATACAGATCTTAGTAAATCAATCAGATATCTAACAAAAGTACTCATGAATGAGTAATCCCATATCAAATTTACTTTACTTATTTATCAAAAAGTTAGAGAAATGTATTGAACAGTGTAAACCATTTTTATGTTGAAGGAAAGGTACTAGAGCCAAGGCATAGTAGACATTTTGTAGATGTTAATATTTTGTTAGATGTTTGAACACCTAGAAAACTTTGTAAGCTTAAATTTAAAGACGCTTGTTTTTATCTCTTTATCCAATTTAAATTGAAACATTTAAATCACGTGAATTAAAGATCTTTGGATCCACTTTTTTAAAATTTGTTTTTACAAGCGCTATTTTTTTATGAGCGCTCCTTATATATGTTAATTTGTGTATCATATATATGATATACGGACATATGTATATATAGACATACAACACATAACAATTTGTGCACACATAATAATAGTAAAGGCCTTGTAGCTTTTCGTAGTTGAAATCTTTATTGCAATGTTTCAAAAAGTCCACAGTTAGTCAAAGATAGAACTGATCAGAAAAACATTAACCTAGGTCTGTATGCTCAAAATCATGAGGTCAAAAAACATAAAGTATCTAAGAAAAAAAATAAGAGTCCTAGAAAAAATGACTTGCCAGTAATTAGTAAATAACATACAATTTACCTTCTTTTCCCTTAGACCTCAAATCACTCTCCTACAAAGCTTGCAGGCTTCTTTCATTTGCATTTCAACATAAGTCATGGCTGAGGTCTGGAAGGAGCAGCAAAAAAACTGCTATTCTGAACAGACATCTCAGGACTAAGGCATTTTAACCATAATTTTCAGGTTCAGATGTTGAAAATTATGATACAAGTTTAAGATACAATTCACAAAATTTTATATATTTACATCTTGTTTTGTCAACAGACACCATACTATGATTTACTATTTATGTCCAAATTAATGCACTGGTACACAAAGTGACATTTTCCCAGGCTACCCAATTCAAAATTGGTGAAAAAAAAAAAAAGACCGTATGATTGGGAAGTTTCTTGCCAACTTGGAAGTAGAGTTCTTCAGTTATCCATCCTAAGTATTTAAGTTCTCTGGCATGAATTATCTGAAATCATAAACTAAACAATTACCTAAACCCGACTTTTTACTCCAAGATTGTGCAATGCTTCAAAAACCCATTCAGTTACCAGATTGTTAAAATAAAACATCATCATTTAGACACACATTCAGCTAAGATCATTCCCCAAAAACAATTTATAATATCAACACATTATTGCAGATGCCTTAAAGGGCCAGAAACTAAGACACAATACAGACAGAAAGGAGGTCCAGACTATGGCTGTCAGACAGAACCCTTTAAACCAGAGCAGATAAGAGAAAAATCTCCTACAGCAGTGGCACCATAGATGTCCCCACAAGGGGACCAGATGTTTTCACAGAAGGGCAACCTGAAATGTAAAATAAAGTGTCTCCATGGTGACTTTACTGCATTTAGTGTCCCCTTTTTCTTTTTCTCTTTTTTTAACAAGACAGAGGTGGCATAATCCTTACAGTGCAGGGAAGGAAGGAGGTAATTCCCTGAATCAACAGGGCTTTGGCAGGTGCTGGGAGTCCCTCAGTTTCTCTTTTTACATACAGGATTAGCTCTTCTGATTCAGTTCCACACCAAGCATGCTCTATCTCCTAACATTTCAGTAGATAGGTCTCACAAAGTTCCGGGGCGGAGGGGGGGTACAAGATTTGTAACTTAAAGTTTGGTTCCTGACCTTGAAGCCAATTAATACCAATTTAATAATGAGGACTGGGTTTTGAGAAAAAGAAAAAAAGGAGGTTTATTGCTTGGCTATCAAAGGAGAAACACAGGGGACTCTGCCAAAGTTGTGACTCTCTTTATCTGGAGGGACAAGGGGTTTTAAAGGAGTTTCACTTGTTAACCTGGGAGATACACAGTTCTTTGGTCCCCAGCAGGCATAGCCCTCTGCAATGGGTGTGCTCCAGGCAGCCAGCTAGGGGCTTCTATCATCCTGCTTTACAATGGGGGATAAAGTTCATTGCAGTTCCTTAAAACACAGTCCAAAGGGGTGTCAGGCTTAATCTCTTTATTTCTGATTTTCATGTCCAATATACTTAAGTTTTTACCACCAAAATCACACAACAAAACGAACAAAAACAAACAAACAAAAAACCAAAAAATAGAACACAGAACACAAAAAAACAGAAACCCGGTGGCTAAACACAGAAACAGGGGAAGATTGCAACATCTTGCTAAAGCTCCAGGGTAGGAGCGCGTGCGTGCCCGTCGGCACCTCTCTACGGTTCCAGAGGAATTCCCTACAGAACAGAACAGAGGACAGAAAGATTCTCGTTACTGTCCTGGACAGAATTATATGTGAGCCTCCCCGTGCCACATCTCTGTAATCAGAAGAGATCTCCCTTAACCAGATATAAGATGTTATAAAGGAGCCACTTACCTATGGAGGCGTCCTCCATCAGGTGCTTGCTAATAGTTTTAGTGCAGAGGTTCACTGCAGTGCTCCCTGGACTAAAGGCTCTCTTCCAAATATAAAGAAGATGGACCAAATCTGGCCTGTGTGGAGAGCGGTTCCTTGGTGCCTATGGTTGATATACCATTCTAATTTGTGAAAGTGCCACAGAAAATAGGATAAGCCTCCTTCTCATGGTACGCTTGAAAGCAACTGTTTGGACAAAGTGGTTGCCAAGGCAGTGACCTCATTCAGTTCCTGAAGGATGTGACCTCACTTCAATCCCTTGGTAATGGAACTCTCTGAACTTGGGATCCAGGAAGCCAGGCACACAGAGTCAGTCTCAGTCCCAGTCCCAGTGTCTCACTTGCTTCGATTTAGCAAAAACAGAGTCAGTCTTTCTTGGTACCTACTGATGTGAGGATGGCCAAATGCCAGGAGTTCTCTGAAGAGGGGCCTTTCCTGAAAAAGTAGGTAGTGGCTCACAGCTGGCTCCTGACCACTTCACAGAGTTGGACAAGGAGACCAGATCTGAGACAGGAAAGGCCATATCGGGGGAACATAGTATGGCCCAGCAGTAAGAGGATACTCTGGAGAGTGAGAGACCTACTTGGGGAAGGAGGTGCCTTTGTGGGTGTGGATGTGTGTTTGTGGTTTTGTCTCATGTTCTGAGAATAGGCAGGAAAGTCGGTTTGTTTGGTTTGGAGTGAACTGTTTCTAGTAAGTTGTTTAACAAGGCGAGTGTTTCTATGTCTGTGTATCCCACTGTGTCCGTGCTTGTAGACATTAGAAAAGAGAATGCATCAATGGATGTTTCCTGTCAAGTAGAAAGCTTCCCAGCATTCATCCTGCCCAATTTATGAATGCACTAGGGCTTGCCTTATCGATGGGCAACACCTGCTATTTTCCAAAGTTCCTGTTTTCTTCCTGAAATCTAGCCACTCTCCAGAATAGGTTCATGCATTTGCATCCACGATATGTACCACCTCCAAGCACTGTGACATGGACATGTACTGGATAGCTGAAGAGAATGGCAAGCATCTCAGAAAAGTCAGATATCACTGTGACCCAGAAAGTCTCAGTAGAGAAACCCTGCGAAGGGCCTTCTGATTACCTATTGTTCTCTTGCCCTGAATGTCAGGAAGGTCTTTGCCTCAGGCCACGCTTTTGTGAAGCCTGAAGAAAACAGTTTTCAAACGGAAATGAATGGGCATCACCTGTGGTTCTTTGCTTAAATGCATTGTAAAGGGATGTGTCTGAATCAGCCTCTTGGTTCTGTGTGAGCCTGTGGCTTAGATTATCAGCACCTGATGGATCTAAAGAAAGATCCCATGTGTGGATCCAAAATCAAAATGGCCAAAAAATCAGTCATTGTTGATGAAGTCTCTTGCATTCCTCTGTAAGGTTCCTGACCTCAATCAAGTGAGAAAAGGGATCCATTGGGTCAATTGAGTTCTTCAAAGCCTTGCAGATGCTAGCCCATAGGTTCTTGGGTTTTCTTATGAATCCAATTCAAATAAAGAATCTAAACCCCACCGTCAGTAGGCCTCAAATTGAAGAACAGAGCTGTATTAATGGCAGGCATATTTGATCACTCCTGGTTCACAGGAAGGGTGTCCAGGCCACTCTGACTTTTGGCAAATGAGGGGAAAGGGAGATTATTTGGGACACTGTCTTGTGCCGCGCCTCTCATGGAATCCTCTTGCCAGAAGTTATGATGAGTGTCTATTTGGAAGAAGATGAGTGCCATTTGGGAGTGTTTTGGTTTTAATTGTGGTCATTTGTGTGGTGGTTGGTAGAGATAATTGAGTCCATCTTGTCTTGAACTTTGGTGTGATTCCCCTTAGAGACTGTGTTTTGGAACTGACCTCTGAGAAGGTACAAGGTCCTGTGTCATTGTATATCCATATTTCTGGGACATCTCTACGGAACGTAATTCAAAGCTAAGTATACCAATCAAGGGCCAAATGAACTTCTGGGCTTCAAATCTAACCTAGATTTCTGTTTTCATACTTATATTGAAAGGTTAATAAAATAGGTACTTGTCACTTCCTGTTTTTCTGTATGCTTAATAAAACACTGTTGAAATCTTGAGAACTGTTTGCTCTTCTTGTTCTCAGAATGTGCTGCCCCCAACTGCCAAACTGCAGAATGTACTCCATCAACCATTTGCACGCAAACCGCCCACTCGCCCTTACCCATCAATAAACTTCCCTCCCTGCCCTCTCCAAGGAAAATATATAAGCACTTCTTAAGCTGTTCTCAGGGCTCTCTGCTCTATTCAAGCGAGCTCTGAGCCCTTGCATGCCGGACTCCCAATAAACCCTTTGCTGTTGCATTAGACAGTCTCTTGGTGGTCTCTTTCATCGATGCTCACCCGACCTTTACTTCTGGTGGCCCCAGCGAGATCCGGCAGCTGCAGATGAAAGACCCCCAACGGGATGCTCTGGGGGTAAATAAGGCCCCTCTTTCTGGTTTCAGGATTCAGGTTAGGGTTTGACAAAATGGCTATTGGTAAAGCGCATGAGCTCTCTCCCACGGTGGCTGACACACATGTCACAGAGCCACAGGCCATGTCCCTGGGGGATGGACTCGGGAAATCGAGGAACCATAGTCTCCTCGACTCAGTGATATTTTCTTTCCGATTCGGAATTGCCAGCCCATCAGGTTTTGCCGGCTACTCAGTCCTTGTCTCAGTATTGGACGTCCATTGCCTGTCTTTATTGTCTTGTCTTGTTTGTGTCATGTGTTGTTGCTTTCACTGTCTGTGTATATTTCATTATGGGACAGAGCACTTCAATGCCTCTGTCCCTGACCCTTAATCACTGGACCAAAGTCTGCTTAAGGGCTCAGAATCTTTCTTTTTCATTAAAACACCAGACCTGGCAGATTCTGTGTCTCAGAATAACCCACCTTTGTAGTCGGATGGCCTCTAGAAGGATGTTTCTACTTCGCACTAATTTGAAAAGTCTGAGATATTGTCTTTCAGCCGGGGCCACATAGACATCCAGATCAATAGCCATATATCTTAACTTGTCAGGACCTCTGCAAATCTCCTCCTCCATGGGTGAAGCCTTTCCTTGTCCCTGCACCCACTCCTACTCCTTCCCCTATGATTCTATCTCTCAAACTCTCTGTTCCTCAACCTCCACCCTCTGTTCTCCCTGAGTCTCAAGACTCTACTCGTCCTTATCCTCTGCCCTTGTCCCCCAACCTCCAAAACCCTGTAAGTAATTCCCCTGCTGCTGACTCAGCCTCTCCACCATTCGAGGAAGCCAGAATGGCCCAGCGCCCTCCAGATGACTGTCCCATGACACACACAGCGCCTCCTTCCCTGGAGGAAGCTGGCCCGGCTAAAAAAACTCAGAGAACTCGCCAACGTTTTCACACCTGCCTACTTGGAATGACTGCCAACAACTCCTAGGGACTGTCTTCATGACAGAGGAATGAGAGAAAAACCTCCTGGAAGCTAGAAAAAATATCCTCGGACCTGATGGGCGACCAACACAACTTCCCAACATAATAAAAGCTGCCTTCCCCTTTAACCAACCCAACTGGGACCCCAACACCTTTGAAGATAGGGAGCATCTGTCCAATTATTGCCAGGCTCTAATTGCGGGTATCCAAGGGGCCGCTAGGTGACCAACTAATTTGTACATGGTAAGAGAAATTATTTAAAGGCCTGATGAATCTTCCTCTATGTTTCTAGAGAGAATTATGGAGGCATATAAGAGATATACTCCTTTCGATCCTCAGGCAGCAGATCAAAAGGCATCTGTCACGATGGCCTTAATTGTTGAAGCTGCCACGGATATTAAAAAAAAAAAGATAAAAGAGAGATTTAGTCAGAGAAGCCGAAAACGTATACTATAAGAGAGAAACAGGGAAAAAGAAAGGCAGCAGAGGGAGGATGAGAGAAGCAAAAGAAAGACTAAGGCATTGACTAAGATCCTGGTCACAACAAGAAAGAGGCCAGAAATTAAGACATAAGGTGACAGGAAGCGATACCTGGGCCCGTGCCACAGGCCACCCCTGGCCTCAGATCAATGTGCCTACTGTAAAAAAAAAAGGACACTGGGCCAAAGAGTGCCCTATAAAGAGACAGACATGCCAGCCAGCCATTCTGACTCGGGGGATGACTAAGAAAGTTGGGGCTCAGATTCTTTCCCCTAGCTCAGGGTAAGATTTGAAGTGTAGGGGACCCCAGTAAACTTTGAAGTGAATACAGGAGCAGTATACTCAGCCCTTAAGGCCCCATTGGGCCGTCTATCAAATAAAAGGTCTGTAGTTCAAAGGGCTAATGGCAGTAAATATCGGGCTTAGACTACTAAGAGGACCATGGACCTGGGGAAAGGAAAAATCCATCACTCCTTCCTAGTAATCCCAGAATGCCCGCACCCATTGATGGGCAGAGATCTGCTCACCAAGCTCTGGGCCAAAATAACTTTTAACCCTGAAGGCCCCCAAATGAAATTTCTAAAACCTTCAGTAAAAACTCCTATAGTCACGGCTTTAACTATATTAGTAGAAGATGAACGTCCACTCTTCACACCCCCCAAGACTGATCAAACAGGCAAGCTACCCCAGAAATGGATAGCAGATTACCGAGATGCCTGGGCAAAAACTGCTGTGTTAGGCCTGGCCGTGAAACAACCTCCAAAAACAGTGGAGTTAAAAACCTCAGCCTCCCCAATCAATGTCAAATAATATCTTCTAAGCATAAAAAGCTAAAGATGGGATAAGGCCCTATATTCAGAAATATCTGGCCTTAGGGGTCCTAAGGCCCTGTCAATTGGCCTGGAACACTCCCCTGCTATTAGAAGAAAAAGCCAGGAACCAGGGACTATCACCCTGTTAAAGACCTAAGAGAGATCAACAACAGAGTGCAGGACATTTACCCCACGGTACCTAATCTGTTCAATCTGCTTTGCACTCTGAACCCTGAGCAGAAATGGTATACTGTTCTGGACTTAAAACAAGCTTTCTTTTGCTTGCCTCTGCATAAAGATAGTCAGTTGCTGTTTGCTTTTGGGTGGGTAGACCCAGAAACCGGAAAGTCTAGTCAACTAACTTGGACTAGACTCGCAGAGGGGTTCAAAAACTCCCCCACTCTCTTTGATGAAGCCCTTCACAGAGATCTCAACAACTTCTGAACTACACACCCCGAATTCACCCAGCTTCAATATGTGGATCACCTGCTACTGGCATCCAACACCAAGGAAAACTGTGAACTGGGACCCAAGCACTATTATCCGAGCTTGCTAAACTCGGGTATAGAGCTTCGGCCAAAATTGCCCAATTTGCCAGCAAGAAGTAATCTTCCTCGACTATTTCCTTAGGGGCGGTAAACGATGGCTCACTGAGCCCAGAAAACAAACCATTGAGCAGATACCAACCCCATTTTACAGCAGACAACTAAGAGTTTCTTGGGATTGCTGGGTTTTGCAGGTTATGGATAAATGGGTTTGAGTCCTTAGCTGCTCCTTTATACCCGCTGTTAAAGGGAGATGCCCAATTCCAATGGACCCCTAAGTACCAGGAAGTTTTAGATAACATCTAAGGACACTGACATTGAACGCCTCAACTTTACTGAGCTCAGCCTGCAATTACAGAAAGCCCTACACTACATTAAAAATGTACATCAACTCACTCACCTTGGTTCAAAGAAACTGCAGGCATTCCTGTAGGATTAAGAACAGAGTTTTCCACTAATTGACTCACAGTGAAAGGAAATAATTGAACTGGTAACAAAAGCCTGTTGGGTCAGTCAATTGTTTAATGCTTACCCTTCCAAGTTTCTTAGACGAAAGCACCTACGAGGAACCAGACCAGGACAATTCTGGGAAGTGGACATTACTGAAATTAAGCCAGCAAGGTATGGACTTAAATATCTCCTAGTCTTTGTGAATACATTCTCAGGATGGATTGAAGCCTTACACACACACACACACACACACACACACACACACACACACACACACAGAAAAAAAAAAAAAAACAGCGCAAATGGTTCTCAAGAAGATCCTGGAAGATATTTTTCCAAGATACGGTCTGTCTAAGATAATAGGGTCTAATAATGGACTTGTGTTCATGGCCCAGGTAAGTCAGGTGTGGATTAATTGTAAGTTACATTATGCTTATATACCCCAGAGCTCAGGAGAGGTAGAAAAAATAAATAGAACCATTAAACAGACCTTAACAAAATTAAGCTTAGAGACCGGCATAAAAGATTGGACTATGCTCCTGCCTTATGCACTGTTTCATGCGAGAAATACTCCCTCAGTTTCTTTGTGTAACCTCACCCCCTATGAAATTCTCTGTGATGCCCATCATCCAGTAAGGGACCTAATCCCCAACTCTAAGGCCTAACAATCCCTTCCACACCCCTTGCTTGACAGACTTAAAGCCATTGAAAGAACTCAGTGATAACTGTGGAAACAGCTGGCCACTGCCTACCAACCTGGGGACGAGGGGATTCCACATCAATATCAAGTAAGAGACTTCGTCAACATAAGACAACATCAGGTGTTATCCCTAGAACCCCGCTGGAAAGGAACATACCAGGTGCTACTTATAACACCTACAGCCATAAAAGTAGACAGAATCACTTTTTGGATCCATGCCTCTCATCTCAAGCCTTCGCTGTGTCCAGACTCTGGTTGGAAACTGGAAAAAACTGGTAACCATTTCAAATTGCGTATTCGCTATGTGGACAAGACTATAGACTCTCCCCTTGGCCACCAGTACTCCTAACCCTCATCAGCCTGTTCAGCAGTGAAGGCTGATCTGAAATCCTACTAGACAAGAAGTATGGTCTATCTCGCATACTGCCCCCTTAGGGACCTGGTGGCTATCTCTCCACCCAGACATTTTTCAGCTTGGTATAGGTCTTTCCTATTGAGATAACCCCAATGAAGAGGATTCCACTAAAGTTCCATTAAATCCCTTCCATACCATAGATAATTGAAACAAACATTATGGATGCACGGAAACGCGAGCCAGATTCAGGTTGGTTAGCCTAGATTACTATATATGCCCGGCGGACTATCAAAGCCACAAACAGCCATGGCTGTGTGGGGGGAAAGCCAACTTCTTGTGTAATTCATGGTGATGTGAGCATACCGGGGCTGCCTGGTGGAACCCAAACTCCTCATCAAATTCAGTACACAGCATTGGCCATATAACCAATTAGACAACCAAAAACTATGGCCCCCAGAGGGTTCTCTAGATCCTCAAATTCTGCGTGACATTTTTAACTTCGGCAAGTGCTCAAAAGGGGAAAATTCCCCTATGTGGAATCCTTTTCCCTCCTTCACTCACATTCTGTACTATGCTTCTCCAATAGTTCCTCACCCTCAGCCTTCTGCTCTAGACTCTCTGCGGTCACTCCCACCTCAGCAACCTGATTTCTTCCCTCCAATTACTACATCAAAAACCCAAACCTCCGCCAGTTCTCAGACCATTGCCCCCTTGCTGAGGTAGCAGGTACCGAGGTAGCCCTCCACTCACTCACTCCTCTCTTTTTCTGTCTGTGCCTGCACTAGGTCTCACCAAGTCCTCTAAGAAGCTAAACCAAAGCTCAAACCAGCTGAGAAGAGCCCTCAGACCCCTATTCAAGATGTAATAAAAATAGCCTTTAAAGTTGCTTTGTCATCACTGAAAACAGGTTACTAAGAATTTAAAGTCCCTCACAGGCTTTTTGGAATACTCACTCCCATCTTCACCTCTGCTCTACCTGTTCTACTGCTCAAGTTTTGTTCTAGGAAAATCCCAAACCCCTTTTCCATTATTCTTTTACATCTCATCTTCCTCATTCTCAGATCCACGGAGCTGCTCTCAGCCTCGCCTTCCCCGTCTTCCCCCTCTGTACCAGGTCCATAGATATGTCTTAAATAACCTTCTCCAGAAGTCTTCATCGAGGCATACATTAGGTCTTTCAGCAAAAGAGTCCCTCTGAAAGAGTTCAATGTAGATAAACTTCCACTTTTCGTGTTGCCCTGTTCTACTTGGCCACTGGCTGGAAAAATCACCACCCCTAAGCTTGACACCGCCTTTCTAGATTTTCACAAAATATGTGAACAATGCCTCTGGCCTTGAGCTGGGGCTTCACAGAGATGGCTAGATTTCTAAGATAAAAAAGTTACCAATTGGGCTTCATGGTGACAGCTGGCAGGGAGAAAAAAAGAGACAAAAAAGCTCTCCCTTTCCAAGGTGTCTTTGAAAAGTTAACTTGCCCAGAACAGAAGAACAAAAACAGAAACAAAAACTGATTTCTGTGAATTTCTACAGACTGTGAACTTCTGAGCCACTTCCCTTACATGTTGGGTACAAATTCTAAAACTACCGAAACTTGGGGTTCAGGGGATTAATTGATTACAACAGAAGCAATGCCCTCTAAATCCGGATGCAACCAAATAAGACTGTTTTCCTGTGTTTGGTGCTATCTTAGGTCCCTTTCCTTGTCCGTCCCTACAACAGTATAATTCTATACACTTTAACATTATTTATGTTTTCATAAAATGGTCAATATATGTAATTAATTATGTAATGATGCATATGTTTTCCAGAGTTCTCTATCATGACTTAGGTTCATTTAAAGATCAAATAGGGGGGCATACAACCCGGTTCCACTGGAAACCTGTATCCCTCACTTTAGCCATCCTATTATAAATAATAGTTGCTGAAGGGGTGGGCTAGTCCATGAGACACAACAAAGACACAATTAGAAGCAGAAATATGCCAAAGTTTAAAGACATTAAAAACCGACATCACAGCTTTACAGGAATTTTTACCTCTCTCTTTCTGAAGTTGATTTACAAAGCAGGCGAGTGTTGGACCTCCTCTTTATGAGAGAAAGGTGCCTTTTTGCTTGCATTGAGGGAAGAATGTTGTTTTTATGCCGACAATACTGGAGTTGTAAAAGAATCTATGAGTAAATTAAGAAAACGACTTGAAGAGCGTCAAAGAGAGACAGAGGCCCCAAAAGGGAGGTTTGAGTCTTGGTTCACATAGTGACCTGATTAACTACGCTTTTATCTGCCATGGCCGGTCCATTAAAAATCCTCATATTATTGCTAACTGTAGGACCCTGTTTGCTCAACCGTGTAGTTTCCTTTCTAAACCAAATCGAACCTGTTATTAATCCTAACCATACACTGTTCTCTCAATCTAATTTTACAGAAGAGCAGGGACAGAATTGGTATTAAAATACAGAATTATAGAGGATCTTCCACCTGCTGAAAACCTCAAAGGTCCACGCAGAAATGATCCCTGGAGAAGATGTAGGCAAGTACGAAGGACCTGAGAGAGCAAAAGTCTTCCATGGCAAACAACCTGCTCAGGATGAAGGGATGTGTCTGAATCAGCCACTCTCTTCTTAATGTAGAGAAGGTGGACCAAAGCAGGCATGTGTTGAGAGCTGCTCCTGCATGCCTATGGTTGACATACCACTCTGACCTGTGAAAGTGTCACAGGAAGTAGGAGCAGCCTCCTTCTCATGGTAACCTTGGAAGCAACTGTTAAGACAAAGTTGTTGCCAAGGCAGTGACCTCATTCAGTTCCAAAAGGAAGTGACCACACCTAACTTCCTTGGTGATGGAACTCTCTGAACTTGGAATCCAGGAAGCCAGGCACCCAGAGCCAGTCCCAGTCCCAGTCCCAGTGGTCAAACTTATTTTGATTTACCAAGGACAGACTCAGTCTTTCTTGGGACCTACTGATGTAAGGATGGCCAAATGAAAGGAAAGCTATGAAGAGGGGCCTTTCCTGAGAAAGCAGGCAGTGGCTCACCGCTGGCTCCTGACAACTTCACAGAGTTGGCCAAAAAGAGCAGATTTGAGACAGAACAGGCTATTTCAGTGAACATAGTAAGGCCCACCAGTCAGAGGACACTCCGGATAGTCACAGACCTACTTGGGGAAAGGAGCTGCCTTTGTTGTGTGGGTGTGGGTTTGTGGTTTTGTCTCATGTTCTGAGAATAGGTATGAAAGGCAGTTTGTTTTGTTTGGAGTGAACTGTTTCTTGTAAGTCGTTTGACAAGGCGAGAATTTCTATGTCTGTGTATCCCACTGTGTCCGTGGTTGTAGACATTAGAAAAGAGAATGCATCAATGAATATGTCCTGTCTAGTAGAAAGCTTCACAGCATTCATCCTGCCCTATTTATGAATGGACTGCAGCTTGCCTTATTGATGTGCAACACCTGCTATCTTCCTTAGTTCCTGTTTTATTCCTGAATTCTGGCCACTCTCCAGAATAGGTTCATGGTTTTCTGTTTAAGATATGTACAACCTCGAAGCTCTGTGACATGACCATGTACTGAAGGGAATGGTGAGCATCTCAGAAAACTCAGATATCAGTGTGACCAGGAAAGTCTCAGTGGAGAAACCCTGCTTGGGGGCTTTTGTTTACCTATTCTTCTGTTGCCCTGAATGTCAGGAAGGTCTTTTCCTCAGTCCACCACTTTTTGAAGCCTGAAGAAAACAGTTTTCAAATGGAAATGAATGGGCATTACCTGTGGCTCTTTGCTTAATTGCTTTGGAAAGGATGTGTCTGAATCAGCCTATTTACCCTGTGTGAGGCTGTGACTTAGATTCTCAGCTCCTGATGGATCTAAAGAAAGATCCCATGTTTACATCCAAAAACAAAATGGCCAAAAGAGCAGTCCTTGTGGATGAAGTCTCTCGCCTTCCTCTGTAACTTTCCTGACCTCCATCAAGTCAGATTAGGGATCCTTTGGGTCAAATGAGTTCTTCAAAGCCCTGCAGAGGCTAGCCCATATTTGCTTGGGTTTTCTCAAGACTCCAATTCACATAAAGAATCCAAACCCCACAGTCATTTGGCCTCAAATTGAAGAAGCGGAGCAGTATTAACGGGAGGCCTACTTAATCTCTCCTGGTTCACAAGAAGGGTGTCCAGGCCACCCTGAATTTAGGCAAATTAGGTGCAAGAGAGCTTATTTTGGACACGGTCTTGGGGTGTGCCCCTCATGGAAAACTCCAGCCATAGGTTATTGTGAGTGTCTATATGGAAGAAGATGAGCGCCATGTTGGAGTGTTTTGGTTTAAATTGTGGTCATTTGGGTGGCGGTTGGAAGAGATGACTTGGTCCACATGTTCTTGAACTCTGGTGTGACTCCCTTAGAGTCTGAGTTCTGGAACTGACCTCAGAGAAGTATTGCCATAAATAGTGTTGAGATTTTAGGAAGCCAGGCATGAGCGTTGCCCTTGGAAACTGAGTTCTAGGCCCAGGGTGGCTTTCCACAGAGCACTGAGCCTCTCAGCCAGGATACCACAAATTTTATTCTGAAAGACTTGGCACCCATAGTTGAGAGTCAAAACTCATATGGACCTCACATTGTAGACCTAAATGGGCATAACATCATATGATCTTTTGGCCACTCTTTGGGAAGCCTTACCTGTGAGTGTTCTCCAGAGATTTCATTGAAATGAGCTTCCTAACCATTTAATGGTTCCTGAAAGAATTGAAACTCACAGTGCCTCCAACTTCATCCTTGAAAAATGGCTAGATAAATACCATGAAATTTTTGAATTTCCCATCACCAGGTGGCACTGGAAAACCTTTTGATGTCCTGTTGCTGATCATGAATATACCAGACAGTGCCTTGATTGACTGGGTTTCATGTAAATGGTGTAGAACAGAGATGCCAGTAAGTTGGACTCTGTTGAGTAGTAGGTTAGAGCAGTGGTGGGCAGGTATGTGATAAAACATCTGTGGTGGGGCCATGTGTATCTTCCATTGGTTTCAAATGCCTTGTGACTGACATGGTGCAGCCAGCAGAACCTTCCATGTAAAGGCAAGTTGTTATTTGGAGAGGTTTCAGGACATTGTTCAGAATCAGGGTGCTATGGTCAAGGGGGCAAGATATGTAGGATAGGATCCTAGTTCTTGTATCCTCCTGCAAAACCTGACTCACCATACATGACAGAACTTCCTCTTGCACTGTGACCCAGTTGAACTCTTTGTATTTCGTGAAGCAAATACCAAACACCCAGTGCAGCAGGAAGAAACACCACGAAAATGGAAGATGACCATATGGCTTCACAGTGCACACTGGCACACATTTATCCCCCAGTGGCCACAGTTTACCTAAAAAGAGAATTCAGCACTGCTGCCTCATGTACATTGGGAAATAAGAAACCATGTCCTCCAGGTCTCATAGATCCAGACCAAGCTTTTATGGTCTCCCTAGAAAGAAAGCTAAAGCTCCTGACAACAACATATTTTTCAAGTGCCCAAACTCACAGGCAGTTTCTCTAGAAATCTCTAGGCCAGCAGACCTCCATGTTTGTGGAGTTTTTACCCTGTCCCATACTTTTGGAAACTACTCTACCACTTCAAAGGTTGTGAGCTCGTGAGCATATTCCATTTAACATATTTATTCACAGATTTTCTAAATCTTCTCCTCTAATTGTGTCTTACTTGGGGTGAAGGAATTGTCAAGGCATTGTTCTGGATGAGAGTGGGAATAATTTTGTGTAGCACATATTTACATACACATTGGATTCATTGTTCAATTTTCCATTCGAAATGCTGAATCTTTGACACTAACCCATACCCTACTAGACTCTGACTACTAATTCTAATATGATGGAGAAAAGTAACCCAAACAGAATAGAAATACTAGCACTTCAGAGGAGGCATGGTGGATAGTTGGTTTGCCTTTTGCATGATATAGGGTAGGAGTTATAAATCTTGTCAATTTTTTGTTGAAATAGTTCTGCATGTGTTTTTAAAGTTAACACATATGTGAATTCCTGTCTCCATTTTTCTGTAGCCTATTCAGCACATGTATTTTTATATGCACATATAGAATCCTACCTGGTATCACACGTATATTCTTGAGAGGTGGCTAACTTGGCAGATACAAAGTGTGAGAAGAGATCACTCCTCATTAATGCTTTTGGAACTGAAAATTCAGACTATGAGTGAGCTTTTTAGTTGAAAAACATTATACATAAATCCATGTTCAGTAAAATTAATATTTTGGATCTGTGGATGATATATATTTCACAATGAATTTTAATTGGCATATATATTGCTACTATTTAATGTCTCTGTGTGTGTTTTGTGTGTGTGTGTGTGTGTGTGTATATATATATATATATATATATATATATATATATATATATATATACTCTCTAGATTTTTCAAAATATAAAATATATGTGTCCTATTATACACTCCCTAAATTCATTCTTGTTCATGTATGTGGTTTTATATTAAAATTTTCATAAGATTATTTTAAAAATATTAATCCACCTGAAATACATATTTGTTTTCTAGTACTAAAAAGTTACTTCAGTGAATGGTGCAAACAAATCCTTATATTTTTACAGTAGCTGACCCACTTTAACATCAATGCAAGTAGATTCCTATGGAACATGATGTGTATTTTGACGTTCATTTTTATTAAACACTGGTACATTACTATTTCTGCAGTTTTTATACATTATAGAATATACATTTCATCCACAAGTTCACAAATTTAAAGAAATTTGTAACATATTCAATCACTTCCTTCTTCAGAACATATGTATTCCTCCTTGTTTTTGAGTGGTCATTTCATGAGATTTCTTTCTAAACACATTATTTTCGATTTCCATAATCAAATTTGAAGCAAAATTCACACACTCTTGGTGATAAACCACAACCGTAATATTACCATTAGATGTATTACTGGTTGGAA